>NC_059072.1:16470954-16809756 GCF_020497125.1 Mauremys mutica
AAACCTCTTACTCCAGAGCCTTGTCTACACTGCAAAGTTAGGTCAGCTTAACTACAGCTGCCCTATGTCCTGGTGTACACATTGCTAGGGCAACAGAAGAATTCTTCAGTCAACCTACTACTGCCTTCTGAGTGGTGGATTAATTACAGTGACTGAAGAACCCCTTTGGTCACTATAGTAAGTGATTTAGGCTCCAGTGGTGCAGTTGTAGCACTTCTAGTGTAAACATATTCTACACCTTGCATCATTACTGTCACACTTTTCTGGACCCTTTCCAATTTGCCAACATCCTTTTTGAAGTGTGAACACCACAACTGGACACAGCATTCCAGCAATGGTCGTACTAATGCTGTATATAATGGTATATAATGTCTCATGATCTACCACGACCCCCAAGTGCTTTCCAGAGTCACTGCTGCTTAGAATATGGTCCCTCCCATCTTCTAAGTGTGACCCATGTTCTTTACCCTGCCTTTGGCTGTGTTAAAATGCATTAAAGCTCCAATGAGCCCACCTTACCAACCAATCCATCTCCGCCTGCATAACTGACTTGTCCCCATTATTATTTACCATACGATCTGGTTTTGTGCCAGCTGCGAGTTTTACCAGTAACTTTATATGTTCTTACAGATCATTGATAAAGACATTGAATAGCAGAGGGCCAAGAAGAAATCTGGACCATACCCTTGCCGCCCCCCATGACGATTCCTTATGTACAGTTACTTCTGTGATCTATTAGTTATGGTTTTAAACCCATTGAATAAAGGCTACATTGGCTTTGTGTCATGCTAAGCTGAGAGGCAGGCTAGGCTCTTTCTTTCTCATGCAGCACTACATGTTCTGCAGGCCAAATTATGGCCACAATGTTACATGTGTGCAACCTCAGCAGTTTTCAAATTGCATCCTCAACACCATTACCTTGGGTGGGTGGAATATTATAAGTGCCTTTAGCAAATCCCGCTCCTTACATCAAACCTAGAGCTCTTGCATTAAATGTGGGCCCTTTTTTTGTCTTCGTAAGCCAGGTGTGATCCTTGGCAGAGAGAATGTGCAGTGCAAGTGATGGGAGGTCCTAATGAAACACAGCAGGACACGCCGTTCAAAACGGCTGCCTACGTAGAGTGGTGGTCCCGTCTTGCTGCAGTATGAGAATACGCAGTGTGTTTCAAAAGGGAGCTATTGCAAATGCTGTGAGAAATGTTAGTAAAGAGGATGCTGAAGATCCAGTTTACTCTCTGACCAAACTCTAGTAGTACTTACTGTGACATCATACTGTCAGTGTGTATTAATTATTACACACACACACACACACACACACACACACACACACACACGCTATTAACTTCCATCAGGGAAACTGCCCTCTTCACAATTTCCCTATGGCCTCATTGTGCAGCTCGGTGAGCACTTACCGACCCAGATAAACCCATTGACATAAATGGGAGTAGTCACATCAGTGAGCGCTCCCCAACACAAGCAAGGGGTGCACAACCTGGCTCTAAATAAGAGGATGAACTTTTATTTTCAAAGAGAAATAAAGATTCACCAGTAAAAATACATGCAAATCATCATCGCCTTGTCCACAGCAGCGACTGAACACAGGCAATGCCGCTAAAGGTTTGCTGTGTTTTTTACTGACACATAGTTTGACATTTGATTTGCCTTCTCTTTATTTAGGGCAAGAGAACGTGGGCTATTCTTGTACGCCTCTCACTCAGCATATAGGCTGATCCTGTCCATAATTTTAATATGCTTGCTCAGTTCAGTAGGCCAGGTTCACCTCCAGTGTAACTCCAGGAAAATCCATCGGGTGTCACCAAGTATAAATTTGGACCATCTTGTTTGCGTCTCTCGATCAACGTTCTGTTGTTAAAGATGGCTAAAGCCCAATATAGCTTTCTAGAAGACTGATCAAACCCTACGTTGATGTGCTCTATTTTGTGTATTTCAGAGTTGGCCTCCCCTCATGATTGCTGCTGTTGTCTCATTGTGCATAGGTGCTGGAACTAGAGGTGCTGTTACCTAGCAGCTCTGTGTTCTTGGGGAACCAGGGCAGAGTACCCAGCCTGTCTGACTCACAAAAGACTTTCCCCCCTCAGCCTCTGCTTGAACCAAAGCCGATCAGAAGAAAGACTTACAAAAAGCAATGAAAAGGCAGGGAGAGACACACCTAAGCACCCCCCCACTCCCCGGACAAGGGGGACAGGATTAAGGAAACTCCCCTAACCTCATTTGCATCTATTGCCTCGTTAACATACAGAATGGAGAACAGAGATTCCAAGGTAAGAACCGCACGGAACTCTGGGACCAGAAAAGCAGGGAAGCATTGCATGCTGGGGAATCTCTGCTCCAGATGTTAATGAACCCACACCTGCACAGTAGTTATCAGACCAATTCTAGTAATAAATCCTTTATTGGTATTCAAAATAGCAAAGGTCTCTAATTGCATTGTGGGCTCCCTCCAAGGAACTCTGCCCAAAGCCAGGAATGATCAGCTCCCATTGTCTAGCCTGAACAAAACAACTTTGGTATACTCCCTTGAGCCACCAGTTTATCCATAAACAAATCTGGTGTTCTCCCTTGAACCACTGTTGTTTCTCTACAAAACCCCCTACCCATGCTCAAGTAACTGTTCTGATGCCTGGATCCAAACTCTGCATCAGTTCCACTGGGACTTCATCTCCTGACTGATCGTGCTGGGGGCTCTGCCTGTCTCCAGCACTCCAGACCCTCAGCTACCACCACCACCTGGGACCCCCGATCGATTCCAGCTTCACGGAGTGCTGAGAACCCAGCTCTCTCTCTCTCGGTACAGCCTTCTGATCCTCACTTGTGTGATCAGTTATAGTTTTCTAAACCTGACTTTTATAATCAAATTTAAGTTAGATTTAATATTATCACTGTTTTGTTTGTTTGGCTCCCCTTGTATGGTTATTACCTGGCAATAAATAACTATCATGGTTAAGCTGGTTGCTTCTCTCTCTCTCTCTCTCAGGGTACGTCCAGACTACCCGCCCTATCAGCGGGTAGCGATCGATTTATCGCGTCTCCCGAATGCGCTCCCCGTTGACTCCAGAACTCCACCGGAGCGAGTGGCGGTAGCGGAGTCAACACGGGGAGCTGCGGACATCGATCCCACGCCATGAGGAGGTGAGGTAAATCGATCTAAGATACTTCGACTTCAGCTACGTTATTCACGTAGCTGAAGTTGCATATCTTAGATCGACACCCCCGCCCCCAGTGTAGACCAGCCCTCTCTCTGCAGCAACGTTCCTCATACCTAAGCTAAAGATCCCTGCAGCGCCCAAAAATCCCGTGGGGTTTGCTTATCAAGTGGGTTACTACTAGAACAATTGTAATGTGAAAGTGGGGATAGGGACATGCACAACTTGGGATATATAAGGGTGGCAGCTTTGAAGTGCTGCTCGACCCAGCCTGCTCAGGTGTACTCTATTCCGGTGCGGTGCCCATGGCATATGAGGGTCACAGCTTGGAGGTGCTGTTTGACCCAGCCTACTGAGTCCAGGGACATATAAGGGGTCAGCTTGGGAGTGCTGATTGACTCGGCCCTCTCAGACATGCTCTGTTAGTGTGTGTTTGTCTGATTCTGGGGCTGGAAGAACCTAGCCCTGGGGAACCTAGATCCTGCAGGGGGAGGAAACTTGCAGAAGGAGAAGTAGAGCTCCTTATGAGAACACAAGTGACACAAGCAGTACATTGATAGAAGCACAGACTCCCCCTCCCCAAAAGAGTAACCCTAATAAATGAGCGTACCCCAAAGTAACGGGCAAAGCTGGTAACAGTGCTGGGGGTGCTGCTGCACATAGGTGCTGGAACTAGGGGTGCTGCTGCACCCCATAGCTTGAAGTGGTTTCCATCATATACATGGTTTACAGTGTGGTTCAATAGCTCTCAGCACCCCACTATAAAGATTGTTCCAGCGCCCCAGCACTGTATGTTGTCACGTATGAAAATCTCAAGAAAGACAATTCTGAAAAAAAGAAAAATTCTTTCCAGTGCTGGTGTTAAAGGTAGAGCGTAAATCATAGGCCAGAGATGGTCTTCTTACGCTTGGAAGCTTGTTCATTTCCTTCTTTGCCCGAGGGTGTTCTTTCCCCATTCCTTTTGCTTATAAAAGAAAATTCATCCTGTCTCGCATCTCTTGCTGCATCCTGTCTTGTTGTAGGGTAAATTAGTAAATCCCACCTTGGACATAGACGCCAGTACCGGGACAGGCTCTGTGTCTGGTGATCTCAGCTCCTTGCTTTAGTAATAAGCCTCTTTGCTGTCTCTGGGCATCACTGCTGTCTGCCTGCCATTCAAACATGCCTGTTCTTATCAATTATGAAGCTAGAGGCTGCTCTAAACCTATTTTGGGATCTACGCTACAAAGTGTGTTCGAGCTAGGACAACAGATTAGAATATGGCAGGGACTAGCTGGGACAGCTGAGATCTTAGTGTGGTAAAGTGCTATAGCTGACTGAAAAGTTTGAGACTCACACATCCTGCAAAGCCCTTACTCATGTGAGTAAAGCTAAACATGTGCGTAAGGACCTGCAGGATCAGGGCCGAGGATGGCAAATATTGTGCAGGCCTGATAATAATTTAGTTGCTGGTCTTTGTGTGTGTATACACACACACACAAACACACACACACACACACACACCGTGTGTAAATAACAACACATATGACAAATCATTTCTCATCCTATTAGAAATAATAGGGCCTTTAATTGTGCCTGTGTATCATTTTGGTGATTTCTACCACTGTCTTACTCTAGATTCTGTTTTCTCCTCAACATCCTTTATGCTGCTGTTTTTAACAGGACTGTTTCAGCTCTTCAGGTGAATGCAAAGTTTCCCCCTTGATTGCTTGGATTTAACATCCTTCCAAACTCCACTACTGATAACTCTAATGTCTTTACACGTGGTCATCACTGCTTCTGTTTTCTTTAATCTTGCAAAAAACGTTGATCCAGTCCTTTCCAACGCTGGCTGTTGACACTCAGAATGGGGCAGTGCATTGACACTCATTGGATCTTTAAAATAGAGCTGGGAAGCTCGGTGAATGGTGGTGTGAACTGTTTTTGCAGGACCATGCTGGGAATTAAGGGTCAGATGGTAGGCAGAGGTAAATGGTAAATTGGCATAGCTCCAGCAACATCAATGGAGCCACACTACAGGCACCAGCTGAAGATATGGCCTTACATTAAATGCCTGATTCTCCACAGCTTTGTGTCACAGGAAGTAACTTCTGAATCAGAGCCAAGGTCTACCTAGACCAGCAGCCTGTCTGTAAAGAAGTCATCATTTATACCTGTGCAGTGTGGAAGAAAGAACGGAATGGAAATAAATCTGGGTAAAAACACTGGCATTTTATGCTCACTCTGCACAGCTACACCTGAAGACATGAGATGAACGAGAGTGGAGAATCAAGTCCTAAAACTCTCTTGGGTTCAGTTTCACATGTATTAAATCAATCTCTTTTTCTATTCCTTTGCTAATCGAAATATCCGTATATGGGATCAGTTGCACATTCTTCCAGGGTACTTTTATTACAAGCTGATGATTTTGTACTTGATTGAACTGCATTGATGTGTTCAGACAAACATAAAAATCATTATTTATGATCATTTTAACCAAATGCCTGACAAACAGGGGGGAGAGCAGTCACATGCACCAGGGAAACATGGAACAACATCTCAGCATTAAAAGAGAGACACAAGAATGCAAGGTCTTTGAAACAGGGGCTTCTTTTTGCCGTGGGGACGTATATTGCCTAACACAATAGGGCCGTGGTCCATGCTTGGGGCTCCTGTGTGCTATGGTAATACAAATTAATAATAAATAATTGCTCTGTCTCTGTGTCGAGTCCACTGGCGAAGTTATTTCACTAAGGTCCATGGGATCATTTGGACAGTGTGGCCAATGCATCTGTGTTTTTTCATTTAAACATAATAGGCCGAAGTACGTATTCCCCCAGGTTCCTGCTCTGACTAGCAGAACTTCTGTGTTACTACCAGGGAGCTGCACCCCCGCAAAATGGTGTAACCGCAGGCCCATGGCCTCCTGATGCTCCCCTGGGGCCAGGCAGACTCAGCACTTGCAAGGTCCTAGAGCCTGGGCTCCAGCTCAAGCCCGAATGTCTACACTGCAGTTAAACAGCCCCTTAGCTTGAGCCCCAGCATCAGTTGGCCCGGACCAGCCATGGGTTTTTCACTGCAGTGTAGACATACCCTAAAGAGCACAGGCAGAGGAACAGACCATTTTATATTATTGCTTCTAGCCGAGGTTTCCAAGTCATGTTCTTACTGCTATTTGAAAATGGGAGGGAGGGATTGTAAGAGTTGGCAGAAGGAATCATTTGAGGGGGATGTGGGGTGAATTCTCTTCAGCTGCTGGCCTTCTATTTTTAGTTAAGTCATGGGGGCTGAGAACATGTATCTCAGCCCCCTTTTTAGCATGTCTAGGCAATGAAAGAAATTAAACATTATTTCTTAGTAAAAAGAATGAAGAGTACTTGTGGCACCTTAGAAACTAATACATTTATTTGGGCATAAGCTTTCATGGGCTAAAGCCCACTTCATCAGATGCATGCAGTGGAAAATACAGTAGGAAGATAGATATACACAGAGAACATGAAAAAATGGGTGTTGCCACTCTTCTACTGGGTTGCCAGTAGCAAAAAGGGTTGGGTTCAATATCTAGAGGTTCCTCTTAAAATTAACAATGTACCAATGGAAAATTTTATTAAGGAGACACAGCATTAATTTGGGACAACCACAGCAACAATAAATCAACAATATGTTTTGTGACAAAGTTCCTCCTCTACCTTGGTGGGTCCTGCACTTATTGGCAGATTTGCTCACCTCAGTGATCTTCCCCACAGTCTGGATCAACTCCTCCTGTGTCTGATCAGGAGTTGGGAGGTTTGGGGGGAACCCGGGCCCGCCCTCTACTCCGGGTTCCAGCCCAGGGCCCTGTGGATTGCAGCTGTCTATAGTGCCTCTTGTAACAGCTGCATGACAGCTACAACTCCCTGGGCTACTTCCCCATGGCCTCCTCCAAACACCTCCTTTCTCCTCACCACAGGACCTTCCTCCTGGTGTCTGATAACGCTTGTACTCCTTAGTCCTCCAGCAGCACAGCCTCTCACTCTCAGCTCCTTGTGCCTCTTGCTTCCAGCTCCTCACACGCACTTCCTCTCCTCTGGCTCCCCCCTGCCTGACTGGAGTGAGCTCCTTTTTAAACCCAGGTGCCCTGATTAGCCTGCCTTGATTGGCTGCAGGTGATCTAATCAGCCTGTCTCCCTTAATTGGTTCTAGCAGGTTCCTGATTACTCTAGTGCAGCCCCTGCTCTGGTCACTCAGGGAACAGAAAACTACTCACCCAGTGACCAGTATACTTGCCCTCTACCAGACTCCTGTACCCCACTGGCCTGGGTCTGTCACAGTTTATATGAATAATGAGTAACACACCCACCTCAGTTTCCCCGGATGATGCGGTGACCATCTGATGAACAGAAATGCCTTTAATATACCACTTTCCCTTTTCCCCCCAGCTGCATCCCACTGATGAGATGTGAGTGGTTAGCAAAGTCCAGAAGTGCACTCAGTCAGGTCTGGCTCCAGCTCCTAGGAAGAAGTGCTACTTTGATTCTGTGAGGTGCCTGGCTGCTACCTCTAGCTGCAATACTATCTCTGCACCAATTCAGCCCAATAGCTCCACCTCCTAACCCAGCTATAGAGATTACAGCTCTATAGAAGATACCTTGCCACACCCTTTGCATCCTCTCTTGCCATGCTGCTATCCCTCACTGCAATGTTGCCTCCACACCATCTCTCATCACACTACTATGTCTTATCACAATACCAAGCCTGGGTCTTCAGGCTCTTTCACTTACAGCTACAGTGAATTCACCTCTAGTAGTATATCATTACCAGAGTACAGCAGCATATACAACCTTGAAGCAGAGTCCTTTCTACAAAATAGGACCATCCTCCTTGCCTAGCCAAACTCCAATAGTCAGCCATGCAAGACCAAGAATTTAGTTATGGTGACTCCCCACTCAGGACATATGAATTACAGCTCTATTCCTCTTTTGTCACATAATAAGAATAACAACATTTCATTACCCCTACAGCCAAAACTTAAAATCACTTTTAAACAAAATGACCAGGATGCTCACATTGGGATGGTAAGTAATGAACATGCAAACAAGGTCTGCTCATTCTGTCTCTTACTCTGGTTCACCAATAGATGGCAGCAGAGAGCTCCTTCCCTCTAAAGTTCTCTAATTAGGCAGGTGGTTGCCTAATTCCCATTGACTTTCACACTGATTGCCTTGCCGTTTGTGCTTTTGAAAACCTCCCGTGATATCAGTTCTTTGTCAGTGACTCATTACGAAACTGAGACGCCTGTCCCTCTCCTATCAGGTACCTTGGCTGAGCTCCATTCCCCAAAACTGTGCAAGGAACGTGAGTACGCTAAGCTTCTTATTTGTGAGAAGAAAAATAATCGTATCCATGGGATCTAGTGGCAAATGCATCCAAAGCTCTTTTACCTGTCTGGGAAGTTTTGTCTGCCTGCTGCCTTTGGCTCTAGTCCCTTAGACAGCCTATGGGGGTTGGGGAAAATGTTAATTTCTCCTCTTAGATGAAGTGGGACAAGGGGCAATACTTTTAGTCCCAGGCCAGAGCACCAAAAAAAGGTGACTGTATCAATCTATCCAAGAGTCTGAAAAGGGCAGTCAGGACCAAGGGTTGGAGCAGGGTCAAACCTGAGGCTGAGAGTAGCAGAGAAGTTTGTAGTCAAGTTCTAGACCAGGGTGGATACCAAGGATCAGAGTCCGAGTCAATTTTAAGGTCTGGCTCAGAAGGTGAGATCCAAATCAAGCCCAGGTTGAAGCCCGGGGGTGAAGTGCAGGACTGGTCAGAGCAGTTACAGGAGAGACACATTTTTGCCTGGACACTTCCTGGAACAGCCTTGGGATTATAGAGAGCAAGGAGCCAACCAACAGCCATGAGGCTGCTGCTGTCAGACTCTTTGAGATAGGACTTCCCTTGGTCTGTGTCTGCAGTGTGTCGTGGCAAGTGTGGTGCAAGCTAGTTGCAGGTGCTGCTGCGTGGTAGCATGGAGGTGTGTGCTGCTTAGCAGCTCTGCAAGCCTGGGTCTGAGACCCCTTATCCTCACAACACCTCTGTGAGGTGGGTAAGTGCTGTTAGACTCTCTAGAGTAGGGATTGTCTATTTAGCACAGTGTCAGTGATTAGATAACGTCAATACCTAACTCTTTTGTGACTGTTCCTCATGCCACAGGATGCTGGGGGCAACTCCTGGCCAGGCCAAAACTGTCCATGCTGAATCGAGTCTGTGGAGAAATACGGGGCTGCAGCCTCCAGGGCTGTCAAGCTGGCTCCTCTCACCCATATTACATTATCTTTAGACCCCAGACAGACTCCTGCACTCATCTTGGCCATGCAAGGCCTGCGAGGGGGAGTGCAGCCTGAGCTCCAGAGAGCATCAGTCTCCAGGCCTAGGAGCACTTGACTCTTTTGCTGAATGACGTGAGATGCTCCCTCTCCTGAGGGGCTGAGGTAGCAGGTTCCTCTGAAGAATCCCAGCTCCCACTGGCTCAAGGCCCAGTGGTGGGACCGGATCCTAGGGCTCCTGCACAGCATGGTGGAGAACTAGACTGTTTAACAGTCTCCATTCAGGGCTGCAGAAAGAGTTAAATCTGTCACTGACACAGGCTGGGGCACAGGATGCTGGGAAACGCCATCCCTCGGTGCAGTAAATGCATCTGCAAGGGCTGGGCCAGGGGCATGGAAGACAAATTTCACAGACTCATCCTGCATCTGTCATGAAAATGATGCAGGATGTTAGCTATGCAAGGGAACTGCTGGTATGTAAACCCATTAAGATGAAGTTACAATAGGATGAGGCAGAGGGGAGTGCAAAATGACCATTCAGTGAGGCATTAAGTGGCTCTCGAGAGGGCATCATGAAGATTATGAACCAGTTTGGCAAGTAACAGGCTCAAGGTAAAGCCAAGAGATTGTTACCTGCCAAACCGAGTCCTGATTGCTGGTAATGCTTTCATCAGAGGGTCGTGTTGCTGTCACGAGTCACTGGTGAGCCAAAGTGGGCGCTTTTTTACATTTCACCCAATGTTTCAGCTTCTGGTCTTTGTTCATCTCTAGCAGCCAGTCTCTAACGCCAGGCGATCCCACTTCATTTTGTTGTTAGCTAGGCCTACGGGGTTCCGTGGGCGTTTGGTATTGGGGGAGGGGTTGGCTGGAAGTTTGGGGTTGCAGTAAGAGCCGGCTGACTTAATGTTCACTTCGTTGTTTTTCTATTTGATTATTTTGAGTTTGCATTTTCTTCTTCGCTTTGCCTTGGCACCTAGGGCTGTGATCATTACACCAGCCCACCCCTTTGGATTGCTGTGGCATCTCTACATGCATGCAGTTAGGTCTCTCAGTGCCCCACTTTGGGCTTCACTGAATGCCGACAGCAGGCTCTGCCAAGTACAGCGCCCTCATGGAGCTCACAATTTAAATGCAAGATTCTGCCCCCAGCTGAGGTGAGGAAGGGCCATGTTGCGGATGGAGCTTGTCCAGCGGAATGTCTCCTACGCAGGGGCAGCTCCAGGCCCCAGCACGCCAAGCGCGTGCTTGGGGCGGCATGCTGCGGGGGGTGCTCTGCTGGGCGCAGCAAGGGTGGCAGCCTGCCTGCCATTCTTGGGGCGGCAAAATGCCTAGAGCTGCCCCTGCTCCTATGGGACCCGGTAGGTCATAGTACAGTGAAATGCTTTATCAGCTACGTGTGGCAGCTATTTGTTACACCAAGCATGGCTAGCTCCATGGGCTGAGGTAGTGGCCCTGTCTGCAGCAGCTGTCTCCCTCCCCAAACATTGATCGTGGTACTTTCAAAAGCACTCAGCATTGGCTAACTCTGCTTCCACTGACATCAAGGGAAAACTCCCAATTATTTCATGAACTCACGAAAACACTAGAAGGAAGCAGGGACTATCCGCCCCAGTGAAGTTCCCTCTAGTTTCTTCTAACTAACCATGCACTTCAGATCCAGCAAGGCCAGATGCTGAGAGAAATAGGTAGAAGTCAGGAAATTACAAATCAAGCTGTTTTTACAGCTCTTGGAAACACACAAAGCACCTGTGCTGCTGTATGAATTTCAGACTGACAAAGCCGCTAAGGCCTCCGCAAAGAAAGGAGCCAGAACAGAAACACGACAGGCTTGTTTCCGAGATTTCTCAGTCTTCCTTAGTTCTAACCATTTTTATAAACAGTTATTGCACTGGCACACAATAACACCTTCACAGAGAGAAAGGCAGTGAAATTATTTCATTTCTTAAAGCACAGAATCAATGTTTACACAGCTGAGCTAAATTATTTATACTTATTATAGGTTTCACATCAGTGACATTTATTAACATTCAGTGTATGAGAAATCAGACCTGACCTACTTATGAAAAATGATCTAGACTCTCTCTACAAAGATAGGATACATGAGGAAGGGGCTAGCGGTGAACCTTCATTCTCTCGCCACCAGAGACAACCCATACCCAGGGCTGGATTTAGGGGTAGGCGACCCAGGTGACCGCATGGGGTGCCAGGCTTGGGGGGCTCTGGGCTTGGGATGCTGTTTTTGTTGTTATTGACAAAAGGGAAAATAGAATGTTTGAAGTAACAAGTTTCAGGTAGTCTGTATGTGGATTCATTTTTCACTAACCTCCTAGAATGTTCTGGACCTTTGTAGAATTTTGTGGAACCTGCTAGATTTTCTGAAAACTACATTTTCCTTGAACCTCCTAGAATGTTGTCAGTCATACCCTTATGGGTATATAATTGGCGGGGCGTCGACAGGTAGTCAGTGGGATATAAGAACGAACTGAAGTGAAGTGAGAAGAGAGCCCAGCTTCGATGTCGTGAACCTTGTTCTATTGG
This sequence comes from Mauremys mutica, assembly GCF_020497125.1. Taxonomy (NCBI): domain Eukaryota; kingdom Metazoa; phylum Chordata; order Testudines; family Geoemydidae; genus Mauremys; species Mauremys mutica. The sequence goes on from NC_059072.1 coordinate 16,482,923, forward strand.
GTAATTGTGAAAATGTACTTACGTTTTAGATTTGAAGAGTGTAAGTAGTGACTGATAAAGGACATATTTAATGAAATGCCAGAGATATCTATTGAACCTCTATCTACACAACAATATACAAGAAATACTGTTACATCTTCTGCCATGCTTAACATGTAATGTGGGACTTTCTAAGTCTGTGGAACATAGACTTTTGCTATCCCTAATACTGTCTATTTTCCCTCCGCAGAAAATAAAAGATGCTCCCGAAGCAGCCTTCGGGAGCTCAGTATAGGTCCCAAAAAGCTCAATTGCAATCTAGTTTACAGCAAGAGGCAAATTTGATGGGAAAATATCTGGAACAGAACAACACAGAGCAGGCTTTAGGCAGGACTGATCATCCCAGTGCAGAAGAAATTGAGAAGCGAAGTGTAAATGATGGAAGTCCTATTACTAAGGAATTATCAGATTTACCTGAAGATAAAGAATGGAAATGTGAGGAAAGTGGTGGAGAATCGTCCAGTTTTCCTGGTGATGTAAAGGGGAGTGATGATAAAGAAGAATGTGGCTCACATAAAAAGGAGAGTCAGGACGACGGAAAATCTGGTTTACATGAAAAGGAGAGAAACGATAAAGAAGAATCAGCCTCGCATGATGACAGAAGCAGCAGTGAGAAAAACTGCACACCACAAATCGATACATCAGATCCTGTTTTATGGCCAGTGATCCTAAACTCTGCCAGTATTGATTGTGTAATTTTGAATGGACTGGGAAAAATCGAGGCTATGACGTTTCCAGTCAGTGAGCAGAAGTGATACTTTCTCAAAGTCACACTGCAAAAGAGTGACTGAGAATAGTGAGAAACTGAATTGGCAAAGGCTAGTTTATCAAAATCAACTGACAAAGTGTTCTGTTTTTGTTGCAAAATATTTGACAAGAATGCCAAATCGTTGCTTGTGCTGTCCGGGTACAATTACTGGCATAATTTTAGCTGATGCTCTGAAGCAATATGAAAAGTCACTCGGCCATTTTATGGCCTACTGCAAATGGATGGAGGTCAAGTCCAGGCTCAAGCTGAATAAATGCATAGATGCAGACAACCAGCGCATTATTAATGTAGAAACCCAGCATTGGAAGAACGTGCTCAAGTGTCTGATCTCAATTACCCTCTTCCGCGCAAAGAATAATTTGGCTTTCCAGGGCTCATCGCATAAATTGTTCACGGTAATTTCCTCAGTTTGGTAGAGCTCCTTGGGAAATACGAGGATGTCATGCATGAGCACCTACATTAAGTTCATAAAGAAGCTATGGACCATTACTGCACCAAAACAATTCAAAACAAATTTATTCACCTTGTGGTAAGGAAGGTGCTTGATAACATATTGATGTGGCTCAGAAAAGTGAAGTAGTACTCCGTAATAATGGACTGCACTCCCGACATTGATCACAGTGAAAAGATGTCATTTACAGTCAGATTTGTTGACGACGAGGATGGTTGTATCCAAGTAGAGGAACACTTTATCTGTTTCCGGTCTGTGGACGACTCTTCTAGAAAAGGCCTAACAGACTGTTTATGAACGTTTTGAATGAGAATAAAATAAAGCTTCAGGGCTGCAGCAGCCAAGGCTACGACAACGGCGTGAACATGAAAGGAAGAAACAGTGGCATCCAGGCAAGGATTCTTATGCTGAATCCAAGAGCTTTCTCTGTGCCTTGTGGTTGCCATTATGCCTAGCGAACAGGGGACCACAAACGGGAGTTTGAGAGGGATCTGTAATATAGTTGCTATGGTTAGGAAAGGCCACCTCGCCAGTGCCAATGCTGCTCCTGTCTCCTCCACTGCACTTGTATCCAGACAGACAACCTGACCATGGATGCCTCTACCCAGATCCTGGTGTGGATTTGCAGAGACTGTGGCCTGCATTTCCCACTCATAGAAAGCCAGGCTGGGGGGACTATACAGTGCGAAAGGTGCCTGATAGTGGAATTCCTCAGGAAGTAGGTGGGAGAGCTACAGGAGGAAGTGGCTAAGCTGAGAAACATCCATGCCCACGAGGAATTCCTCAAGAGTATTCAAAGGGAGACAGCCAAGGCTGAGGAAGCTATCCAGCTACAGAGGACTGCTGTCACATCTCCGGGGGAGGAGGATATGGCTCTGTCAGAAGGAAGACCCTGGCCGCTAGTTACTTCTGGCAACAGGCAGTGCTCCACCCCTACTCTCAATGTACCCATCATGGTGATGGAAAACCGATATGCTGCCCTGGCAATGAGCGATGAGGAATCATCGCCAAAGGTGGAGGAGGAGAAGCCATGTACCCCCAAGGCTGGGAGGATCACAGCCACCACTCCCAGGAGGAAATGTAGGGTATTGTGGTTGGTGATTCTCGTCTGAGGGGGACGGAGGCACCTATCTGTCGCCCTGACATGGCATCCCGGGAGGTATGCTGCCTGCCAGGGGCCTGTAACTGAGACATTATGGAGGGATTGTCGAGGATCATCCGGCCCTCTGAATACTACCCCATGCTACTCATCCACGTGGGCACTAATGATACTGCGAGGTATGACCCTCAGCAGATCAGAAGTGACTACAGAGCTCTGGGAGTAAGGGTAAAGGAGTTCGGAGCGCAGGTGTTGTTCTCTTCTATCCTTCCTGTCAAGAATAGGAGCCCAAGCAGAGACAGATGCCTGGTTGCGAAGATGGTGTCACCAGGAGGGCTTCGGCTTCCTTGTCTATGGGATGCTGTTCTAGGAAGAAGGACTGCTAAGCAGAGATGGGGTCCACCTATCGATGAAGGGGAAGAGCATTTTTGGATACAGACTGGCTAACCTAGTGAAGAGGACTTTAAACTAGGTTCGAAGGGGGCAGGTGACCAAAGCCCACAAGTAAGTAAAAAACATGGAAACCTGGGAGAAAGGTCAGAATTTGAGGGGAGCATGGACTGTTATAGCAAGGATAAAGGAGAGACAAGACAGAATTGGTATGCGGGGGAGAGAGAAATCAAATCAGTATCTTAGATGTCTGTATACTAATATGAGAAGTATGGGGAATAAGCTGGAAGAACTCGAAATGCTAGTAAATAAACACAACTCTGACATCACAGAGACTTGGAGGGATAATACGCATGACTGGAATATTGATATAGAAGGGTACAGCTTGCTCAGGAAGGACACACAGGGAAAAAAGGGAGGAGGTGTTGCTTTATATATTAAAAATGTACACACTTGGACTGAGATTAAGATGGAAGTAGGAGACAGACTTCTTGAAAGTCTCTGGGTAAGGATAAAAGTGGTAAAAACGAAGGGTGATGTCATGGTAGGGATCTACTACAGACCGCCTAACCAGGAAGAAGAGGTGAATGAGGCTTTTTTTAAACAACTAACAAAATCATCCAAAGAGCAGGACTTGGTGGTGATGAGGGACTTCAGCTACCCAGACATCTGTTGGGAAAATAACACAGCAGGGCACAGATTATCAGTGTATTGGAGACAATTTTTTATTTCAGAAGGTGGAGAAAGCTACTAGGGGAGAGGCTGTTCTAGATTTGATTTTGACAAATACGGAGGAACTGGTTGAGAACTTCAAAGTGGAAGGCAGCTTGGGTGAAAGTGATCATGAAATGGTAGAATTCATGATTCTAAGGAGTGGTGGGAAGGAGAGCAGCAAAATAAAGAAAATGGATTTCAAGAGGGCAAACTTTAGCAAACCCATGTAGTTGGTAGGTAAGATCCGATGGGAAAGGGAAAAACAATAGAAGACATTTGGCAGTTTTTCAAAAAGACATTATTAAGGGCACAAAAGAAAACTATCCCACTGCGTAGGAAGGATAGAAAGTCTGGCAAGAAACCACCCTGGTCTAACCAGGAGATCTTCAATGATCTAAAAATAGAAAGAGAGTCCTACAAAAAGTGGAAACTAGGTCAAATTATGAAGGATGAATGTAAACAAATAACACAAGTATGTAGGGATAAAATTAGAAAGGCCAAGACACAAAATGAAAATCAAACTAGCTAGAGACATAAAGGGTAACAAGAAAATATTCTACAAATACATTAGAAGCAAGAGAAAGACCAAGGACAGAGTAGGCCAGTTACTCAATGAGGGGAGAGAAACAATAACAGAAAATGTGGAAATGGCAAAGGTGCTTAATGACGTCTTTGTTTCAGTTTTCACCAAGAAGGTTGGTGGTGACTGGATGTCTAATGTAGTGAATGCCAGTGAAAATGAGGTAGGATCAGAGGCTAAAATAGGAAAAGAACAAGTTAAAAATTACTTAAACAAATTAGATGTCTTCAAGTCACCAGGGGCCTGATGAAATGCATCCTAGAATATTCAAGGAGCTGACTGAGGAGATATCTGAGCCATTAGCGATTATCTTTGAAAAGTCATGGAAGATGGGAGAGATTCCAGAAGACTGGAAAAGGTCAAATATAGTGCCCATCTATAAAAAAGGAAATAAGGAGAACCCGGGGAATTACAGACCAGTCAGCTTAACTTCTGTACCCAGAAAGATAATGGAGCAAATAATTAAGCAATTTGCAAACATCTAGAAGATAATAAGGTGATAAGTAACAGTCAGCATGGATTTGTCAAGAACAAATCATGCCAAACCAACCTGATAGCTTTCTTTGACAGGTTAACAAGCATTGTGGATGGGGGGGGGAAGTGGTAGACGTGGTATATCTTGACTTTAGCAAAGCTTTTGATACTGTCTCACATGACCTTCTCACAAAGAAACTACGGAAATGCAACCTAGATGGAGTTACTATAAGGTGGGTGCAAAACTGGTTGGAAAACCATTCCCAGAAAGTAGTTATCAGTGGTTCACAGTCATGCTGGAAAGGCATAACGAGTGGGGTCCCGCAGGGATCAGTTCTGGGCCCAGTTCTGTTCAATAGTTTCATCAGTGATTTAGATAATGGCATAGAGAGTACACTTATAAAGTTTGTTAGCGATACCAAGCTGGCAGGTTGACCGTCCGCAGGCACAGCCCCCCGCAGCTCCCAATGGCCGTGGTTCACCGTTCCCAGCCAATGAGGGCTGCGGAAAGCAGCAGCCAGCACCGCCAGGTTGTGCCTGCAGAGAGTCAATGTAAACAAAACGCTTCGCAGCCTGCCAGTGGATTACCCTGATGGTCCGTGAGCTGAAGGTTGCTGACCCCTGGTCTTGAATGATAATATTTAGTCCTGCCATGAGTGCAGGGGACTAGACTAGATGACCTCTTGAGGTCCCTTCCAGGCCTATGATTCTATGATTCCCTCAACGTGTTTCTGTCAGATGCAGCGTCTTCTTCTTTAGTTTCAGTATCTCTCTTCGGAGTACTGCAGAGGATACACGTCCTGTTTTCAGCATCAACTCTCAGGTGGAAGATTCTCATGGACAATGTTACAAATCTGGCTGTGAAGCTGCTAAGTGACACTCGCTGGGAGAGCTGCATTGACAGAATAAGGCCAATGAGATATCAAGTGACTGAGGTTTAGGACGCCCTGATGGAACTGGCGCAGTCAAGTAAAGCTGAGGCTGGAATCAGACATGAGGTGCAGAGCAAGGAAACTCAGATTCATCAGAAGAAGAGACAGTTTGGTTACAAGGGCAGAGATGAGGTGATGGGAAGCTCAAGAGGGAGTTTTTTTGCTCACTTGTTGAAACTGCTTGAGTGTGCATCGGTGAAAGGTTTGGACAAATGAAACACCACAAAAAGTCCTGATTTTTTTTTGTATGACCCGAGTAAGCTGCTGGTGAACAGGAAAATACTCTTGAACAATTGTATGGACCTTCACCAGACGCTGACATATGGGGGATGTTTGGACGTCAGGGATAAACATTGGAATTGGACAATATCTGTCACATTTTGCCAAACGGGAAGCACCCTCCACTCCAAGTTCTCCAGTTCATTCATGATGCAGAGCTGACAGACGCTTTTCCTAATGTGTGGTTAGCTTTGAGGATTCTGCTCATGCTCAAGCTCATTGAAAAATATATTCAATCTACGATGGCTGACAAGAGGCTGACGTTACTTGCTATTTTATCTCTTGAAAATGCCATTGGCCAGTCTTTGGGTCTCTTGGACGCTGTGCTTCAGTTCGCCAAGGCAAAGGCAAGAAAAACGACCTTTTAAACTAAAGGACTAGGGCTAACATTCTAGCGCTGTCACCTACTGAAGCACTATTTAATACTGGCCCACCCAATGTCGGGGCACAGTCCAATATCTTGATGTTAGTACATTTCAGTTATTCTTAAAATTAAAAAGTTTCTATAAGCTTCGAGGAAACAATTTTTTAAATTTGCTTATATATGGCATGAATAAATACAGATGTACAGATCCTAGCGTCCAAATTTATCATCTTATACGAGAGGGATAAATCATGCACGCAAATCGGGCATCAAAGTTGTGAAATGGGCTACACATGTAGTTAAAAATAAGCAATTCAAAAGTTTAACGAATTGGGGTGGGGGGTGGGCGCTGAAGATGCTCCTCGCCTGGGGTGCTGTTTGGTCCAGGGCTGGCCCTGCCCGTAAATGCAGATAGTGGGCAGGGGCGGCTCCAGGCCCCAGCACGCCAAGCGTGTGCTTGGGGCGGCATGCCGTGGAGGGCGCTCTGCCGGTCACCGGGAGGGCAGGCAGGCGGCTCCGGTGGACCTCCCGCAGACATGCCTGCGGAGGGTCTGCTGGTCCCGCAGCTTTACTGGAGCTGGAGCCGCCTGCCGCCCTCCTGGCAACCAGCAGAGCGCCCCCCGCGGCATGCCGCCCTGCTTGGGGTGGCGAAATGTCTAGAGCCGCCCCTGATAGTGGGCGAGCAGAATGAGGGCAGCAGCTTCAGCAGATGTTACTGAGCATGCTCAGTACAAGCCAAGCAGCAACTTGGGGCGAGGGGCACCCCCACCCATGTGTTGCCTCTGCTAGCCACGCTGTAAAAGATGCCCTCAGTGGCATGTAAAAATGAGCGCCAGGACAAACGCAAGCCCCCATTATTTGCAGACATCCCCAGGGTGTGAACCGCCATTTGTCTGGGTTTTGGTGAGCATCTGTGCAGTCAGACACTAAACATTAAAAAGGTTGTAGAGCAGTTTTTAAACTAGGAGATGGGGGAAAGCCGACTGCTGCAGAGGAGCGTGTGGATCGGACACAGACTTCTCTTAGGGGAGAGTCTGATGATAGAGAATCTCCAGGTTATAGTCAGGAGCAGAGGACTGAAAAGTATAATGTAAGGGCCGGATCAGATGATAAACAGTCACATAAAAAAGAATCTGGCACATCAGAAAAAGGCAGGCTAATAAACAGGGACAAGTTTTTAAAGTGCTTATACACAAATGCCAGAAGTCTAAATAATAAGATGGGTGAACTAGAATGCCTTGTGATAAAGGAGGATATAGATATAATAGGCATCACAGAAACCTGGTGGACTGAGAGCAATCAATGGGACACAATCATTCCAGGGTACAAAATATATCGGAAGGACAGAACAGGCCGTGCAGGGGGAGGGGTGGCACTATATGTGAAAGAAAGTGTAGATTCAAATGAAGTAAAAATCTTAAGCGAATCCACATGTTCCATAGAGTCTCTATGGATAGAAATTTCATGCTCTAGTAAAAATATAACATTAGGGATCTATTATCGACCACCTGACCAGGACAGTAATAGTGATGATGAAATGCTAAGGGAAATTAGAGAGGCTATCAAAATTAAGAACCCAATAATAGTGGGGGATTTCAATTATCCCCATATTGACTGGGAACATTTCACTTCAGGACGAAATGCAGAGATAAAATTTCTCGATACTTTAAATGACTGCTTCATGGAGCAGCTGGTACGGGAACCCACAAGGGGAGAGGCAACTCTAGATTTAATCCTGAGTGGAGCGCAGGAGCTGGTCCAAGAGGTAACTATAGCAGGTCCGCTTGGAAATAGTGACCATAATACAATAGCATTCAACATCCCTGTGGTGAGAAGAACACCTCAAGTGCCCAACACTGTGGCATTTAATTTCAAAAGGGGGAACTATACAAAAATGAGGAGGTTAGTTAGACAAAAGTTAAAAGGTACAGTGACTAAAGTGAAATCCCTGCAAGTTGCATGGGCCCTTTTTAAAGACACCATAATAGAGCCCCAACTTCAATGTATACCCCAAATTAAAAACAGTAAAAGAACTAAAAAAGAGCCACCGTGGCTTAACAACCATGTAAAAGAAGCAGTGAGAGATAAAAAGACTTCCTTTAAAAAGTGGAAGTCAAATCCTAGTGAGGCAAATAGAAAGGAGCACAAACACTGCCAACTTAAGTGCAAGAGTGTAATAAGAAAAGCCAAAGAGGAGTTTGAAGAACGGCTAGCCAAAAACTCCAAAGGTAATAACAAAATGTTTTTTAAGTACATCAGAAGCAGGAAGCCTGCTAAACAACCAGTGGGGCCCCTTGATGATCAAAATACAAAAGGAGCGCTTAAAGACGATAAAGTCATTGCGGAGAAACTAAATGGATTCTTTGCTTCAGTCTTCACGGCTGAGGATGTTAGGGAGATTCCCAAACCTGAGCTGGCTTTTGTAGGTGACAAATCTGAGGAACTGTCACAGATTGAAGTGTCACTAGAGGAGGTTTTGGAATTAATTGATAAACTCAACATTAACAAGTCACCGGGACCAGATGGCATTCACCCAAAAGTTCTGAAAGAACTCAAATGTGAAGTTGCGGAACTATTAACTAAGGTTTGTAACCTGTCCTTTAAATCGGCTTCGGTACCCAATGACTGGAAGTTAGCTAATGTAACGCCAATATTTAAAAAGGGCTCTAGGGGTGATCCCGGCAATTACAGACCGGTAAGTCTAATGTCGGTACCGGGCAAATTAGTTGAAACAATAGTAAAGAATAAAATTGTCAGACACATATAAAAACATAAACTCTTGAGCGATAGTCAACATGGTTTCTGTAAAGGGAAATCGTGTCTTACTAATCTATTAGAGTTCTTTGAAGGGGTCAACAAACATGTGGACAAGGGGGATCCAGTGGACATAGTGTACTTAGATTTCCAGAAAGCCTTTGACAAGGTCCCTCACCAAAGGCTCTTACGTAAATTAAGCTGTCATGGGATAAAAGGGAAGGTCCTTTCATGGATCGAGAACTGGTTAAAGGACAGGGAACAAAGGGTAGGAATTAATGGTAAATTCTCAGAATGGAGAGGGGTAACTAGTGGTGTTCCCCAAGGGTCAGTCCTAGGACCAATCCTATTCAATTTATTCATAAATGATCTGGAGAAAGGGGTAAACAGTGAGGTGGCAAAGTTTGCAGATGATACTAAACTACTCAAGATAGTTAAGACCAAAGCAGATTGTGAAGAACTTCAAAAAGATCTCACAAAACTAAGTGATTGGGCAACAAAATGGCAAATGAAATTTAATGTGGATGAATGTAAAGTAATGCACATTGGAAAAAATAACCCCAACTATACATACAACATGATGGGGGCTAATTTAGCTACAACGAGTCAGGAAAAAGATCTTGGCGTCATCGTGGATAGTTCTCTAAAGATGTCCACGCAGTGTGCAGAGGCGGTCAAAAAAGCAAACAGGATGTTAGGAATCATTAAAAAGGGGATAGAGAATAAGACTGAGAATATATTATTGCCCTTATATAAATCCATGGTACGCCCACATCTCGAATACTGTGTACAGATGTGGTCTCCTCGCCTCAAAAAAGATATTCTAGCACTAGAAAAGGTTCAGAAAAGGGCAACTAAAATGATTAGGGGTTTAGAGAGGGTCCCATATGAGGAAAGATTAAAGAGGCTAGGACTCTTCAGCTTGGAAAAGAGAAGACTAAGGGGGGACATGATAGAGGTATATAAAATCATGAGTGATGTTGAGAAAGTGGATAAGGAAAAGTTATTTACTTATTTCCATAATACAAGAACTAGGGGTCACCAAATGAAATTAATAGGCAGCAGGTTTAAAACAAATAAGAGGAAGTTCTTCTTCACGCAGCGCACAGTCAACTTGTGGAACTCCTTACCTGAGGAGGTTGTGAAGGCTAGGACTATAACAATGATTAAAAGGGGACTGGATAAATTCATGGTGGCTAAGTCCATAAATGGCTATTAGCCAGGATGGGTAAGAATGGTGTCCCTAGCCTCTGTTCATCAGAGGATGGAGATGGATGGCAGGAGAGAGATCACTTGATCATTGCCTGTTAGGTTCACTCCCTCTGGGGCACCTGGCATTGGCCACTGTCGGTAGACAGATACTGGGCTAGATGGACCTTTGGTCTGACCCGGTACAGCCTTTCTTATGTTCTTATGTTCAATGGCCATCCTGCTGATTGACAGCTCTGCCTTTGTTCCAGGGAGTGAAGGAATCTCCTCACCGTCAGATCCAGTTCTATGGCAATAATCACTAGTTCTTATAACAACAGCAATATCACCACCACTTAATGGTCCCGTTTAGTGCTTTCCAACTGCAGATCTCACAGCAGTCTGCAAAAGGAAGATAATTATGATGATACCAGGCTGTTTTAGCTAGTGCACTTCTTTGGTAGATCTCAAAGCATTTTACAAAAGAAATCAGTATCATTATCCCCAATTTTTTTTTACAAATGGGGAAACTGAGGCACAGAGAAGAAAATAACTTGCTCAACGTTGCCACAAAAGCAGTGGTAGAGCTGGGACTTGAACCCATTGGGCCAGATGTGGCAATTTCCTGCAATATCCTTGAAAAACCCTTATTGAGTTAAGTTGAAACATTTTAGGGGTCTGTTGTATTTAATGCAAAGGTAATGTACTATTGTGGGTGAGGATTATGTGTCTTTTTATGGGGGAGAGGTGATGTGAACCCAGGGAAGTGTTATGAACTTCAAAGGACTGTACTGAACAGTGGGCCAGACAACAATGGACTTTTGGGACACTGCCAAGTGATTTGCCTGGGGAATCTCTAGGGGGAGGTGAATGCAAATTCTCCACCTCCTCTTAAGCAAACCCAACCCCTTTCAGAGCAAGGCCTGGAGAAGAGGACCATAGTCTGATGATTACTTTTTCCCAAAGGCTCAAGATCAGAAACCAAGCTGTATAAAGTAAAAACTGAGCTATTCATGGGGGTGCTAGTTCTGAGCTAAAGCTGGCATGAATTGACCGCAGAAAACCCCCTTTGTGGGGTTTGAAGGACTGACTCCTATCAGAGGCCTTGTTGGAGATGGGGTGATCTCGCTAGCATACGTGGAGGTTCTTTTGTTTTAATATATTTTCTCTGTAATGCTTTCACCTTAAGAATAAATATGCTTGCTTAGAAAGAGCTATGTGATAGCCTGTGACTGCTGGCAGTTACACTGTTCAGAGCCTTCTGAGAGAAAGCAAAGTGCAGACTCTGGCCTCTCTATCAGTCTGACTTGGTGGGAATATCACACTGTAGGCAGAGAACTGCCGCCTGGAAAATACCCGGGTCAGGAGGGAAAGAGAAGCAGGTCTCACCCAAGAGAGGTGATAGCTAGGGAGTCTGAAGCCTGGAGTGGGTTCCCTTGCTGGACCATGGAGGGGAAATGCAGGTGCAGTTAGGGTGACCAGATGTCCCGATTTTATAGGAACAATCCTGATATTTGGGGCTTTTTCTTATATAGGCCCCCATCCCCGTCCTGATTTTTCACACTTGCTATCTGGTCAACCTAGGTGCGGTTGACCTAATCTGTGACACCCAGGTCTCCTGAATCCCAGTGCAGAGCTTTATCCACTGGACCTCATCACCTCCCTTTCCCAGCTAAAAAGAAATTCCTTTTCCAATATAAAATCAGCAGTTTGTGGTAGAGCTGGTGGGAATTTTTGAACCCCTCTTGCCCCCCACAAATTAATTCTATGACATTTACGACTGATGTGTTTTCCTCAGTCAGCTCTCAAGTTGATCTCAGGTGCTGTGGAGTAGATCCCAAGAGTTTGAAAGTTTAGCTTCACATGCAGTTTTTCTAATAACCCAAAGGCTCAGACAGCCTTTTCCTCTGAACCAGCACGTCAAAGGCACTTACACTTCAGATGGTTTTCTTCTTGTCTTGCAATTAATACATTTTTAATAAAGCTCAGGCTCCAGTTTCCTTTCATGTTACAGAGAGGATATCCTTTTCCTGTTAAGCTGCACAAGGATTTTTCCCCAAAGTAATAATCTCTAGTGTCCTGTAAATAGGTTAGATGAACGTATTAGCCAAACAAGGCACTGGTCACTGATGCTTTAATTGAAGCACAGGTGACTAGCTACGTTGTTTGCTAGCACTTACATAGCTGTCTCAACTGGGTGAAATGGCAGCCCTACAATAACATTTGATTTTTTTTTAAGTCAATAGCAAGATTGACCATGCATTTGCTTTTGATGGTATAATGACAACACTGGTTATGTAGTTTAAGCTTCAATTTAGGTTTTGTACAAATATTTGTAGAAGTTTACATTTCATATTTAGAGACATGTAAAAACAAAAGATGACAAAGTTAAAACAAAGTCAAATCACACTGAGACAACCTAAGAAGTACAGTAATTCCTCACTTCAAGTTGTCCCGGTTAACATTGTTTCCTTGTTATGTTGCTGATCAATTAAGGAACATGCTCATTTAAAGTTGTGCAATGCTCCCTTATAACATTGTTTGGCAGCTGCCTGCTTTGTCCACTGCTTGCAGGCAGAGCAGCCCATTGGAGCTAGCTGGTGGGGGCTTGGAACCAGGGTGGACCGGCAGCCCCCCTATCAGCTCCCCACCCCCCTAAGTTCCCTATGTGGCAGCCACCCAGCAGGCTATCAATTGCTGGCAGTTCAGCTGTCCCTCTCCCCACTGCCACCTTTTGGAGCTGCTCCCAGGAGCCTCCTGCTTGCTGGGAGGGGTGGAGGGGGGTGGAGAAGGGGACTAATGTCAGGGTGTCCCCCTCTCCCCTGCTCCTGCACCCTGCTTACCCCATCTTCCATAGAGCAGGGGTGACACACGACAGGGCTTAGGATGGAGGGAGCTTCCTGGCAGCAGCTGCTGTCTCAGCTTGCTGATCTACTTAAAAAGGCAGCGTACTTAGAGTGGGGTCAGCGTACTTACCTTGAGGGCTCAGACAATCGCTAGTTCATAATTTAGCAGCAAGGTATGCGCTGGGAAATATCCCACCCTCTGACTTCACCACCTCAACCAAGCTTCACAATCATCATCGCTGTGTACCAGTATTAAATTGTTTGTTTAAAACTTATAGTGTGTGTGTGTAATATTATATTGTCTTTTATCTGGTGAAAAAAAATGTCCCTGGAATTTAACCCCTCCCACACTTTACATTAATTCTTACGGGGAAATTGGATTCACTTAACATCATTTCACTTAAAGTCACATTTTTCAGGAACATAACTACAATGTTAAGCAAAGGGTAGTTCAGCAAAGTTACTAATGTGTGTGTGATTTGTTCCATCAAGCTAGATCAGCATTAATGGTAGGAGGTATGAAATACATTTGGATCAGAAACCAATTTAATTACTTGGAAGACCGAAGTGAACACAATTAAACAATTTTTAAAAAGATATTCTACACTTAAAAGTCATTTAACTGATTCAAGCTCTGTACAGGCATGCAAGATTTCAGAAGCTCAATGCAACCTCTGAGATCTATAATGTTTTACTATACAATTCCTCACAGGTGCTACTATATAAAATAGACAAGGTGTGGCTGGTTGCTCATTCATTTCAATAGGCCACTGTATTATTACTAAGGAACATGTTTTCACAGGAAATATTTTCTAAGGCTAAACAATGTTTGATGAGGTGTGATACGGTAGAACCTCAGAGTTACGAACACCTCGGGAATGGAGGTTGTTTGTAACTCTGAACAAAATATTGTGGTTGTTCTTTCAAAAGTTTACAACTGAACACTGACTTAAGACAGCTTTGAAATGTCTACACAGAAGAAAAATGCTGCTTTTAACCATCTTAATTTAAATGAATTGTTTTTTAAATTTTCCCTTTATTTTTTATAAGTTTACATTTAACACAGTATTGTTCTGCACAGTATTTGCTTTTTTTCTTTGGGTAGGGGGGCGGGGGACGGCTCTGCTGCCTGACTGCATACTTTCAGTTCCAAATGAGGTGTGTGGTTGACCGATCGATTCATAACGTTGGTGTTCTACTGTAATAAGTTATGAAGACATATGTTGTAGCGGCTACTTTTGCATTACGAATACTGGTATGTCTTTTCTATGTGTTGTTTCCATAGAAGCGGAGCGTAACCTTTTACGTGAAGACTATAAAAGACACCTAATTCAATTAAAATTAGACGTCAAGCATATCAGCACTTAATACTGATGAGATTTCATATCGCCATTTTTCTGATTGGCAGGGAAAATAGTTCAAAATTCAGATAGTTGGGAAAATTTTATTGCTATGGTTTTTTTCATAAGCTTCCCTGCAAATGCCAGTTCTTTTATACAAGGCTGTTAAAATGTTAATAAAAATATTTGAATGACCAGGTACCCCCTTCTGAAATATGGGCATCTAGTACATAATACAGGAGACACGTGTTCAATTAAAGTCATTTATTGTGGGTTTTTCTTTTCTGAACTGACAAAGAGGGTTTTCCCAGAGATTGGTAACACAACACAACGTTATACACCATTTCACAACTAGCCCCTTGTTGTTTTATTAAGAACATAGTAATTAAAAAATATCTAAATATTTACATATTAATAAAACATATATACAGAAGATTGAGATGCTTTACCTAAACATGGAATGATTTTTCTAATAAACCCTATAAAAAGATTGCTGAAGAAAGTCTGAACAGTAGTCACAGTAAGTAAACACAAAATGCAATTTTTTAAAATTTACAAAATGTTGATTCCATCAGTTAAGGGTTGTGACATGTACCTGGCAGATTTGCTGCACAGGCTGATTGCCACAGCCCTGCTCAGAAATCCAGACCATGGGGGAAGCAGTCACATCAGCCTTTGAAGGAAATGCTCTTTAAGGTCTGCAGTGCACATTCGATATAGTCCACAGTTTTAAAGAGAACATCACCACCTTTAATAGTACTTTTTTTTTTTTAAAACAGGAGGGGAAAGATCAAAAGCCTGATTTTCAACAGTGCTGAGAATCAGGAGCTCCTGTTGGCTTCAGTGTTATTTGCAGGCATTCAGCAGTTGTGACAATCAGGCCGCCGGTCTTTATGCTAGTTAATGATCATGACAAATATTTGTGAAAAGCAGCAACATTTTTTAAATATTTTGAAAACAAGCCCACTCTCTGTAATAGCACTTCTGTTAAAACACTCGATAAAAAAGACCAAATAGTTTCAAGGAGAAAGCATCGTGATCGGCTGAAAATACACAAAGGAAAACGAAACACGATGGCAAAGGCTACTGCATGCTGTGGTGTTCCAGGAAACACACACTATTAGTTAACTGGCTGGTGATCAATATATCTATGGGATAAGATACTTTCTATATTTTTTCTCTCTTTTATTTTTTTAAAGTGAATTTAGTGCTGGTGAAGGTGCAGAGTTAAAGGTGCAGAGGGCAGCAGGAGACGTTGCATAAGAAGCAGCAGTGCAACTTTCCCCACCCTGCCACATCAGTAAGCCTCAGTCCTGATCTGAAGGGACCACTTACAGGGTGAGAGGGTAGTTCAGTCTCTTGGTTAATTCACTCATCCTAACTGCTGAGGCTGTCAATAGAGTGCCAGTAATGATGGTGGTTTGTATAGGTGGACCTATGTCCATAGATCCATATAGGTCCGCAAGGGCAGCGGTTTTTCAAACTGTGGTATGTGGACCAGAAGAGATCCATGAACCCTTTCCCTGATGGTCTTCAAAATAAAATGTTTTGAGAACCAGGCCGTGGGGGATTCTGAGAGGCTGAAGAGGAGGTGCGTCAGGATGATTTTATGAAGTGAAAATGCTGGAGAACCACTGCACCAGAAACTGGCTGGGAACTCCAACTCATTTCACAAATACGTTCTGTATGCCATCCACTAGGAAACAGACATTATCCGCATGTACCCTGCTCTATGGCCAAATACAGTGTGTGCCTTGTTGTTTACACAGTGTAGGAATAGGCAGTTTGTACCATCTCTCTTCAAACATAGTCAAATGGTGAGCAAAAAGGAAAAGTGAGTCTTCCGAACAAAAGAGGACTAACCAATCCCCCTAACCAAACATTCTTATTAGCTTCCTGGGCCCATGAAAGGGGGAGAGTCCACCCCACTCCCTGAACTGTTTCTTTTACTTCTGTGTAATTGAAGATGAAATACAGGTAGCATGCATACAGTCATGTGGGAAAATACAATCAGGAAGAAAAACAAAGGCAAGGGAATTTATTCAGTTGCAATGGATACCACACTAATTAAACAATGTACTGGATATTGAAAAAAAAAATCATCTCTAATTATGATGGAAAATCTTGAAACAATTTGGTGGCTTTATTATCCCATGTTTCATTAAAAAATAGGTGAAACAACTCAAACTTGAAGGGAAAACTGCACGAAACATCCCCCACCTTGAAGTATGCTGAAATGCTTACACAGATCTTGCAGGAATGTCATTCAAACTGAAGGATGTTTATATCTGCTAATGAAACACTGACGCAGAAAGTAAAATTTAAGCAGAAAAATCTGGTTTTGAGTCGACCAGCTTATCTGTTGAGATCTCAAGAATGCTACCTGAAGAAAGAGAGGATTTAAATAAATTAGAAAAAAAATAAATTATACCAGTTCAGTCATTTCCTAAAATTGTGTTCCAAATTAAACCTACATGAGTTAAATATTTAGAGACTCAAATGTAGTACTTGTGAGGTTGCTGAATTATCTGTGTGTTTAGATGGTCATTGCTGGGTATCAGTTTAATTGTCTAAAAAAGATCCTATTATATATTGAATTTGTGAATAGAGGTTTTGATAGCAAAATGCAGAACACATGAAGTGAGGCATAAGGTGTTAGACTATCGTACACACTGCACTACAGTGCTTATGTCTTTGAAGTTATATGGCTCTAAAGGGGTGAACAAAGCACCGCATGAATTTCAAGCCTAAAGTATATACTTTGGGTTATTCTTTGGAAAACTTGAAAAATCATGATACTGTAAATGCATATGGCAGAATAAAAACCAGAGATAAGTTGCATAATTATATCACATCTTTTTTTAAACCACATTAAAAAATATTTTTAAACAGAACAATGGAAGACGGACAGAAGAATTACAACTATAGAAGTAAGAATACAGAGCATATAGGAGACAGACATCAATCAGTGTAAGAGGCAAATACAACAAGATGAAAAGGGAGGACTTGTAGAATCATGCACTGAAAGGATAAAGATTTATATTACAATAAAGGATTTATATTTAAGGTTTTGAAGAGGTTTCTAAGGTATCATTTTCTTCACATCGTATTCCAGGAGAAAAGGAGGCAGACCATACAGGATTGGCTCATAGTTATTTTCTTATCATCTGTTTCTTTAGCAAGAGATTGTTCCCATCTTTTCACAAAGCTGCATCTCTCTGGGACCCAAAGACTGGCATTTGTACTCCTATTAGTGGTCTCAAATTCTTTCACAGCTTGAAATTCACTCCAGTGCAGAGGGACCATGTAAACCCTTCAGCACTCCTGAAACCTCTTGCTCGGGGCTTAAAGAGGACCTTGTAGCATCCCTGGACATACACATCCTTAGTGTGTAATGTTTCGGCTAAAGATACATAACCATCAGTGCTGAGGTTGGATTAGAGTAACGGGCTGCCTGGTCTCCCTCAATGCAGGTCCCTACAGTTTGGATTTTGGCAGGTCCTAGGCAGTCTTTTGCCTACTCTGAAGTGAATATGGGACCGTAACTCTACCTATACTTTCTAGGGGACCCTAAATCACAAAGTTTGAAACAAAACCCAAGTTTTTGATAAGTTAAAGTTTAACAGCCATAATTCTTCCAGTTCACTTTAAAGGTCTCCCAATTCACGGAATCCTTTAAGCAGCAGGGAATAATTAGCATCAAAGATACTTTTTAACTACAACACGATTTGTGCTCCTAAACACAGAAATATGGCTAGGCAAAAAATCCTTCCTTGGTTTTAGGATTTAAAAATAATGAAACCTTTGGATGTCATATTATCTTAACACAGGAAAGCGTAAGTCCAGGATTTCCTTAACTGTAAACACAAAGGCTGAGGGATCTAAACCCCTTTGTATACTGGGATTCCTCAGCCTGTATCCCCCATGTTCAGATTCCCCCCACACACACGCAGGGAAGGAAGGGGTGAATGGGCACCTCTGAGTCATCCCTCTATGCAGCTTAAAGACATCTGATTTTTCCGTGTTTATTCAAACTTTATTCAATTCACTTGCTCTGGACTCTCTAGCTTCCCAATTTTATCCAGTTCTTGGATACTCAGGTAATAAGTGTTTTAAATATACACACCATAAACGGATTCAGCATCCCATTCCTGCTCCCAGTCCCACTTCCTGCAGTACTCCCTTCAAGTAATCCCGTTCAAACTCTGTGTCAAAGGTTTTCTCTACATCATGGAAGACTAATGTAATCCGTTTGCCCTTGACCATTGTTGATTTATTATTTGTCTTATGGTACTGCCTGAGGGTCTCCCCACCCCCAGAGATCAAGGCCCCATTGTGCAGGGCACTGAACAAACACACAGTACAGGAGCCTCTCTTCCCCAGAGAGCTTGCAATTTAAATACACAAGCCAGCTGAACTGATCGCATCTGAGACTCTCCTTAAATGATCCACCAGTGACATCCCTGCAAAAACCAGCTATTGAACAAGGGAATCTAATCTACAGGTGAGGATCGCTATAAAGGTTATATCTATCTCCTTTACCAGCCTCCTTGATGGAAGGCATCTATTTTGGCTCCCTACGTCAGTAACCTTTATTATAATTACCATAATTATATTGTCTGTATATCACTTAAAATGATTTAGTCCCAAGGATGGTATAATATTAACTATTGATACATTCTATAAAGAGTCACTTGTACATATGTAAGAATGTGTGTCATTCAAATGCTTGGCTGAAAGCCTTTGGAGTTCACCTTTTTTCCCCCACACACACACAATCTGAAAAGAAAGTGACTATTGCACTGTCAATTTAGGCATCCTCCCACAGATCCCAGGGAAATATATTTACTGCAAGACAAATATTAAGCCTTAGAATTGTGCACACACGCATATTCAAGGATATATGGGCGTACAGTCTGCACACATTCAAAAATACACGCTGGCAATCTTGCAGAAAAGAGAATAGGATTCCCAGGATGGAAAGCTTGTCTCTTTACTAATGTGGCTGTCTCAATGCATCACATTCATTTTCACCAATAATGTCAG
The DNA here is from genome assembly GCF_020497125.1 of Mauremys mutica. NCBI lineage: Eukaryota > Metazoa > Chordata > Testudines > Geoemydidae > Mauremys > Mauremys mutica. The sequence continues at coordinate 16,502,188 of NC_059072.1, forward strand.
ATGTGAAATACTAAAGAAACTAGATTAGGCTCCAATAAAATAATTCTGGTACTGAATACAATTACTGGAGCAATGAAAAGATAACACTGCATAATAACATAACATTTATTAGGGTTCTCCTTTACTAGAATTGCTTCCATCCCTGATAACAGAAACAAACAGGATGTCACTTGAAAGAGACCTTTAAAACCAGAGCTTCCTGCATCTGTTATCAAAATAGTACCATGAAATGCTCAATGGGTAGCCAAGAAAGCAGCACTGCAGCTCCTATCAGTTAGCGTGTTCTCCCAGCCCCCCATGAACAAGATTATAGCTGCTTCATTGGTTCTCCTCCTGAGTAACTCCACATAGTCTGACAACAGGATTTCAACCACCAGTGCCTCACTGTTAATAGCTCATGCTCCAACCCATAGCACCTCAGCACTGAGGATGTCTGAAGACTCATCACAAGCCTTATGTAAGAGTAATTGGGAAGCTAGTCTGCTGGGACAAATGTTGCAATACTGCTCTCATGATCACCACAGAGCGTTTGTAGGGTACTGTGGGGAGCTGCTGTCAAAGTACTACCCTGGATATAGCAATTTGCTAGCAGTAAACAGCCTACACTTATTCTTTACAGATGCTGTGTGACTAATTTCCAAGGAATCTTTTTCATTAGTATTTATTGTATTGTATTGATCTGAGAGAGAAATTGTAAACCCAAGGTCCTGATCATTCAAGATTTTTACCACATTTTTCTTGGGTCTAGAGATATTAAGCTGCAACTTGGTGAAATTTTAAACGCAGGTAATTACCATCTATATAGTCAAGATTTTCAAAAGTGATTAGTTATTCTTCATGCTCAGCTTGGAACACATGATTTTCAGAGGATATGTGCTCAGCACTTTCTAACAATCAGGTCCTGGTAGGGTCTCTCAAGTTCAGAACTCAAAATCAATAAAAAAAAAAAAAATCTTGGCCTACCTACTTAAATTCCAACTAGACGTTTCAATTGCACATGGAAATCTTCATCAGTTCCTGCCCTAGACTGTTGCATAGTACTGCAGTTTGCTGTTAAACAACTGCCATGTTTGACTCGAGAGTGGGTGCATTTTGAGGGAGTGGGGGGAGGGGAGGAGTTAAAAGTGATCTTCCATATCAGATAAAGAGCTCTGCAATCCTTTTGTAAACCCAAGATATTATTGCTAGTAGTACAACAGTGCAGAACTGAAACACACTATGATACAAATTACTGTGCCAGTCCTTGGAAGTAATGTTGTGTCAAGAATTTTGAAAGTATCCAGAAATATCATGAATGAGCACAAGTTGCCATCTGGAGTCATGAAGATCACTCACTGGTTTGTGTCACTTAGCTGTTACTGTCAAACTGGAGGTTTTATGAATAGGAATTCAAGGGGAAAATAGTGAAATTCTGGTGCATGTTCTCTCTCTCTCTTTTTTTTAAAACACAAGGCATTCAAAACTTAGACATTTGGGCCTTGTGTGCAGATTACCCAGACTGAATATGCCAGGGATCGGCAACCTTTGGCCCGCCAGGGAAAGACCCTGGTGGGCCGGGCTGGTTTGTTTACCTGCAGCGTCAACAGGCTTGGCCGATTATAGCTCCCACTGGCCGCGGTTCGCTGTTCCAGGCCAATGGGGGCTGCGGGAACTGGTGCGGGCCGAGGGATGTGCTGGCTGCCGCTTACCGCACCCCACATTGGCCTGGAACAGCGAACTGCGGCCAGTGGGAGCTGCAATCAGCCGAACCTGTGGACGCGGAAGGTAAACAAACCGGCCTGGCCCACCACAGGCTTTCCCTGGCGGGCCGTGTGCCAAAGGTTGCCGATCCCTGATATATGACATACCTAGAATATTGAAATCTGCTTTATGCAAAAGAAAGAAAGAAAGAATTGGAACCTGATAAAAAACTTAATGCATTTTACCTGTCTGCAGTAGAGAAATGTCCAGTTTCTCATCACAGTCAGTCGTCTCTGCTGATTACAAATATAAACAAGAAATCTCATTACTTTTACTGAATACAGGAATATGATTAAAAAGCTACATACTGTAGAGTGCTTTTGCCTTTCTCTATCTACTCTTCTCAGCTGCAATTTGCTAGCATCCAGTTAAACAGTCACTGCTTGTATGAAAATGTCACATAATAAAAATGCCAACTTAGGAAAGGTAGTCTGGGTATTAATTTGTGATTATGCTTGGCACTGGATTGGAGTAATACACTACTCCCTTGAATAACTCAAACTCCTGCTGATACAGGAAGCTTACAATAATTTTGTAAATTTAACTTAACAATTGCCATCCCGGATCAGACCAGTGGTAACACTGAAGCTGGTATTCAGTCTCCAGTGGTGGTCAGTATCAGATGCTTCACAGGAAGGTGCGAGAATCCCAAAATGTGACCATTATGTAATAGCCTGTCCAAAAGGGATTTTTTTTTTCCTAACCCTAATCAGTTTGGGTCAGATTTACAAAAGGATTTAGGCACCTACAAATACAGACTGGAACCTAGTTGGGTAGATTAGGCACCTAATTCACACTGAAAGTCAATGGGAGTTAGGTGTCAAATTCACTTGTGTACTTTTGTAAAACTCAGTAGGTCCTTATCAGCATCTTTAGGCATCTAATTTCCTTTGTAAATATGGCCCTTAGTTGCTGGCTTATGTCCTGAAGAATGAGAATTTACAAGACTGATCAAAAGCCCACTGAAGCCAAAGGCAGTCTTCTCAGTGACTTCAGTGGGCTAAGGATCAGGCTCTATACTTCTATTTAATGTAACTTCAGATGTTCTCTTTACACGCACAAATTTCTACATCTTTTTTTGAACACTGCTAAGGTTTTGATCTCTAGTGGCAAGAAGAATAAACAGGAGTTCCAATACACCATCTCTGTACTAGTATTTCATGTACCACTCCTTATATATTGATATTTATATTTTATTTCAAAGAGGATCATGGTCATAAAGCAATGGGTACATTCCCACTGTAGTGTGCCCCCATCTTAGCAGATGTCAAAAACTGGCCAAAGTAATACAGATATACTGAACAACCAAATTCAGTGCATGTCCTTAACTGCCTTGTTTGTGCTGATTACCCTTAACAGTGTTGTCAAACAGCTCCAAACTCATTGAAAACAATAATTAGTTTATTTTTTAAATAGCTGAAGGTCTTAAAGCACTATGACCTGCTCAGAGCCAACATTAAACAGCCTATTTCAGAGCCCTCATCCAGTGAGCTCCCTTGGCTCCCAACAGAAGATGTTTCAGATGATTATTGCGGAAGCAGGTCAAGCTAAGTTCAAGTTCACAAATAAGCAATAAACACCTTGACCCTACAAATGCTGAGGCAGATCACCCTTCCACATTCCATTCTAAACAGGAAAATGTGGTTTGCCTTCAAACACCACACCCATCGGCCATGAGCCAAATCGTACTTGTCTCGACTTCAATGGGCCTACCTACATGACAAGGCAAGCAAGATTGGAATTTTGAAACTCTCTTGTATTCTTTGTTTAGAAAGAGTTCGGTAACTGTGGTAAACACTCCTGTAGCCACGTCCTTCAGACTTTTTCCAAAATCACTTTGCTGCTGCGGAATGTGCCTGTCTGGCAAATGTGCACCTGCTATTTTGCTGCTTGCACAGAAGCATGTACGTGCAGGAATGAAGAGGTTAATAGAGAGGTTGCCCTTATTAGTTCTGCTGTCTTTATTCTCCTTAATCTAGATAAAATACTGGCCAGGAAAGCATAATGTTACTCCTGTGATTCCCATCCAATACAATATCTGCTCCTGTGACTGCTGCTAAACATAAAACAGCACTAGCAAGAATCTGCTATCTCACAAAACACACATGCCTTGTGTATTAATTACATCGTGAAGAGAGGACCAGAGAAAGCAGAGGACTGAGAGGAGGGGCAAAGACACAAACAGAGGGGAAAAGAATACCACAAGAGACATAGGAAAATGTGCTAATGATGGAGTGGAGGTCTCAACACATGGGTGAGACAGCACAGTCCAGCAATGATTTACTATAAGTTTTTCTCCTCTGGCCCCCAGCATTCTCCATCGTAATCAGGCACTGTTTAAAATAAACGATAGTACAATGTTGCAACTACTATCATCATGTCAGGTGACTACTTCACACCAATCAGACCTGAAAAGTCTGAGCACATTTCATAGTGCTGCTCCATTTTCCTTTATTATGTGTGGTATTGAGTTAAGGCTTTTGAGTTCCACACAGTAAAATCAGATTGCAGGAAGAACTCTTACTCACTCTGTGCTTTAGGAGCATTTAGTCATACTGTACCAGCATTCCTGTCTACATGGAGGCTTTTAGCAACATACTGCCATTAAAGAATAATGGCTCATATCCTTTTCAAGACTTGAAAAGGGAGGGAGGACTTATCACAAGAGATGTGTGGCTCATGCCCCATTTTTTATTATTGGAGACAGAGTGGAATAGCCAGAAGGTTTGGATACTAGCTTTGGATGCAGAGATGACGACAACAGCAGGGCTGTTTCCTGCTGAGACTAGTCCATTCATGGCCCTCCTTAAATCACTGTGCCAACGGCTGAGTCTCTAGCTGTGTTGTCGCTGGCTGGTCCACTGGCCACCTACCCATATTCCCCTTTTGTAGCATGGCAAGACTACACAATGGGAGATACTGCTGGTCAGGGCAGCTGTAAATCACAATGCAATTTGCATTGTAATTTACCCTGTTCTAAAAAGGGAAATGTATACATCTGATTTTTCTTCAACTTCATGTCCCTCGCCATATTCCCTTCCTCCCCAGCAGCTGCAGGAAGCTGAGCCTAGATGTTGTGGAGGGGACAGAATTGGCAATATGATCCAGTGCCCCAGAATGCATACAAACGTGTGGATTTTTTTTTTGGCTGTGCCAATTGCATGAAGTGGGACCAATAGTCAAAGGTAAAGAATATTATCATCCTATTTTATTTTCATTATAACATCTATTTGTAACATTAACCTCACAGTCTTTTTTCCTCCCTTGTGACAGCCAACCTGTGAAATTTTGAAAAGACTGAACAAGGCCAATAAAAATTTAATGGCAATGACAGCTTTATTCTCAGATCTAGCAAATTAAAAGAAAAAACCCAAGTCTCAGATCTAAGGCAATAATCTAATGGAATGGAGAAAAATCCAAAGAAAAATAAGACTATTTCCAGTTATGAAAAAATGTTATTGCTGATGCTAACCTTAAATTAATTTCTATTTGTATTAAGATAACAACCTTTCAAAACCTACCCAGGGGAAGTTTTTTCTAAAGAGAGAACAGGTTTTTTTTAAAAGCAGTTTGCTGATTAGCCTTCCTAGTCAGAGACTATTCTGTACCTAATTCTAGGAAATGAGCCAAATATGATAAATAAGGTTGAAGCTGGACAACATCTATGATCCTGTGATCAGAATATCATTTAATTTGAAAATACTCAAGAGGGTAAATACTAAAGAAAGCAGCACTAAAGGCAGATCCTCCCCATTCGTTTGCTGGAGTTCTCAAGCTATTACTGCCACAGATGGCTAGGGGAATACACTGGCATTTATACCATTAGCTTATCAAATTATCAAACCACAGGATTCAGCACGGAAGATTACTCATGAACATAATTTGTCATCATTTGGACATGCAAATAGCTACTTGGCCTAAATAGAAAACCCAGTCAGAGGGTGGACTGAATGCATCAGAGGATTGGTAATGCAAGAGAGAGCCTTTCCCTTCCAAGTCAGCAGTTCAAATTCAGCCCAACTCAGTAGGGGCCAAATGGCTTTTGGTGGCATTTGTGAAAAACAACAGTGGTCTCAAGCCTGTCCACACACAGTTTGTGCACCAATTTAGCTAGAAAATGAATTAGTGAAATTGGTGCAACCCACCAGTGTGAACAGTCTTATATCAGTTTAACAAAGTCTTAAACCAGTTTAGCTTAACTCAATTGCAAGTAAGATCTTTAGGTACCTTGGAACTTAGGGTACGTCTCCATGGGGAGTTATTCCAGAATCAGAGCACCCATACATGGAGTTAATCAGGAATAGCTGTTCTTTAATTACACACACTACCTCAATTTGAATCAATTTTTCTATGTAGACAACCCCTCAGGTCTGATCTACACTGTTTATGCACTGGTCTTACTATTTCAATGAGGAGTGTGGTTTTGTATGGAAACAGTTACATCGGTGGGCACAGTTATTCCAATAAAAAAAGGTGCCTTACACTTTGTTCCTATACATGTATACAGCTATAACTATAGGGTTTTACTAGTGTAACTAAATCTGTTTCTATACCAATATAGTTAAAGTACTACAAAATCTGTGTAGACCAGAGCTTAAACTAATTTAAGAGTGTCTGCACTAGAAGTTGCATAAATCAACTTAAAACTCAGGTGGGTGAGGTAATATTTTTTATTGGACCAATTTCTGTTGGTGAAAGGACACATGCTGCAAGAAACCAGGGTTTCCTGAACTCCCATTTCTGGCCTTCAAACAACACCCGCAGCCTCACTAACCTTACCATCAGAAGTAAGCTACCCACAGCCATATCTCCACTGCTGTGATGATCAATACTTCCCACACCATGCCTTTCAAGATCCATGATCCGACACATGACTATCACAAGATGGTGTACTTCAGCCAGTGCATCAAATGCATGAACAACAACTATGGGGGTGAATCTAGACAATCACTAGAGCTCACAGAGAAAAATGATAAAAGACAAAGACACCCTATCCCTGCGGGGGTGAACACTTTGTACAAAATGATCGCTCTATATCTGACCTCTCAGTCCTCGTCCTCAAAGGAAAGCTGCACAACACCTTCAAAAGACAAGCTGGGGAGCTTAAATTCATAACTCTGCTAGACACCAAAAATCATGGACTCAACAGAGACACTGTCTCATGACAACAGTTTGTAACCCACTCTCTCTTCATCTTATGCTGCAAAGATCTTAATTGCCAACTTCATTTCAAACTTGTGTAAACTCCTTATGCTTAACAATCTGCTCCACCTTATATTTAACAGTGACACTCTGATGACCTTTCCCAGTACTGAAGAATAGCTCTGTGGAGCTCGAAAGCTTGTCTCTTTCACCAACTGAAGTTGGTCCAATAAAAGATATTACCTCATTCACCTTGTCATTCTAATATCCTGGGGCCAACATGGCTACAACAACACCGTAAATTTAAAAATCACACATTCAAGTAAACTGGTGCAACTGAGGCACACTGAAGTCAAGGTGAACTAGTCACCTAAATACTTTTGTGGATATGGGCCTGAGAATTCAGACCAGACTCCAATTTGGGTTTTAATGGCAAAGCATCCCCATCACAAGCCACTGCCTTTGGTACTTGGGAAGCAGTCTATATTCTCACTCCTGGAGAGTACAGCCTGCTAACCTTGGTCTCTCCAGGGTAGGTGGAGCGTGCGGGAAGCTTGCACGGCCAGCCCCAGCCACATATCTGTGCTCTCTAATAATGAATTTCAGTCTCTGGGTCTGACAAATAGACCAGCACCTTTCCCAGGCACTACATTCATTATGCAAAGTTTTAAAGTAAGACTAAAGAGAACTGGTTTGAAAACATGAAGCAACATTTTGGAAGCTAGAAAAAAAAATTAGCCCCAAGGTGCTACAGCTCTTCTCTGAGAACTCTTTTGTTAGCGTGTTCTGCTAGGAAAATTATTACATTGTTCTGTGATGATGTCAAAACTGAGGATGAAGTAAATAATGATGAAAAAAAAGCAACCACATACAGAAGATGAAATCCTGGCCTCACTGAAGTCAATGGGAGTTTTGCCATTAACTTGAAAGGGACCAGAATTTCACCTCCCAGCCTAGTTCTCCTCTCACTCTGCTTCTACTCCACTGACGTCAGTGGAATTATTCCTGATATACCAGTGTAAAGATCTATGCACAGTTTTTAGTTTTAGTACCAGTATATATCAATTAAGGGTGTAATTTAAAAAAAAAAAAAAAGTTTTACCAGCACAACTCCTAATAGGGACGCAGTTATACCAGTATATATTATTCCCCTTTCCATATGGGAATAGCTAAACTTGTATAAAGCATCGTTATACCAATGTAACTGCATCCACACTGGGGAGATAGTGCCACTTCAACTATACTGGTACAACTTGTGTATAGACAATGCCTAAGTGAGAGGGCAACCAGATCCAGAGAGATTGGGATGTAGGTGAAGGGCCAGTAGAAAAAAATATATTTTAAAATATAAGAAACAATATAAAATAGAGTCTTTACAACAATTCAGCTTCTATATACTAACTGGAAAATGGGACTATGGGTTACTGTATTTCTTTTCATTGTCCACCCACGCACTGGGTTGATCGGTTCTTGTCTCTGGGCAGGCATAGTTAGTACCCCACTTAGTTCAGTATACTTGGCTCAGTTTCACTCATCTTTTCATAGGAAGCCTCTTACTGCTAAGGCTGAGATGCAGCATTCTCCAGTTAGGCTCCTCAATATTGGGGAAAGAGCACAGGTGGGAGTGGTTCCTGGTAGCCCCTCTTTAAAAGAAAACCCATAAAGTCATTGCTAACTCCCACAGTAGAGCTGCAGCACTAGCTAACATCCTGGAGAGGCACACCACAAAAAGCAAACAAGAACGTTGGAAAAATATTCAAAACAAACTAAATCAAATTAGGTCAATGGAGTTATCCACAAAAGTTCTTCTGCATCTCTGCAGATACCCCAAGGGCCCCCAGTCTCTCTCCCTGCCCGCCTCCACCACCACACATATGAATCTGTGAATCTTCATGTCATTGAAGAGCTGCATCATAGTACCATTCTTCCAGTCAAGGAGGAACAGGTAGCCTTCATCAATGGCAGGAAAGGATGCTGCTGTGCAACTACAAGCAATCTGATGATTCTCACTAGCAAGCTCACCTCATAACCAAGGGCAGAGTTGGCTTGACAGTCTACGGGATTTGGTAAACTCACCTTTTTTGAAGAGGGAGATTATTGCTAGCAAACGATCTGCCCTTCTTTCCTCCTTTTTGTTTCTATTTCTCCCCCTCCTTTCTTTTACACTCTTACACTTTTCTGTCCATTTCCCATTAGTGTTGACAGAACTGTGCAATAGAAGAATGCCTCAGCTTTTGCATCATTACCTCAGATACTTGAATGCTACAGACAAAGCTCAAGACTGAAAATGTTGGCTCTTTGGCGCATGGATCCAGCAAATGGCAACAGTTCATTCATCTGCCATGGTCAATCTCATACTCTTTGGCCAGCTGAATATTCAGCCTTTGGAATTCACAATGGATTTTTTTTTTTAAAAAGGGCTATACATAAACACACACAATTTCAAGAGGTTAGAATAACTCCAGTTGGCCCAGAAGCCTAGAGCTTTACATTGTCAGATTGGACACTTGGGTTCAGTGCTTCATCTAGCTCTTTTTTCCTTAAACCAGCACAAACAATGCACTTATCTGCAGTGAGGAGCAGTAAGAAAAAATAAAGGAAGCAAGCTAAGAAAAGTGGCTGTAAGGAAGGGTTACTGGTTTGATGCAAATGATGTGCCTCACACAATGGGGATCAGGTGCTACTGGAGAGAGGGTTGTTGGAGGACTGGGAATTCTTGCATATGGAGACTCTCAAGAAAATGCTGGGGAGAGACGTTAAGAGAGAACCAGCATAAGAAGAGAGTCCCCAGCAGGAAAGGGGGCACCGTACTTAGAAAGGAGACTGGTAAAAGTTTAATAATTACACATACATCGCTATAATGGGGAGGAAGTGTTTTCAGCTTTCTAGGAATTCTACCATGGATTTTGAAACTATAAATTCTTATTCCAACTGGAATTGACAGCACACGGGCAGTGCGCTGCACCGACAGGCCATTTATTATAAGATTAGAGCCTAAGTACGTCTTCACTGCTGAGTTAAGTCAGGTAATCAGCACCTGAGTTAGCCTAACCTGCGTGTGGGCAGCCACACAGCAAAGCCAGACCTAAACGACTATGTCCTCAGTAGTGCTGCACTTACTCACGTGTGTCGCTAGGACTTCTGGGGACATATCCTATGCAGTGACGGATTAGCCACTGGGCCAATGAGGCCTGTGCCCAGGGGCCCCGGCCAATTGGGCGCCCCCGTGCCCTGACCCACTCTGCCAGGCACTTCTGCTGGTGAGCAGGGTCGTGGCATGGAGGCTTGCCCTACTCCGCCCACCCGGACCTCCTGCAGTGGCCCCCATGCCCCAATCCCAGTGCTGAGGGTGGGGTGGGGCAAGCCCCACACCCTGCCCCCATTTCCCCAGCAGGAGCACTGGTGGGAGGGGGAACTGCAGGTGGAAGGGGTGGGGAGGGGCCCCCACTTGCTCTGACCTAGGGCCCCACAAAACAGTAATTCGCCTCTGATCCTATGATTCTTTGGGCTCCAGTAAACTGAGCTCTATGATTCTCTCTCAGTGAATTGTGGGAGAACTTGTCTGCCCCTTTGGGGGGAGGGGGGGAATTGTGGGAAGGCACTGGAGGACTCTCATCATTTCAGTAATTTAGCCTGTGTCCTCACTGAGGACTGGGCAGGTTACCAGCCCAAGTGAAAGCAGCCCCTGACCTCTAGTAGTCTATAGCCCCAGCTTGGAAGCTTGCCTGGGCTTAAAGCACCACTAAACTCAGGTGAGATGGTTGCGTGTATGGTGGATAGGAAGGGCTTCTAGACAACACCTGAGAAACAGCCTGACTTAACTCTACAGTGAAGACACGCCTTAAGATTACTACCATTCAAAACATATCAAACACCACATTTTGCATTCTAGTGGCAACATGCCAAAAGTGTATAGGCTTCGTTTTCAGAGGTACTGAGCCCTCCTAACTACAATTAAAGTCAATGGGAGCTGTGAGTGCTCAGTGCACCTCTGAAAAAAATCAGCATAAGACTAAAGTCATAGAGCGCAAGTTGTTATTTCTGACATTTTCATGCTTACCTGAGCCTCTTTTTAACCGTCTTCTTGCCAGTTTAATTTGATCCTGTAGAATCTGTACCCAGTCTCTGGGGCCAGGAAGTTTATCCACGTGGTTAGCAGTGCAATATTTTTCTGTGAAGACTAAAATAAAAGGTAGCTTTTTTTTGTTTGTTGTTTTTTAAAAAGTGTCTTGTCAAAATTGAGAAGGGGAAAACAAAGAAGAGGAGGAGGATTAAAATAAAAACAACAACAACAAAAACTGAAGTTAAAGTGGCCAAAACTAGGAGGGCAAGACCAGAGGTCAATTCAATGTTCTGTGTGTTTATCTTTAAATATATTATTTTGTGCCTAGATACTATATTGATATTTGTGCCTAGATACTACATTGATTAGCTGTCTATAAAAACCTGAGAGAGAGAGAGAATGTCTACGTCTCCTGTATGTCACATACAGAAAATCTGTATTAAAATAATGGTGAACTTTGAACTAAGCTTCACAAGTGGTGGATATTTATAACTGCCTGTTCACCATATGCATTTTGGCATTAGCGGAGAACTGCAGGTCTCCTCCTGGTCCTTCTGGTCTCATGATCTTGTCTGTCAGGCTGCTAGCAAACAGGAGATATGAAGAAGTCCTAAATCTTTAGTGGGCATTTATCATATTGGCAAAATAGGAGAGGACACTGAGCTTTTATAAACACATATAAAAACAACTGCTTTAAAGGGGACAACATTGAAAGCAAGAAATGAAACTGACTATAAACAAAAGTGAAACTGACTAATTGTTTTCATTGTCCACCTGAGAGAAGTGCAAAAAGTAAATCAGAACATAATCATAGTAATACTTTGACTATTTAACAATGCTATTGCAGTAGTGGCCCGAGCTGGAGCACCATTATGTTAGGGCAATATACAGGAAGACTTGGTCTCTGGCTCAAAGTGCTTACAATCCAAGAGGACTTCATATAGCCAAGTGATATATGAAGGATATATATATATATATATATATAGAAAACAATTAGTCAGTTTCACTTTTGTTTATAGTCAGTTTCATTTCTTGCTTTCAATGTTCCAATGTGTTGGGTTGCAGACACAGCAGGGGAATGTTTTTTCTGTTTATTTTTCATTGGAATTATAACAATTTTTGAAAAGATATCTAGTATTTTAAGCTCTGTAAAAGCTTGTTTGTTTACAAAATCTAAATTTTTATATGTGTGTGTGTGTGTGTGTGTGTGTGTATACATACACACACTTCAAAATATTAATAAATAAGTATAAAAGGTCCCAAAATAATGTATTTTTTAAATTCTTTCAGTTTTAATAATGTACGGCACTATTCACAATATACAGGTGTTTGTTTATAATCCATGGCCCCAATCCTGCAGTCTGATCAATGAGGGCATGGGGTACCACAGATGTCAACAGGGTCTCACATAGGTGAGGTGGTCAGCTCTGCATGAACTGAAAGCTTATTGGGTCAGGGACTGTCTTTTTGTTCTGTGTTTTCACAGTGCCTAGAACAATGGGGTCCTGATCCATGACTATGGATCCCTAGATGCTACAATAATAATCAACTGATTACAATATCAGAGTCTATGATGTGAAAGATTACATTGTCCTTTGAAACAGACATCAACTTGAATTCTAGTAAATTAAAAGTTGATAGAGTTTCAGCTTCTATTCCTCTGCCAATTTTACAATCACATTTGCTTATTTTTAAACAAGATTTCTCCCTCTATGGTGTGTGAAAGACACACACAAACAACAGGAGGAAATGATTACTCAGGGAAAACAGTGCAACTGTTGCTACACAAAGTGTAGAGAATTTCTCCTCTAATCATTTTCAGTTATAGAAATCTTATATATAACTTGTAACGATGGTAGGTAAAATGTTTTCAGACAGAAGGACGATTTTCAAGTTGAGTTCTCAGCTAATTTCTCCAATGAATGTGGCTTTTTCTCCATTTCTATGTCCACATCATGGAAAAGGACAAAAAACATCACTAAACAATATCTGAGAGTTTGGTAGAGTGATGTCTTAATGATAATGCAAACAACATGATGTTGTTCTCATGGCAATTTCACACTGGCTCAGTCATTACTTGGAATAAATGAACCCACAGTGTCTTATAGCATAGCTCCTCAGGGGAAAATAGTGCTATTGGAGCCAGGCTGAGTAAAGTTCCACACTGTGTCAAGCATTGGCAACTTGTTGCATTAGCCCCTAGAAAAGAACTCCCCTAATGAAACATGACAAAGGTCATGCACTATCATTTGGTTGATTCTCTAAATGCAGTGAATGCAATCCTCTTATTATAGCAGTGCCTAGTAGTACCACCACAAACACATTTCTATTTCCATTACAAATTCTATTTTTGAGGTGTTTGTAACACTGGCTTTTTAATTGAAATGTGGCCATTTTTGTTTAACTGCTTATGACTGCTACTTTCTACAGTGGGGCGAGTTTTGCTATTTCAATGGTGCTGCCCCACCTACTGGAAATATCTGTCCCCTGCTACTTTTCCTCCATGTCAGAGGATTTAAAAATTCATATTCAAACCTTCCTGTTTTCTCTAATTTATGACTAACTTGCCCTTTAAAGCTTTTTGTGACTTGTATGAAGGATACCATGTAAAAAATAAATTTTCCTTGTATGCTAATGTTTATCAGCAATACAGTATTCTGTATGATGGGTCCTACTGATATCATCCAATGGACCTTTTGGTGCTAATATATTGTCAGTACATTGGTACACAACAATCAACTGTGTGTGAATGGAGGCACTGAGTCAATGAACATTACATAGAAATTGCCATTACAGATCAATGGTCCATCTTATCCAGGATTCTGTCTCTTGCAGAGGCCAGTAGCAGATTCTTCAGAAGAGTGTATGTAAGAAACCCCTCACTGGGCAAATTATGAAATAACCAATTTTTTTCCCTGAGTTAGGCAATCTAAAATCAACCTTCTAATATAAACCTGGTTGCAACCACAACCAGGTTCAGAGTCAATACCAGAGATTCTATCAGAAATATAAGTCAGGACTTTGACATGGTCACAATCACAGAATCAGAGAACAGTAGGACTGGAAGGGACCTCAAGTGGTCATCTAGTCCAGTCGCCTGCACCCAAAGCAAGACTATGTAATAACTAGACCATTCCTGACAGGCGTTTGTCTAACTCATTATTAAAAACTTCCAATGACAGAGATTCCACAACCTTCGTAGGCAATTTGTTCCAGTGCTTAACTACCCTGACAGTTAGGAAGTTTTTCCTAATGTCCAACCTAAACCTCCCTTGCTGCAATTTAAGCTCATTGCTTCTTGTCCTATCCTCAGAGAGCCAGGGGGATAATTTTTCTGCCTCCTCCTTGTAACAAATGTTTATGTACTTGAAAACTCTTATGATGTCCCTCCTTAGTCTTCTCTTCTCCAGATTAAACAAACCTATTTTTTCAATCTTTCCTTATAGCTCATGTCTTTTTAGACTTCAATCATTTTTGTTGCTCTCCTCTGGACTTTCTCCAGTATGTCCACAACTTTTCTGATATGTGGCACCCAGAACTGGACACAGTACTCCAGTAGAGGCCCTATCAGCGCAGAGTAGAGTGGAAGAATTTACTTCTCCTGTCTTGCTTGCAACACTCCTGCTAATACATCCCAGAATATTTGCTTTTTTGCAATAGTGTTACACTGCTGACTCATATTTAGCTTTCCAGCCACAATGACCTCTAGAGCCCTTTCTGCTGTACTCCTTCCTAGGCAGTCATTTCCCATTTTGTATGTGCAACTGATTGTTCCTTCCAAAGTAGAGTACTTTGCATTTATTCTTATTGAATTTCATCCTATTTACTTCAGACCATTTCTCCAGTTTGTCCAGATCATTTAAAAATTTTAATCCTATCCTCCAAAACACTTGCAACCCTTCCCAGCTTGCTATTGTTTGCAAATTTTATAAGTGTACTCTTTATGCCATTATCTAAATCAATGATGAAGATACTGAACAGAACCGGACCCAGGACCGATCCCTGAAGGACCTCACCCGACATGCCCTTCCAGCTTGACTGTGAACCACTGACTTACATTCTGGGAATGGTTTGCCAACCATTTATCCACCCACCTTACAGTATCTCCATCTAGGCTGCATTTCCCTAGTTTGTTTATGAGAAGGTCATGTGAGACAGTATCAAAAGCCTTACTAAAGTCAAGATATAACATCTACTGCATCTCCCCATTCACAATGTTTGTTACCCTGTCAAAAGAAAGCTATTAGGTTGGTTTGACATGTTTTTTCTTGACAAATCCATGCTGACTGTTACTTATCACCTTATTATCTTCTAGATGTTTGCAAACTGATTACTTAATTATTTGCTCCATTATCTTTCCAGGTACTGAAGTTAAGATGACTGGTCTGTAATTCCCCCAGTTATCCTTATTTCCCTTTTTATAGATTGGCACTATATTTGCCCTCTTCCAGTCCTCTGGAATCTCTCCTGTCGTCCATGAGCTTTCAAAGATAAATCGCTAATGGCTCAGATATCTCAGTCAGCTCCTTGAGTATTCTAGGATGTATTTCATCAGGCCCTAGTGACATGACAACATCTAACTTGTCCTTTCCCTATTTTAGCCCTCAAATTCTACCTCATTTTCCCTGGCATTCACTATGTTTGACTTCCAATCGCTACTATACTTTTTGGTGAAAACTGAAACAAAAAAAGTCATTTAACACTTTTGCCATTTCTACATTTTCTGTTATTGTCTGTTCCCCTCAGTGAGTAATGGGCCTACCCTGTCCTTGGTCTTCCTCTTGTTTCTAATGTATTTGTAGAATGTTTTCTTGTTATCCCTTAGGTCTACAGCTAGTTTTAACTAGTTTTGTGCCCTGGCCTTTCTAATTTTGTCCCTACATACTTGTGTTATTTGTTTTTATTCATCCTTTGTAATTTGACCTAGTTGCCACTTCTTGTAGGACTCTTTTTCGAGTTTCAGATCACTGAAGATCTCCTGGCTAAGCCAGGGTGGTCTCTTGCCAGACTTCCTATCTTTCCTACACAGTGGGATAGTTTGCTCATGTGCCCTTTATAATATCTCTTTGAAAAACTGCCAATTCTCTCAGACTATTTTTCCCTTTAGAATTGCTTCCCATGGGATCTTACCTACCAATTCTCTGAGTTTGCTCAAGTCTGCCTTTTTGAAATCCATTATCTTTATTGTGCTGTTTTCCATCCTGCCATTCCTTAGAATCATTAACTCTATCATTTCATGATCACTTTCACCCAAGCTGCCTTCCACTTTCAAATTCTCAACAAGTTCCTCTCTATTTGTCAAAATCAAATCTAGAACAGCCTCTGCTTTCTCCACCTTCTGAAATAAAAAATTGTCTTCAATGCATTCCAAGAACTTGTTGGATAATCTGTGCCCTGCTGTGTTATTTTCCCAACAGATGTCTGGGTAGCTGAAGTCTCCCATCATCACCAAGTCCTGTGCTTTGGATGATTTTGTTAATTGTTTAAAAAAAGCTTCATCCTGCTTCTTCCTGGTTAGGTGGTCTGTAGTAGATCCCTACCATGACATCACCCTTCGTTTTTATCCCTTTTATCCTTACCCAGAAACTTTCAACAAGTCTGTCTCCTATTTCCATCTCAGTTCAAATGCATACATCTTTGATATACAAGGCAACACCTCCTTCCTTTTCCCCAGCCTGTCCTTCCTGAACAAGCTGTACCCTTCTATACCAATATTCCTGTCATGTGTATTATCCCATCAAGTCTCTGTGATGCAACTGTCATAGTCGTGTTTATTCACTAGCATTTCTAGTTCTTCTTGTTTATTCCCCATCCTTCTTGCATTAGTTTATAGATATCTAAAACGCTGATTTGATTTCCCCTCTGTTTCCTCTTGTCTCTCCCTTGCCTCTGCTATAATGGCCCATGCTCCCCCCAGATTCCGACCCTTCTCCCAAGTGTCCATATATTCTTAACTTCCAGGTTAGCTCATGGCATCTCATAACTAGGAATGAATCGCATGTACTTTAAAAGCTCCAGATGATACAAAATGCAGCAGCCTGTCCACTTAACACAGATCACCCCGGAGCTTTCCTTTCTGCACTAGCTCCCTGATTAAGTTGAATACAAAGTCTCTGTCCTAATATTCAAAGTCCTGGATCATAATTTTCTCTAACAGCTATATTCTACTGGTTATCTTGAAACTGTTGATCAATAGGGGAGACAACTCAGAGGTGGACAGAACATTCACAGGAGCTTGACCTAGACTATGGAACTCACTCCCACAAGACAAGCAGGACCACAACCTCACTGACATCAGAATTAGATACAAAACTCATTTATTTTACTAGATTTTCTTCAATAAGATCTTCCCCATCTCACAGCCAGCCACAAACTACTAATCTAGTTATTCATAGACTAGATATGACGCAGTCAGATGATTGGCAATTTTTTCCACTCTACCCTGCTGATGTGCCTCAACCCTGATCTGGGAGGATCAAGACAGAATTATGGCAATCCAGGATCCAAGGTAAAACTCAGGAGAGTTCTCCCATGACTCTGCATCTCCATGGAGTGGCAGCAGGCTCCAATCTAATGAATGAGCAGTGAATTTCTCTAGTGGGAGCAACTGTTTCAGGCTGTCTTCTGACTTAAACTGGATATCAAGTACTCTCTGGTCACATTTTCAAATTTTTCTTTACATCCATGAAGGCCAGAAAAAAAAAATTGAAGTTGAGATTCTTATCTCATCACATGCCTTCAGGGGCTGGGGACCTAGGAATGAGCCTCTAGCTTAATCTGGCCTGGAGGGACCACTTCAAAAATTATAGAAAAATTATAAAAAGAAGAATGCACATTTATCTGACCCAAACGCCGGAGATTCTAATTTCCTGGCATTATTCAGTTACTAGAACATATTCTCAGCTAAGGATGGAGACACACACACACACATATATATATATATATATATATATAGGAAACAAAGCAGAAACATACCTTTTATTGCACCCACAATATTTTGGTCTAGTCCTTTTCGGTTGTCATTGAGTCCTCTTTTCCTCTTGCCATTGGGTAAAGAGTTAGCCAAGGTCTTGTCATCAAAAAATGCACACACCAGCTTTCTAAACAGCAGGCTTCCTGAGCGAGTATAGTTTGATAATATAGAGTCCAGCTGAGATTTGGGCATAAAGATATCAAAGCCTTCAGCAAGTTGCACTTCTGGCTACCAAAGGAAAACAAATATTTTCATTCAAATAGTGTTCACACATGTTGTTTTACATGCACATCTAGCAAGACTTCATTGTCACTTAGTGATCACATCCACGAAGCTTATCCAGGAGTTATGATAAAAAACGTAAAAGCAGCAAAGAGTCCTGTGGCACCTTATAGACTAACAGACGTATTGGAGCATGAGCTTCCGTGGGTGAATACTCACTTCGTCGGATGCATGTAGTGGAAAGGTATATATATGCAAGCAAGAAGCAGGCTAGAGATAACGAGGTTAGTTCAATCAGGGAGTATGAGAAGGGAGCAAGTCTCCAGAGGCTTGCATGGGGGCTTAGAAATTTAAGGCCATGTCTACACGTACAAGCTTACAGCA
Organism: Mauremys mutica; assembly: GCF_020497125.1. Lineage (NCBI taxonomy): Eukaryota > Metazoa > Chordata > Testudines > Geoemydidae > Mauremys > Mauremys mutica. The sequence continues at coordinate 16,520,712 of NC_059072.1, forward strand.
GCACAGCTGTACTGATGTAGCTGAGCCGCTGTAAGACCGTTCGTGTAACCACGTTATGCTGATGGGAGAGTGCTCTGCTGTCGACATAATAAAACCAGCTCAACAATCAGCAGTAGCTATAGCACTGTGCACACAAGCGCTTATGCCAGCAAAACTTATGTCGCTCAGTGGGGTGATTTTTTTCAAACCCAGGTGCAACAGAAGTTTTGCCAACGTAAGTGCTAGTGTAGATATGGTCTAACAAGATCCCAGTGTTGCAAGGAGGAAATGACATAAACAAATCTAATTAATACGGCTGTGAATTACCTGTGAAAAACACCTGTGCATTGGGGGAGGTCGGAGAGGGAGAACAGAGTCAACGTAATGTTAGTTTAGGCTTTTTTAAATAAATTAATTTATGTGGCTGAGGTACAAATTGAAGGTAAAATGCTGATTTATGACTGCATTCCTTTAGTAGCAAATTATTCTTCAATCAAAGGCACTCAGTACTTAATTGAGCTTTCATGGACAACTTTGAATGTGATTTATCAAATGGAATAGCTCTTGTTAGCGGATAATAATTAGGGTATAAAGAACCAATGGGTAACTATTCATGTACAGTGTAACAAATTATCTACATTAACAGTAAAGCAAAGACAAGAAAGTTTAACTATAAGTAAGGGATCATTATATTTTAAAAGGGCTAATCAGGTTCATGGGCCAGATTCTGAGCTCTGATCCACTGATGTGACTCCAGGGTACCTCAGCTGAAACCTTAACATTGGTTTCAGAGAAGTTATCCTTGATTTACAACTGAAGTGGAATGGGGATCACTCTCTAGCCAAAGATGTAGTGAAAATATTATTGGCATTGGTTAGTAATTTTATAAATCAGTACATACAAGACGCAATTTGTACAATTTTCCAATGAGAGTATTCATATACTGTACTATCAAAATTCCCTTTCAGTTTTCCTAGGCACTCAGACACAATGGTTGTAAGTACAATAGAAATGCCTATAAATAAATAGAAGGAAAAGATAAAACAATGTCCTCATTCTTTCTTTTTTTAAAAGTGATATTATTTAATCCATTCAAAATGTTTAGAGATTTCATTTTATTTCCACGGGTAAATATATCCACTCCCAAACCTCAACTTTCTTCTTTTGAAAATAAAACCCATATGGTTTAAATAATAATAAAAACATCTTGCTTATTTTCAGAACTGTACTAAGCTGCTTTGATCGTGTGGAGGGTTCAGATGCTGGAAACATACTGAACCAACAAGTGCGGCAAACAGTGCATGTCAGTTCCAAACAATGGAAGCAAGATGTGGCTCAATTTTTAAAGCCAAGCTTCCATTTTCAGGGTGCAAAACTGCCATCTATAAGGCACTGTGGCCAGAATGAATCACCACAGAACTAGCGTGAATTAAACGAACCCACAAAACTGTGGATGAAATTCCATTGCACGCACAAAGCTTCCTGAAAAATTGGAGATCCAACCTAAAAATCAAGTCACAGGCATAGAAGTCTTATAAATGTAAATTGCATATCTGAGGCAGAAGTTACCCAATATCTACTATCGCTTCAAACCTTTCTAACCACAATACTACAACAGAAGAACCTTTGAAAAGCATTGAACTAGTTGCTATATATCATTACACAGACTCTCTTGCATGACACTGTAATCTAATTAGTGGTGTAGCTTGCATCTATATAACTGAATTATCATGACTGCTCTTTTTTATTATTAGTTTGCACTTCTAGAAAGGTACAACATTATCTACAGGATTCTTTTCATTTACGCTCATTGATACAAAATTTAATTATGTTCTTCTAGCTCACTGTACTTAGGAAATTGGAAACTGCCTTCTCAAAATTAAAAATATATTAAAGAAATTAATGATCAGCTTATTCATCAGTGAACTTTTCAGACATCACTCATCTGATCATTAAACAAAGCCAATCAACCACCCCTATGGTCACCAGATAGACACTTCATTAATCAATGCCACCTGCAACCTTCCAATGCCCCAGTCTTATAGCTGTTAATTCTAATCCTGCAACTAGATCTGCCTGGGCAGCCTCTTGCACTCGTACAGAGCCCCACTGACTTCAACAGCAGGATCAAGGCCTTTACCTGGATACAACAGGGATGAAAGTTAAATACCCCACTCATGCAAAGATTTACACACATACTTAAACTTTATTCATGCGAGCAGTTCCCCTGAAGCCAACAGAATTATGCAAGTGTGTAAAATTAAGTAAATAAATATGCTTTTTCAGGAGCAAAGCTTAGGTGTGGAAAAATTACATTAGTCAGGAAAGGCTAGGGCTGGGAATTCCTTACACAGCTCCTTGCAGGGGCTCCTGGACTTACTTTGGCCCTGGGTAGCATGGCAGATGGGGACAGCAAGTTTATTTTTCAGAGACAAACAGAGCTCCCAATCCCTACAGAGGACCTAAAGAGTGGTTTCTATGAGGACAGGAAAAGAGAATATAAGGCTTTGGAAGCAGCACTCCCCTTTCATGACTCCAAACCCAAATCCCCACTTTTTTTGAGGTAGAGGAAACAATATAGCCTCAAGCAGACTTCAACACTGATCCCTAAGTTATAGTGCTGTAAAGTTCTCTGGCATTTTATGCAATTGAAATATCAGCTTACATCTGAGGAAGATGATTCAAGAATGATACCAAATCCTGAAACATGGGTCTCTGGCTTTAGCATATGTTCAGCTGCTTGCAGGCTGGATCTTTCAGAGTTTGCTGACAGTTTCTTTTCCTTCTCTACAGTGCTGGGCTTCTTATTCACAGTAATGGGCTCAAGAGTCTTTTGGGGCAATTTTTTCTTTTTATTTCTCTTTCTTGATATTGTTGACTTCTGTGCACAGATCAGGGGGATCGGAGGCTGCTGTCTGTTTTGGGTGCCAACTGAAGGGGGGAAAAAAAAGCTGTGAATATACTTATAGAACACGTACACCACTGCAGGTTAAACATAGTTATTAACTTGCTGTATTCATCCTGTGGCTAAGCAGCACTATTTACAATACAGTTTGTGCATATGAAGCATTTATATTTTCTCAGGTTTGCATAATTAACTCTTAATATTGAAAAAAGAACTTGAACAATGATTACAGTTGTGTGAAATTGTATATCCTCTGACATTATCAAAGATCTTATGGTCTTTCAACATCTTTTACTGACATAAATAAGAAAACTCTAGATGCATTAGCAATCATGCTCTTTTCTAAAGAAAATTGGCTCAAAAAGAACATTTAAAAACTAGTTTATCAAGAATTAGTAAAAAAATATTTAACAGTTTAATTTCTACATTCTGGGAAACAGTTACATGGACTTCATACCAGTTGTGGGTTTTTTTGGAAGCCTAATGGATCTTATTTCTCACAGATATTAATATTTTATATTTATACAGCATCTTTCAAGGACACATAAGTGCTTTACAAATTAAGGCCCTACTCCTGCAATCAGATCTGCCTGGATTGACTTTGTGAAGATGTAAAGGTCCAGCCACATGGATCAGATTGCAGAATCAGGGCTAAATAATCAGTATCAAGCAGCTCAGGGCTTGTCTACACTTGAAACGCTACAGCAGCACAGCTGCAGCAGCACTTCGGTGTATACACTACCTACTCCAATGGGAGGGGTTCTCCCACCTCATAGACTTTAAGGCCAGAAGGAACCATTGTGATCATCTAGTCTGACTTCCTGCACATCACAGGGCACAGAACCTCTCTTGTAATAGACCCAGACCTCTGGCTGACTTTCTGAAGACTTCAAATCATGATTTAAAGAGTTTAAGTTACAGAGAATCCACCACTTACTCTAGTTCAAACCAACAAGTGACCCCGGCCACACGCTGCAAAGGAAGGTGAACGCCCCCCCAGCATCTCTGCCAATCTGACCTGGGGGAAAATCCTTCCCAACTCCAAATATAGCGATCAGTTAGACCCCGAGCACTCTGGTGGGTCTCACTGACCAGACACCTGGGAAAGAATTCTCTATGGTAACCCAGAGCCCTCCCCATCTAGCGTCCCATCTCCAGCCACTGGAGATACTTGCTACTAGCAGCCGCAGATGGGCCACATGCCATTGTAGGCAATCTCATACCACCATCCCCTCCATAGACTTATCAAGCTCAGTCTGGAAAGTTCAGTCTGGTTTTTTGCCCCCCACTGCTTCCCTTGGAAGACTGTCCCAGAACTTCACTCCTCCGATCGTTAGAAACAATAGTCTAATTTCAAGCCTAAACTTGTTGATGATCAGTTTATATCCATTTGTTCTTGAGCCAACACTGGCCCTTAATGGAAACAACTCCTCTGGTGTTTATCCCTCTGCTGTCTTTATAGAGAACAATCATGTCTCCTGTCAGCATAGGTAATCCACCTCCCTGAGAGGTGGTAGCTAGGTTGACAGAAGAATTCTTCCATTGATCAAGCACTGTCTACACTGGGGGTTAGATTAGTTTAACTACATCACTCAAGGGTGTGGATTTTTCACACTCCATAGCAACTGAAGTTGTGTCAATGTAACTTTTTAATGTAGAATCTTATTTTTTCCATGGGCAATTGAAAGCCCCATTGAAAATGCTACAGCTTCCAGGGAACTGCAAACTGCCATCCTCTGCAAAGGTTTCTTAATAGGAACCCCATTCACAGTGGTATTTACTTAATGGATTTTGGAGAGGTTTCTGGCAATGATTACGAGGGCTGCAATTTGTACTTGGTCATTTAAATAGGAAGGTGCTTAACTATCAGAATAAATCCTTATGCATTTGTGTACACATTTGTATTTTAGGTACAAATTTTTTTTCTTTTAAATAACAAGAGCGTCAAACAAGTGTCTACATACCACAAACTATAAACTATTTCCCAAAGCTTTTCATCAAGAGGTCCATTAATTTACGAACTTATTTACATTACAGATACACAGCATGGAAAGAGAAACACTCCTGTTATCCTGGATTCCAGTTTTTATTGCAGAAGGTCTAGTCCTGCATTTTTTATCCACAAGTCATCCTTACTGATGCAAATAATCACCCTGAAATCAATGTAACTACTTGTGTAAAGGGATTTCTCATATGCATAGAGGACCCTCACACTTCTTTGAAACCCAAACATCTTTACTCACAGTAGCTGACACATTACAATACTTGTCTCATCTATCCTTAGCTCATAGTAACATTATTTCAAGTATGATACTGTATGAATACAATCACCTTCTTTTGTCCTTTCAACTTTCACCGTATTTCAATTAAAAGAACCCCCCCCACAATTCTAACTGAGGGCTGTCATAGTTCAGGTGACTGCTCCTGTGTTTCCCCCTCGTGGTTCACCAAGGGCACCCACTCTCAGACTTCTGGCTTCCCAGCTGTCACCTCTCTTGGGCGGAGACCTGCATTTCTCTTCCTCCTGGCTGGATACTTCTAGGCTGCACAGTTCCCTGCCTACATTGTGAATTCTCCAGCTCGACAGCCTACACAGGCCTGCTTTGCCTTCTTCTCAGAGATTATGAACAGCGTAACTCCTTAGAGATGGGGAACCTGTTTAAATCCCTTCTCCCCATCAGGCAGAGTGGGGAACTGAACCAGGGGCTCCCACATCCCAGATGAATATCCCAACCACTGAGCTAAAAGTTACAAAGGAGCTGCGGTTCCTCCTCCTTCTCCCCTTGTTCCCGGGCCATGTTATGTGGCGTTAGGTGCCTGCCTCACTTATTCCCATAAGAAATAACTCAAGGTGCCTAAGAGGGGTTCCCATTAGTGGATCACAAGCAGAGAGAGAGGCCTTTCTGCAGCCCAGACTTAGGCACATATCTCCATGAGAGAGGCAGAGTTTAGGACACACCCCTACGATTGGCATCTCTCCACTTAGCATGCGGACTTTTGTGAACTGCAGTCTAAGGTGCCTGTCTCTTCCCATTTGTTGTACAGAGAGCCTAGGTGCCTAACTCGGGCTTTGTGGATCACATTGTTGTTCTAGTGATTTTCTAGGCATCTAAAAGTTAGGCATTGCAATGCTTAGCATAGCAACACCTAAGTCCCTTTGTGGATCCAAACATTAGGCGCTTAAGGGTCTTAATGGGCTCCTAGGCACCTCGGCACTTTTGAAAAATTGACCCCAAGGAGCAGAGACTTGAATCCTGGTCTCCCAAGCCACCGGACCATTCTTCGTAGTGAAAGCGCTCTGGAAATATCCTGACTAAAGATATCAGACACAGATTAAAGGAGTGTGAGAAAGAGAGAGATCGTGGTACCTGCTTGAATCTGCATTAACTTTCTCATGGTCTTCAGCTCTTGGAGAATGGCCTGCAAAGTTGACTGGCAATTACAAGTACAACAGTTTGGTCCAACTGATGAACTGACCCCTGGATGTTCTCCTGAAGAAGAAATGAAATAAAATAATGATACAATCAAAAGAGCCGGACGGGATTTGGAAGCTAGCAATGTACGCTATCGGGAAATTGGACCCAAGGAAAGCACAGCCAATAATTACCAAAACATTCATTTTTGGGAGGAGGGGGCTATTGGGTTTTATCCGGTTACCAGTATATGTGCTTACATACTCGTGGAGACATGGTGTTATAGGGGTTGGTGAGGACTGCACAAAAGCGTGAACACAATGCGCTCTCACAGCAGGGCTCTCTATCGTCAGGCTAGTTCATCTCAGATAACAATAGCTCCAAATCTCATTATAAACGAACTCACTTTATCACGCACAAAAAAACCCATCTCCTAGAACAGCCCTACAAAGAATGGGTAGCCGTCTGTGTAATAAAGGTTTATATTATGCATTAAATAAGGGCCTACCAATTCTAAAATTGGATGTTACCTACACATGTTGCTTTATAACATGAAGAACTGAGAATGAAAATCAGATCCTCTGGTCACAGAATCACAGAAATTACTGATGGGAAAGAACCATCAGCAAGAAAATCTACATAATCTGCTCCATCCTTCTGACAGTACTGGTTTGTTTCCTACAGAACGTTTTCTCATGCTGTGTCCCAGGAGATAATGTTCGCACAACTCCCCTTGGGAGACAATTCAACAGATTGCTTTGTCCAGAATTTCCTACTGATATTTCAGCCTAATTTTCCTTTTCTTAATTTCATTCTTTTACCTCTAGTTCTACCCCCCTGAAAAACCCTTAACTCTGCCTCAGTCTCCAGACTGTTTTCGTCTTTCACATACTTGGAGGTCTTGAAAAGGGGTGGCTCCCACAAGCTCAAAGAGCTGGCACCTTCCTCTGCTAGCTGTATCTTGTGCTGCAGAATCTAAAGTTTTTGTTATAAAAGAATTACGTTTCTAGCCTTTAAAGGTGCAAAGAAAACCTTCAAAATACAAATAGAATGTCAACTGCTGCAAAGGTATCTGTCTGAACCTCTAACCAGACATGAACTGCCCCTATTCATTTCAATGACCATTAATACTGAAGACTAATGACGATTATTTAAATTGGTAACTATTTTACTGTTTTGCAAAGCACAAAAGAGGGCTGATCCTATTATGAAGAGCTGAACAACCTAATACGAGTCATTTCATTTTTGTATCACAGGTGTGCGGACCTTTGGAGAGTACCATTGTTTATTTTTTCTCCAACTTGACTAGCAGAGTTATCGTGTGCCCTTTAGTTATCACTTAGCAAACTCTAAGGATATGTCTACAGTAGAGAGCTTACAGCGGCATAGCTGTACTGATGCAGCTGTGCCGCTGTAAGATCTCTCGTGTAGCTGCTCTAAGCCAACGGGAAAGACCACTCCTGGTGACATAATTAAACCACCCACAATGAGTGGCAGTAGCTGTGTCAGTGAAAGAAGCTCCCCTGCCGACATACCGCTGTCCACACTGGCACTTATGTTAGTGTAACTTATGTTGCTCAGGGGAATGTCTTTTTTTCACACCCCTGAGCAACAAGTTTTGCCAAGTGGATGTACAGACAAGTAATTAACTCATTTAATCTTCTCTCAGAAGTCCCTCCAGCCTCAATTACTTTTGTTGCTCTTCTTGGAACTCCCTCCTATTTGTTAATAACTTTCTAGTTTCAGCTTGTACCTTCTGGATCAGCTCCTCAGCTAGCGTAAACTGGCACAGCTCCACTGGTTTCAATGGAGTCATGCTAATTTATAGTGAATGAGCATCTTCCACATTTCACCCAATCCCTGGAAAACCATGCCTGATGTGGCCCACCATGTTTTACTCCTCTCTTCCTTCACGTCTCTCCTAAGAGCGTCTTCTTCCAAAAGTCCTAGCCCTTCCCACAGAGAAGTATTGGCAAACTAAACAACTGAATCTCCCACCGTCCCACCAAAAAATCAAAATAAAGACTGCGAATCAAAGATTAATGGAAAATTTAATTCTTCAATCACACTGCTTTATGTGACATCCCCATAGATCAGACTGGGGCGAAAATAAGTAGTGGTAATTCTCCCAAGAGCCTCCCCATTTGTGGTACCAAAGTGAAATGTCATTCACTACTAGTAGATTGCACAGAACTTCACAATATGACCCTTCCTCTCCTTTCTTACATATTTTGATTGCCATCAGCAAAGTAATTAAGAATGTTACCATTTAAAATTCTCTCCCTGGGAATGTACTGTTAACACCACATTGAGATGAATGGGGCACCTCACACTTCTGAGACCTGCTGTTTCAGGCACTCTGTGAATTTAGTGAACACAACTGCACCAGTTACACTTGAGTCATATTTTATGGTTTTGTTTGCAATCTTAAAAGGTAGCAACTTGCTTTTTCTTTTTTTCAAATAAAAAAAGTGATTCCGAAGACTAGGAAGGCAGTCTCAATTAAAAAACAAACAACAAAAAGGGGTTTCCTGATCTGGCACAAGCCCAAGTTTGACCCTATCCCTCATCCTTCCTTTGTACATTGCCTATTCAGACTTATACCTGGTTTACACTACCCGGTTAGGTCGACGTAAACTGCCTTGCGTCGACCTAGCTGTGGAAGTGTCTTCACTTAAATCTGGCTCCTTTCAACGTAAGTGCCTCTGTACATCAGGGGTCGGCAACCTTTAGGAAGTGGTGTGCCAAGTCTTCATTAATGTAAGGTTTTGTGTGCCAGAGTGGCAGCACGGGTGGCAGATGGAACCCTAGGATGGAAGTGGGCTGAGCGGGGCCGGCAGCCAAGACCCTGGCTGGCAAGGGGCCGGCAGCCGGAACCCCAGACCGGAAGTGGGCTGAGCGGCTCATCCCACTGCTGGTCTGGGCTTCCGTAATCCAGGCCAGCAGTGGGATCAGCCTGCGTGGCACCTTTCTGCGTGCCAGACTGTTACTGGCTTTCAGGAGCTGTCCCACAATGCCCCACACTGACAATACAATTGATACAAGTGCTCCTAATGAGGAAGCATACCACCGACACAAGGAGCCAACTGTGCACACACACTAGCAATTTAATAACCGCGGTGGCTGTATGCTGACATAAGTTAGGTCGATATAATTTAGTAATGTAGACATGGCCTTAAGGTTCTTTGAGGGGAGGAATGGGACTTTGTGTAGCTCTAAATCTGTGCTAAGCACGTTGTGAACAATTGGGAAGACAAACACCACATAAGGAAGGTTTTTATTTTTAGTCTTGTGGCAGATCACTCAGGGTATGCCTACACTTAAATAGCTGGAGTGGCACACAGCCACTGTAGTGCTTTAGGGCTTGTCTACACTTGAAATGCTATAGCAGCACGGCTGAACCACTGCAGCTGAGCATCAGTGTACACACTGCCTATGCCAAAAGGAGGGGATCTCCTGTCAGCGTAAGTAATCCACCTTCCCGAGAGGCAGTGGCTAGATCGATGGAAGAATTCTTCTGTCAATCTAAAGTGGTCTACATGGGAGCGTCGATGTAGCTATGTCTCTCAGGGGTGTGGATTTTTCACATCCCTGAGACATACGTATGCTTATATAAGTTCCCACTGTAGACCAGCCCTCCAAGTCCTTGAAGAGACTTCCACCAACACCCAATTGAACAACAAAACTTTTGTCATTCACAGGTGCTTAACCCTCACCCCGCGGAAGACAAAAGTTTTGCCACAGCAAGCGGCAGTGAAAACAGCTCGTTGTCGGCAGGAGTGGTCTCTCGACGACAATGCGAACCCCGCTCGTAAGGGGTGGAATTATTTTGTTGGTAAAAGTGCTGACAAACAGCATTTACACTGCCTGACTTTTAGCGACATGGACGTGTCGCTAGAAGCTGTGTAGTGTAGACAAAGCCTTATTGTCAGTAGAAGATTAGGTTCAAGGCAGCTTCCAAATGTGTACGTACTTGGTATAAAAATTCAGCAGCAACACCACCGCTCTCTGCCACCTCTAGCAAGGCAAATAGCGATACTGAGTGTCTGACAAAAAGTGAGTCAGTTATATTATCAACAATAATGAAAAAATCCCAGTCTCCCCTCCCTCTGGGCTTCTCAAGGTCATCCTATCTACTCTATCTTTGAACAATAAGCTCCTTGGGACAGGCCCAGTCTTACTTTCTCACTTGTATGGGAATCCAGCAAATTGCAGGAGCTTAGCAAATAATAATATTTGAAAGAGTAGATATTTTCAGATTTTGCATATTTGTCTCTAGTACGTAGAAACTTTGACTAAGCAAACACTGCCAGTAAATACCTGTTAATCTTTCCTGTTACAAATATAATACATTCTTAATGAAGGCACAGAGGCCCTGACTGAAAACCAAAGGGTCTGTTTTCCCATTGAGGCATGTGGGATTTACATTATAATTCCCATTAGCATTGATAGAAATTACCCATGTAAATCTACCATATGTATTGTAAATGGGAAAAGAGACCACCAGTATTTCAAATCAAAGCAGACTTCTACCAACTTCATACATATTCATGAAGAGTTTTTATTTTTCTTCCATCATCTCTCTTCCAATCAGTTACAATAGTGGAGTAAGAAACATCTTGTAGAATGGTCTCAATCATTGTTCCAAGCACTACCTTTATCATTTTTAGAGGACAAATGCAACTCTTTTCTACTTGTTATAAATCAATTTTTAATTTTAAAAAGAGAGCAGACTTTTTATTTTTATGGAGGAGTCTTTAAAGACCCGTCTCCCTCCATTCTGGAGGCAAGCCAGCATGTGAATTTGATACTGGCTTGTATGACGGAAGAGACACAGATACATTGCTTGGTAATTCTCTCTGCATAATCAGCAAGTACCCCAGGATGGTTCTCTATAAATGGATCCGCTGATAGTAAATCATGTTGGTGTAACAACATTACTACACTAACAAATTTATTCTTGAAAAGCACTTAGTACAATTCATCAAAAACAATTTGAGCGTAACCAAAAAGCAATTAAGATGGCACATTGCTGCCAGATCCTCTAAAGAATCAGAGAAATAAAAAAAATAAAAATAAAAAAATCTCAAAAAATAATTTTGGCCCAGATTCTGTAAACCCTTCACTTACATGCATAAGTGTTTGCAGGATTGGGATGTTAAACCAGACCCCTGTGCCAGACAGACCTCCACTAAAATCAGTGGGGCACTACATGAGCACAGGAATCTGTCCATCCTGGTCAGCTTGTAGGACCATGGGTGCCAGGTTTGTATAATTTTTGGTCGTGCCCAGCACGGCTTGAAGCAGAACTGTCTCATCTCTACAGACAGCTCTGAAAATATAAGCCCAAATGTTGGTAGAGCCAGGCCCACGTTCCTGAATACCGGTGGAGCACGGGCACCATGGGCCCACGTAACTCGCCGCCTATGTGTAGGATTAGTGCCTTAAGGCCTTATCTAAGCAAAGCTCCCACTGGCTTCAGTGGTGCAGGATCAGACCCTTGCTTTGTAATTATCATTATTTTTTTCCTTTGGTTACAATAATCCATGCATCCCCTTCACCTTTTTCTTCCACGCTTGTCTGTGCTGTCTTCTACACTTGGAACTCCCACCCTATACCCTTATGCAGGGCACTAATCCTCCATTCATTCAAATCTCTCCTTAAAAAACAAAAACCTGTAAGGCCCATAAACCCTAAATTACTGTATCTCTGAAATATACAGTCACACTAAAACAAACAAATCCACAAAACCTGAGTTACTGTCACACCATCCTCTGAATCTCCCAATACATGTGAGTCCAATCATTGTCTATACAGGGATATAGTCAATCCAGGAGGACTGAAACCTAAGCTTCTGAGAGCAGGGTTAGTACTTTCTCTTGTACAGCATAGGGAATAACAACAGTAATAATTTTTGCATCTGCTACAAATGAGGAATACGTGTGTCCTTATAAGACACACAAAAGATATCGTTCTATGGCAATTATTAATATCTCTGGGGACAACTGCAATTTAGTTGACGTATTGGAGCATGAGCTTTCGTGGGTGAATACGATGAAAGTGAGTATTCACCCACGAAAGCTCATGCTCCAATACATCTGTTACTCTATAAGGTGCCACAGGACTCTTTGTTGCTTTTACAGATCCAGACTAACACGGCTACCCCTCTGACACTTGCAATTTAGTTGACAATGTTTTTGGATAGACGCTCACAACTGCCATTTAAAATTTTGATAAACAAGATATCGGAATTGAGGCAGGTTTTATATTAGAAATTTGGAATTTAGGTTGAATATCAGGGAAATTTCTCAGACAGAGAGATCTTGCAGATTACGGAAGAATCTTCCAAAGGAGTAAAGAAAGCTCCTTAGTGACATTTAAAGCACTAAGAAAATATACATTTAAAAGCACTGGAACATCCACCTCAGGGAACAAGCCAACACGGGAAGCGAGATGGACAATATGCTCCAGATTCCATCACAATTTATCCCTAACGGTCCCATAAGAACAAAAGCCTACATGTACATGTGCCCTGTGTTGAAAAAACTGGCATTTTAGATCTCAGCTACAATTGTATTTCATATCTGGATGTAAAAAGTAATTTAAGTCCAATTCTGCCACCCTTACCCACGCAGAGTTGGATTTTACTCACAAGCAGTCCTCTGACCTCATTGTGCTACTGATTTCATTGCGCTACTCAGTGTGAGTACGAGCGACAAAATCTGGCCCTTAAGGTGCTATGAATTCAGTAACAATGGTTTTAATAAGTACAGAAATAAAGTCTACAGAATAAAATATTAATATTATGCACCACCACTAGGAATCCACTTTAAAACTTAAGGCCTATGGGAGCAGCATGCACTAGGCCCACACCCACAGTCTTTCAAGGTGATAACTATAATAATGTATTTATACCTATTATAATCATCTGAACACAGGTAGATATTTAGTATAGTAAAAAATAGTATTTGGAATAGCTAATTTAGATCATACCATTGGATCCTACAGTTCTTGTTTCATTTTGGAAGCTTTTAGACCGAGTCCCATATTGCCCTGAAAAATGGCTAGCTTGAGGTGATACTTCATTCCATGCACCATTCTGAGAAGGATGGAGGCTCGTCTGGGAGTCCGCCAGGGCAGTCAGGCGCTGGGCCCATGCTAGATCTAAATCCTGGGGTTCTTCCTTCAGCTTTTCTCCTTCTTTGCCAACTCGCTGATAGATTCTTCCAGTGCTGTCATTCAGTAATCTTCTCATCCCTGTAATTTGTTTTTTAATTTCCCGGCTTTCATCTCCTAATGAAAACAGAGCTACAGTTATCACTTTAAATTAGCAAAAATGGTAATGGGTAGAGATTAGTGATTTTAGATGCCAATAAGAGTTTCTAGCTCTTGCTGGACTACAAAACAACAAATAAATAAAAATAAAAGACATACTCGAGTGGTAGTTATGTATTCTGCCATGCTTTAATATGGCAGTAGTTGGGATATCTATGGTTAAAAAACCCTCTCATCTTGGCTTTCCTAATACTGTTTTTAAAGCTCTTACATACACAATACCATGGTTTTTAAAGCTCTTACGTATACCATACAAATGGTGTTTGCTGTTTTCTGCTGAAGGAAACAACAATGGGTACAGCTCTTTCAAATACACTATCATTTTATGAGCCTAATCCTATTCAGACATTGACATCAATGGGAGTTTCATCTGAGTTAAAGGATGCAGGATCAGACTGTAAAAAGAGGAGCCAGATACCTATTAAGGGACAGACCCAGCTCCCGTTGAAATCAACAACATAGCTCCCATTGACTTTAATTGGAAAAGGATCAGTCCCTTGGTCCTCGGAATTTCATCATAATGGGATACATAGAAATAAATAAAAAAACAGCTAATATATGTACAGCCTTATATAGCCAAACTTCTGGATGCCTTAAAATGCAGATTATATGAGAAAAAAGAAAATATGTACAAGAAAAATGTGTTTCAAATAAATTCAGCACATTTAAATAATAACAGTTACATACTTAATGCTCTCAGCACCATTTAAGAATTAATTTTATGTATGAAACTACTGATTGCACAATGAATATATATGTTTTGGGCAGATAGTAGCTATTTTTCTCATTAAAGTAGGCAGTACATTTCATTAGTAATAAGGAAATATTCATAACTACTTCTGAAATAAGAAGCTTCTATTTTTTACTGGTAATAGAAAAAAAAATCAAACATCACAAGCAAGAGGAATAATGAAGATCAAGAAACTGATCAAATCAATCCTCCTCTTAGAATACATTTAAGACGGTGCTACTTGGCATCATCTGTTCTTTAGAAAAAATTTCAATTTCCATTCTTACATACCACCCCAAAATAAGACATTTTAAGGAAAAATAGATGTACAAAACAGATTTTGGGAAGAAATGTATAATGGATCCAATTCAGCAAGGTCCTTAAACACATGCACGACTTCAGGAATGTGAATAGCCAGTCTCATCAACTTCAATGAGACTATTCATGAAAATTAGGCTGTTGTGATGCCTAAAATACTTGATAACAGTTAGGCAGTTGAGAACACAGCACATCATGTTGACCAACATGGTCTCATTGTTTCCTTGTACTCTCCCGTCTGTATCCATTTGCTGTCTCTTGTCTTACAGATTGTAAAATCTTTGGGGTAGGGACTGTCTTTTTGTTGTGTCTGTAGAACATATTCTGGGGGGAATTCTGCGCCACTGCACAATTTTGCAGAAATTAACGTGCATGCAGAATTTCCTTTTCCCCACAGAAATGGGCTGCAGTGCTGCTAGTTGCCACTAGAGGCTGCTGGACTTAGAAGAGCCCAGCTTGCACATAGAAGACACTGCGGGGGGAGGGAGAGGGAGCTAGAGGGTTCCTGGCAGCTGCAGTTCCCAGCATGCCCTGAGCAGGGTCGGCGCAACCCATTAGGCGACCTAGGCAGTCGCGCCTAGGGAACTAACATTTTGGGGGGGGGGCAGCCGTGGCGGCTGAATGTTCGGCCGCCGTGGTAGTCGTCAGTATTTCGGGGCCGGGACTTTCCACTGCCTCTGTCGGGGGCGGGATCTTCTGCTGCCTAGGGTGCCAAAAAGGCTGCCGGCGCTCCTGGCTCTGAGGGAAGGAGAGGACGGCATGCAGGAAACTCTGTGCAAGCCTGAGACCGAGCATCAGGCGGTTTCTCCCTCTTGGATCCCTGGGCTCTGGAGAGAGGAGGGGGACGGGCGTCTGGGGAAGGGGGGCCCGCAGCTGGGCTCTGGGGAGGAGGAGGTTCGGGTGTATTGGCTGGGGGTTAGCAACAGGTGGGCTCTGGGAAGAAGGGGTTGTGGTGGTCTGGTCCCCTGGCTGGGAGGAACGTGACAAAGAAACAGGAACTGGGTTGTCATAGGGGTTTCTTTAACTCTCCACTCCTGGGGGAATTTGTGTGTGTGTCTGTATTGTTACAGACGTACTTGCTGATAGGTATTTTGAAATAAATTACCAAAATAATTGACACTGGCATGATTATGTAGTGTTATTTTGACAAATAAAATTTGCAGAATTTTAAAATATTGTGTGCAGATTTTTTAATTTTTTGGCACAGATTGCCCCCAGCTGTAACGACACTTAGCGCAATGGGGTCCTGGTCCATGACTGGGGCTCCTAGGTGAGCCAGCAATACAAATAATAATAGTTATGTGCTTTGGTACCTTGTTGAACTGGAGCCTACTTTTTTTTTTTTTTTAAACTAATACACAGTATGGGTCTGTAACTGTGCATCCTGCAACCCCAGTGTGCCCATGGGGCCAGCTATGTTGAAGGAGAGCTTTGGTCTTGAGTGAAGAATAAACATGGGAGGATAGCTGCAAAATCTATCTCCAGAGAATCACTGCATCTCCCATCTGACTTAGCTTCAACATTGCCATGTCTGGCTCTGCTCCACCACGGAGCTGTGCGTAGAAGTGGCAAAATCTAGCCCTATTTTAATATATCACAAGCATTTTTCAAGAGAAATGTTCATAACCAAGGTGTATGACAAAACATACTTATTATTTCTTGTTCAACTATAACTCTTCTATGCCAAAGCGTAACTAATTTGTAATTTTCAAGTGGCCTAACTTCAAGGTGTCTTAATAAAGCTCAGATACTACTTATTCTGAGGAATGGATGTGCTCTCTTTAAAATAATGTTAAACTGTTTCCTTAATGAGTGAGAATTTGTGTACAGAATTTACAATATACTGCTTTGAGAATCATCAAAATACTTCAAATTAAAACAGGTACAAACTGAATTCTCCCACTGACAAATGCATGTGTGCTTCCAGGTGCTAAATATTTAACTGTATTAAGTAACAACAGCATATTTATAGCAACTTGAATTAATGAAACACCACTGGCAATGTTGTAATGTAATGTCTAAACCCCTACTTCACCAGTATGTTTTCACTAGTTTTCTTTATTGTTATACTTTCCCTGTATGTAGTATGTTGTCTAAATGCAGGTCATTGTGTACTTTTCATATAATTTCATGGGCTGTCTTTGGGCTAGTCTACACTTACCGCGCGGGTCGACGCGGTGAGTTCGACTTTCCGGAGTTCGAACTATCGCGTCTGATCTAGACGCGATAGTTCGAACTCCGGAAGCGCTAGTTCGAACTCCGGTACTCCACCTCGGCAGCTGGAGTTAGCAGAGTCGACCTTGGAGCCGCGGAGTTCGGTTCCGCGGCGTCTGGACGGGTACGTAGTTCGAACTAGGGTAGTTCGAATTCAGCTACGCTATTCACGTAGCTGAATTTGCGTACCCTAGTTCGACCCCCATTCTTAGTGTAGACCTGCCCTTAATCACAGTGGTACATAGAATTACATAATTTTGCTATCCCACATTGTGAAAAAAATTATATGATTATACATATAGTATAGCTAAGAAATGGTCTGTGATCATGAAATGAAAATCTCTCTTGAAATACATGTATAGGCTCAAGAGGGAAGAATTAAAATTACACGTTCATCCTTTGCTTTGGCATTTCCTGAGTGCATAAATTAAACAAATAACCTTAATGTTCCCTTAGCGCAGTTTAATTTAACTTCCCATTTTTTTATTTTAAATAAAAAGTAGGAAAGATTTAAAAAATAAAACTGACTATATCTTTTACTTTACACAGCTTCAAAGTTTTGCTCAATTACAAAGAACTCCTTGCCTGAGGAGGTTGTGAAGGCTAGGACTATAACAATGTTTAAAAGGGGACTGGATAAATTCATGGTGGCTAAGTCCATAAATGGCTATTAGCCAGAATGGGTAAGAATGGTGTCCCTAGCCTCTGTTCGTCAGAGGATGGAGATGGATGGCAGGAGAGAGATCACTTGATCATTGCCTGTTAGGTTCACTCCCTCTGGGGCACCTGGCATTGGCCACTGTCGGTAGACAGATACTGGGCTAGATGGACCTTTGGTCTGACCCGGTACGGCCTTTCTTATGTTCTTATGTTCAAATAAATCTTTTTTGAGATGGGGCGACCACATCTTCACACAGTATTCAAGATGTGGCTGTACCATGGATTTATATAGAGGCAATGTGGTATTTTCTGCCTTTATCATCTGTCCTTTTCTTAATGGTTCCTAGCATTCCTAGTGGGGGGTGGATTTGAAGTACACTCTTCATTTAAAAAAATTCATGCAACCCTGTTAATTTAGCTACATATTGAACAACCCTCCAGCTGAAATATCTAGCTGTAGTTTAATAATTGTAATGTAGCATGAAAGTACAGTAGCCCTGCTCCAGGGGAAAATGTTTTTGATCTGACTGATTATAAGCTTCTGAAAATCTTATTCCAAGCACACACAGTAAAGGATGCTTCCCCCACCCCCACCCCCTTTGCTAAGCTCATCCAGGGCTAACTCCTGCTCCTATTGAAGTCAATAGCAAAACTCCCACTGATGGAGGATCTGACCCTAAGAACCTGATCCTGTAAATTGCTCTGCTGAGATGGATGTCTGCACCCATGTGGACCTTTGTTAACTTCACTGGGGTTTCACATGGGCTCAAGGGTTGGCCCATGTCCTTGCAGGACTGGGACCAAAGTGTACAATGAGGAAATGTTGCTATACCAGATGTGCATAATTTAGATATAAAGCGAAATGGCAAATAGCAGATAGCTACAAAACAGCCAGGACAACTTTTCAGTTGGTTTGGAAAACCTATGATCTGATAAAAAGGATCCCCCTCCTGCCTCTATTTTCTCAGCCAAAATACTTGGAAAAGGTTCAGAAAAGGGCAACAAAAATGATTAGGGGTATGGAACAGCTTCCATATGAGGAGAGATTAATAAGACTGGGACTTTCAGCTTGGAAAAAAGAGATGACTAAGGGGGGATATGATTGAGGTCTATAAAATCATGACTAGTGCAGAGAACATAAATAAGGAAGTGTTATTTACTCCTTCTCATAACACAAGAACTAGGGGGTCACCAAATAGAATTAAGAGGTAGCAGGTTTAAAACAAACAAAAGGAAGTATTTCTTCATACAACGCACAGTCAATCTGTGGAACTCTTTACCAAAGGATGTTGTGAAGGCCAAGACCATAACAGGGTTCATAAAAGAACTAGGTAAGTTCATGTAGGATAGGTTCACCAATGGCTATTAGCCAGGATGCGCAAAGATGGTGTCCCTAGCCTCTGTGTGCCAAAAGTTGGGAATGGGCGAGAGGGGATGGATCACTTGATGATTACCTGTTCTCTTCATTCTCTCTGGGGCACCTGGCATTGGCCACTGTTGGAAGGCAGGATACTGGGCTAGATGGACCTTTGGTCTGACCCAGTACGGTCGTTCTTATTTGAAAACACAGCTATATATAAGAAACCCTTTTGCAAGTTTAACTATAGTAGCTGCTGACAAAAAAAAATCATACCTGGATATAATTCTATTAAAACTAACAAGTAATTTCACAGACTTATGTAAAGTCAACTTTTTCTGTATGAATAAATTGTGGAGGATATTATTCCTGGAACAGAATATATTCTTGGAATTACTGAGTAATTTATGCACTGTTCCACCGTTCCAAGTACATGTTATTTATTTTATCATGACAAAATAAAGTTATTAATCTGCTGACTTCCATTTTAACAATGTGAAATGCTGTAAAATGCACAGACACCTGCATTACAGTACATTTCAGTTCCACTTTATATCAGCCATAAACATCTCTGTTTTGGACACCTCTTCAAAACAAATGCACAAAGCATACTGTATGTGGCATTCGATTTTATGAAACTATAAAAGTTCTTCACTGTTAATTACACAGACAAATGTCTCATCACACATTTGGTTACCAGGATAATAATTAGTTTTCCACATTAACCTTTCAAAGACAGAGCATGAATTTCAAGTCAAAAGCACTGTAAAAAGACTCAGATAGGAGGTACCTTACATTATACTTTAACATTTTTGTGAAGATAATAAAATACAAAGACTGAAGAAAACAAATAGTGTATGCAATCAACTTTTTAAAAGACATTGTGTCTATATGTAATAGTATTGTCTGCATGATACAGTGGTACAATCCTCTCAAGGACTTGCATGCTCATCTCTGAGCTAACATTTTTGTGCTAAAACAGACATGCTGTCAATATCTGCCAGACAGTTATGGGGCTTTACTGATTCAAACATCAGACCCAGAGCCTGAGCCTGACAACCTTTACGCATGTGAATTTAATGGGACTATTCAGGATCAGAGATACTGGATTTGCTTTCAAATCCAACTCGCATTGATGTCAACTGAAAGACTCATATTGACTTCACTGGGAGGTGGATCAGGCCTTTAATGAGGTGATGTCTTGAGTATCTTCAAGTCCATGGGTTAAGACACTTAGCTCTTTTCTGCAGAGGCTCAGAGCCTCTCAAGATCAGACTCTAGATAAGACAGGAGTGAAAATGAAAAGGAAGAGTACACAGCCACAAAAATGACGAGCGGCTCAGTGATAACCAGTTCTATCAAGTTGTAATTAAAGCAGACTATATATTACATCTCTGTTTTCTTTACGCATTTTTGACTGTTGATTTAATTCAATTTTGCGATGGCAGTATTAGCAGCCAGGCTACAGAGGTGAAAGGACATTACATTAAGACATTACATTAATCCTCTGTCCCACCCAGGGCAGAAGCAACACCAAACAAATAGCAGCTTCCCGGAAATTGAATTTCTGTTATCCAGATGTCAAAGATGTAATACCCCAATTACACAAACTATTGCCAGTGAAGCATGCTAGTGGATATGCAATGTAAATGGGGTGAACAGAGAGCTGCAAAACTGCCCAGTCAGCATCTGGCTCTGAGAGTGAGTGATAATTAGCACTCTGTGTAGACTCTAATAAACATTTATGTCTGAAACTACAACTTTTAGCAATGTTAATAAAAGGATATATTGGCAATCTGTAAAATAAAAAGGTCTTGAAGAGAATGTCATATTAAACAATGGCATACAGCTCTTTGCACTGCCCCCTAATTGCAAATGGCTACACCGTGTTGCTCATAAATTAATTGACAAAAGAACATACCTAAAAAAACCGATTGTGTTTCTTTGGTCTCCCCATTAACATCATTGCTGTAGTCAGAGATCTTATATACCTCGTGATGATAATCTGGAATGAAAAAGGATAAAAAAAAATTAGAGCTCAAGTGATCTGGAAAAAATGAATGCTGAAGACATTGCTACAGCTTTACTACATCATTTATCAATATATCTGCAGTTTATTCCATGTACATCAAATTAACCACAGAAAATGTGCTCTGTATCAGCACTTCCTAAAAAACTTTGCTCACACTGAAGAGAACTGAAATATTGCACAGATTTTAGGGACAAGCTACGCCTGGCATAAATTACTATGTGCATTTTCACAGAATATTATTTCACCAGATGCCGATTATCTGGATTCTTGCCTTACAGATGGAATGCAAATATATAATGTAAATGAAATCTTTACCCTCTTATAGGCCAAGGGTAACTTTCACACTTTATCTCAAAACAAAATTAATTAGTGATATACATTATGGAATAAATTTTTAGCTCTGTGACCTGATCCTGTGCCGCTGATGTCATTTGGCCATTGAATTCCTATGGGACCAGATTTGGGCGCTATATGTGGATACTGACTCATGGCAATTGATTTCCACAGCCATCATAAAAACACTGATTTTCTATTTCAAATGAAATGCAACCTGGATAAACAGTCTGAGCTCTGACCACAGGTGTGCATTTAGTAAGAACAACTACATTCTCTACATGCAGATCAGAAGAGAGTAGCATTTACAACTGGGAATACTGGGAGACAGCATGCCAGGATTCTATTTCTGACTCTGCTACTGACAAACCTGACAGTGACCATGACCTTGGGAAAATCACTTTGGACTGAAAAATAAGGTACTAAGCAGCTCTTGTGAGATATTGCACACCTTCAACTCCTACTGACTTTAACGAGACTTGAGCATGCTCAGCACCTCACCAGGACTGGGTTCTTGAATTCCATGTGTCTCAGTTTCTCCCTCTGTAAAGTGTTTTTTTATAACATTAACTTGCTTCATAAAGGTGTTGTGAGACTTCCTTAATTAATGGGTGGGAAAGTGCTTTGAGATAGTCAGAAAAATGGCACAACAGAAGCGAGTACTCCTCCTTTTATGAGAAAGGCACCTCCCTCTCTGACAAAATAATCAGGTCCAAAATGTAAAGATCCCCTAATATACGGACTTTATTGTTACTTATTATTTGTAAAGCACTATTAGTGTGACCACCTCAACAAAAAAAAACTCCAGCAGCAAACCAAAATCACACATAATACAGCAACATGACAGACAGACAGAAGGGAAGGATGAGGATTGTGAACATAAGGAAGGAAAGTTGAAGAAGTGAGTCAGAAGAAATGAGGTTTGGTTTTGGTTTTTTTGGGTGGGGGCAGATAGATGGATGAAGGAGAATTAAGTTGCACAGCACATGGGACCAAACATAAAGTTCCAGGCACAGAGATGGGAAAAGTTAAGTCTCTTTTGTGAGAATTATAAAAAGAGGATTTACCAGAATCTGATACATTATTCACTTTTTCCTATATTTTGATATCTTCTGATGAAGATTGTCAAAATCTGGGCAAAAGTGTGTAATAATGCTAAAGAACTATAGTGAGGGGCAGATTCATAATGCTTAGAGAAACAGATTGCATGCTATCTCTCTAAAATTTCCCATCTCCAGTTAGATATGGTACTCTTCACTGTTCCTTAACTGTTGTATGACAGTTTCTGCATTTCACCCAGAGGTGGCTGCACTGGAGGTATACACAATTTTATGTATACAGTAGTCTGAATTAGTTCATGATGATGATAAAGTACTTTGAGATTTCTTGGGATGAGAGAGGCTACAGTAAACATAACAATAGTTTACATAATATAAGTCAATATAACAGTGGGTGTCTCTCTTAGTCCTTTCTTCTGCCTGCGATGTTGTAGTCCAGGGCCTATGAAATCCCTATCAATTTCCTCACAGTAAACTAAACTATGAAATTACTGAATGACTCAAGCAGGAAACACCGGCTGAGTAGCAGGGAGACACCTATTTATACATAATTATCTTGATAATCAACTTGCATAGGAAATGGGGGGGGTGTACATGAAAGCTGAATCTCACTTGGTTAAAATACAATTTTTATCTTCTCCAGTCTCCCAGAATCAAAATACAACTTTTTCAGAAATTGTGTTTAGTGTGGTTGGCCTCTTTAAATTTCTATAACCGGAAGGGTTCTCAGACAAACCAAAAAAAACCCCAAAAAACTAATTTTCACTAGTGAATTCTTAGCTAATCTATTATTTAAAGTTAAAAGTTATTAAAAAAATTATCAATCTACATTACAAATGACACCTTAAGACTGAATGTTTATAAAATATTAATTTACTTTTGACTGTGTTATTCATCACTTCTTACAGTTTTTTCAACTTGCAAATACAAACAACTAATCAGTTTCATTTTCAGATCCTCATAATTTAGCACAATTCAGCAATGCTTATATTATAAGCAATGCAAGAGAATATATAATTGTTAATAAAACCTGTTTCCTTCTGATCGTTAAACCCCAGATATATGGCCAGTAGAAATGTGTTTGCAAATGTAGGGTTTTGGCCAATTTTGCCCTGACAGTATTCCTTTAGATTAAAAAAGTATGTTATGTGCAATGCTCAAGATTCTACTGTAATGTTAAAATGAAAATATTTAATTGTTCAATATTTCCTGATAGTGAGGTTATTTTCGTTTTTAAATTCCTCTGCTTCCCGTTTGTTTTAATCTAACGTTGACTGAAGAGGGATGCCTAAATATACTAAGTGCAAAACCGTCACATTACAAAAAAAAGTGTGACATTACACCAATGAAGTCACTTGCCTTGAACTTAGCATGCAGGACACACACAGCATTCCATGGAGATAATTCAGTTCAATACTTTAAAACACGGAAGTCAAATCAATGAGAGTAAAAGATCTAATCAGCTGGAGTAGCAGTACATACCCCCACCAAACTAAAACGCTAAGGCTGTAAAGTCCACCTGTGAAAATGACCACCAGCGACACTATCTTTATTTTTTCAAAGGTCGAAATAGAGAGGTCTGTTTTTTTCCCCGACAGAAATCCAAGTATTTTCTTAACCATCCCTTTTAAATCACCCTCTTCTTTTCGCAAAGCAAACACACACTGAGCGAACAAGTTACATGCCAGGAATTCTTCCTTACCCATGTACAATTAATTAGCTGCGTTGATTTTTTTTAAAGCAACCTCTTTTAGGTTTTTCTTTGAAATACGTGTATGTACGCAATCAACAGGAAAAAAAAAACCCCACACAGGAGTTGAATACCGAAAGGGTTCTCTGTTCCCCAACCATTATTTTGATAATTTCCTGACTCGCTTTTTTTGGTTGACTGGGTTTACAAGGAAATTGCGATCCAACTTTATTTTGGATAACATCTGCCCTGAAAACCATGCCCTCGCTGGGGAAGAGGGTTTTCAAAACAAATCCAAGGAGTTAAATCAGAAACAAGAGACGGCAGAAAGCCACTGAAGGAGGCAGAGGGAAGGGAGAAGCACACATTTCATAACATCCTGCTCTTCTCCTTTGATACGCGTTGAGCCGAAAGTCCTTTCGAGAGACAAATAAGCAAAAAGTCACACACCGAGCCACCCCCCGCCCCAGCCGCCCCACTTTACCTTGGTTGATCAGTTTAAAGCTTTGGGATTTCCTGCTCCTCTTCCTCTCAGTAAACTCCATGGTGTGGGCAGGAGGAGGAAGAAAGGAAGGAGAAAGGGGATGGCACAGAGCGAGTTGGAGGCTGAGCAGCCACCCAGCCGCAGGACCAAGGTCCGTCCCTTTAATCAGCAAAAATAAACCGGGGCTGGGAGATTTCAGTTCCAACGGCGGATCGGCGGCGATCTGGGACAAGTTGGCTCCGGGCTCCCTCCTTCCCCCCGGATCCAACCCCAAACTTTGCGGGGGGCTGCTCGCCCGGCGCGGGGGAAGCCCTCGCTGTGTGCGGGGAGCCGGCCGGGCCGCCTCCGGGGAGCCGCCGCCACCGCCGCCAAGGGAAGCGCTCCGCGGCTGGCGTGTGTCGCTACCTCAGCGGCGCCCGGGACCCCGCTGCCACCTGCTGGGGGAAGCCTGCGCGCACCACAGCGCGCCCCGTGGTGGCTGAGGGAGCCCGGCCCGCAGGCCGCCACCCCGAGGCCGGCCCGCAGCCCCACGCCACGCCGAGGCGGCGGCGGCGGCAGCAGGCCCCAGGGAGCTGGGAGGGGGAGGAGCGGGAGAGCGGTTTCAGCCTCATGGTCGTGAAGGCAGAGGACAGCGGGGTGATTCTGCGCCTCCCCCTCTTCTGCCGGCCCGGGGGAGGGGGTGGATCGGGGGCTGCTTATGGCAGGGGGAGGGGAACGCAGGGGCGGCGCCATTTTGTGCCCCCCCGTCCCCAGTGCAGTCCCCTCACGCGCACGGGCTGGCTCCCGCTACTGCCTCCTAGAGCCGCGGGTGCTCCCCGGCTGAGGCACGGGCTGCGGGCCCCGCAGGGCGCTCGGGGGAGCCAGCGCCTCTGTTCATCCCGAACTGGGTGACAGCGGGGCAGGCTGGTGGCATTGCCCCCAGGGGCTGCATCCCCCCCAGCCGGGCCTGTAGCGAGCCAGGGCCAGTGTCTCTCCACTGCAGGGGGTGCTGCTTGCTGTGCACACATGGGGCCAAATCCCACCCTCCTGCCATGCAAACTTCGCTGGGGAGAGGGGAAGCGATGGCCTGCAGCGGAGCTCCCAAGGGGGTTGGGCCCAGAGAGGAAGAGGCAGACTCTGCTCTCAAGCAGCCTTCACTGGGGGTCAGATCCTGCCTGAGGCTGCCTCTCACCAGCAGCTCTCTCCCGCCATGCCCGGGGCTCTGCTCAAGGAAGGATTTGTCATGTAAGCAAAGGTCAGGCCCTGGGTCAGACAAAGGCAGCACCTTTCCAGACTAGCAGAATACTTGACACCGGGCTTCAATTAAAAGCAAAGAAGAAAGATGGTTGATTCTGCCTGGTTTTCCTTTAGGCCTGGTCTGCACGCAGTGTTTGTACCAGAACAACTGTTTCGGTTAGGGGTGGAATTTTTAACCAGAATATTTACACTGCTACCAGTCCTAGTGTGGATACAACTATGCCAGTATAGAGGTGCCTTATGCTGGCATAGCTGGATCCACCCTGGGGGTTAAACCACTTAAGTGCATTAGGCCTGGTTTACACTACAGGGTTAGGATGACATAAGCTGCCTTGCATCAAACTAGCTGTGGAAATGTTCTTCACTTAAATTTGGCTTCTGCTGATGTAAATGCCTCTCCACCCATTTTTCAGAGGGATATCCGTGTTAGTCGGTATCCACAAAAACAACAAGGAGTCATGTCACACTTTAAAGACTAACATTTATTTGGGCATAAGCTTTCGTGGGTAAAACCCCCACTTCTTCAGGTTCATGGAGTGAAAATTACAGATGCAGGCATAAATATACTGACACATGAAGAGAAGGGAGTTACCTTATAAGTGGAGATCCACTTCCTGGACACTACAGTGCAAATAAATAATGGTCACATAAACAGCACCCTATACCGGAAACCTACTGATCACTATACTTACCTGCATGCCTCCAGCTTCCATCCAGGACACCACACGATCCATTGTCTACAGCCAAGCCCTTAGATACAACCAACTTGCTCCAATCCCTCAGACAGAGACAAACACAAGATCTTTATCAAGCATTCTTAAAACTACAATACCCACCTGGAGAAATGAGGAAACAGATTGACAGAGCGAGATGGGTACTCAGAAGTCACCTACTACAGGACAGGCCCAACAAGGAAAATAACAGAACACCACCAGCCATCACGTACAGCCCCCAGTTAAAACCTCTCCAGCACATCATCAACGGTCTACAACCTATCCTGGAAAACGATCCCTCACTTTCACAGACCTTTAGAGGCAGGCCAGTCCTCGGTTACAGACAGCCCCCCAACCTGAAGCAAATACCAGCAACTACACACCACACCACAGAAACACTAACCCAGGAACCAATCCCTGTAACAAACCTCGTTGCCTACTCTGTCCCCATATCTACTCTAGCAACACCATCAGAGGAGCCAACCACATGAGGCACTCCATCAGGGGCTCATTCACCTGCACATCTACTACTGTGATATATGCCATCATGTGCCAGCAATGCCCCTCTGCCATGTACATTGGTCAAACCAGACAGTCTCTATATAAAAGAATAAAGGGACACAAATCAGACATCAGGAATGGTAACATAGAAAAGCCAGAAGGAGAACACTTCAATCTCCCTGGACATTCTATAACAAATTTAAAAGTAGCCATGCTTCAACAAAAAAACTTCAAAAACAGACTTCAAAGAGAAACTGCAGAGCTACAATTCATTTGCAGATTTAACACCATTAATTTGGGCTTGGATAGGGACTGGGAGTGGCTGGCTCATCACAAAACCAATTTTCTCTCTCTTGGTATTGACACTCCTCATCAATTATTGAGAGTGGACCATATCCACCCTGATTGAATTGGCCCTGTCAACACTGTTTCTCTGCCTGTAAGGTAACTCCCATCTCTTCATGTGCCAGTATATTTATGCCTGTATCTGTAATTTTCACTCCATGCATCTGAAGAAGTGGAGTGTTTTACCCACGAAAGCTTATGCCCAAATAAATCTGTTAGTCTTTAAGGTGCCACCGGACTCCTCGTTGTTTTTACACCCATTTAGTAACAGCACCTTCCGAAGCGGCGTACAGACACAGTTGATTTGTCACGGAGTCACCTGGGCGATGCTCTGGAACTACTCCCTACGAAGCCAGTCAGGACTCTGGGGGAGCATGCCTCCTGTCTCTGAGCATACTGTCTCCAGGGCAAGAAGTTTACATAGTTTCAACCTTCCTGGGTCTGACCTCGGAGCATTCAGCATCCCCTTCCACACCGTGCGTTTCCCGCAGCGAGTCCGCCCTGGCAGGCCTCCTGGGGAAGGCAGATGGCCCTGCACCTCAACTCTGCAGTCAGCAGTGACTCTCAGCCAGACGGTAAAACAGAAGGTCTATTAGTCGACAGGAACACAGCGTAGGGTAGAACTTGTTAGCACAGAAATCAGTGACTTTCAGCCAAGTCTATCTTGAGGGGAGTGGAGCCCAGAGCCAGGGCTCTGGCCCTCCTCCTGTGCCCCAAGCCAGCCGAGACTGACTTACTTCCAGCTGCCTGGCCCCTGCCCTGCCCGTTGCTCCTCCTCAGCCTTTGTCTCTCTTCCTGGGCCAGAGTCACCCGGTCGCATTCCCCTCCTGGATCTCAGGTTATGAAGGGGCAGCTATAGCATCTATGCAGGCAGCTGGAGCAGCCTCCGCAAAAGTCACACACACCATTCATGCAAAACAGTAAGACTCACATAGGCTCGCATACAACATAACAAGGGAAAATCCCTACTTCGTCACATGATGTAATTATGTCAACACGTTGCTTATGATGACTGTTACTGGCTTTCAAGAGCCATCCCACAATGCCCCACACTGATAGTACAATCGATACAAACATTCTTGGTGAGGACACGACACAAGGAGCCAAGTATGCACACACACAAGTGATTTAGTATCTGCAGTGGCTGTATGCCTCCTTGTGAGGTGAACATAATTTTGTACTGTAGACATGACCTTACAGAGACAAGGTGGGTGAGGTAGTATCATTTATTGGACCAACCTCTGATGGAGAGAGACAAGCTTTTGAGCTTACACAGAGCTCTTCTTCAGGAGAGAAGCTCTGCTTTGGTCTACAGTACAAACTTACATTGATATAACTACATCGTTCAGCAGTGTGGAAAATCCACACCCTTGAGCGACACAGTTATACCAACCTAACTCCCAGTGCAGACAGCATTATGTTGATGGGAAAGCTTCTCCTTTCGACATAGGTACCGCCTCTCAGGGAGGTGGAGTACTTACACCGATGGGAGAAACTGTCCTATTGGCATAAGTAAGGTCTTCATTATGCGCTACAGCCCTCTGTGTAAGTTTGAAACTTGCCTTTTGCCAATAGAAGTTGGTCCAATAAAAGATACTACCTTGTCTGTGTATAGACAAACCCCATTTCTGCGTTTGCTGAAATTTAAAACTAAAAGCTAAATGCTCATTTTATCATATTTTTACAATGTGCATGTTTAAATTACCTGTCAGAATAATATCAAATTTTGGGGGGATGCAAACCAAGATCAAAAAGAGTTTTGCACAAGCCTTTGTGAATTAAGGCTGACAAATTTAATGCAGCTTAGTTTAACATGAATACCCAAAGTAAGAGAAAGATAGAGTCTTCTCCTGTGAAGGAACGTGTCTTGGCTGGATAACCATACTCAGAGAGTAGTTATTAAGGGTTCCCAATCCTGCTGGAAAGGTATAACAAGTGGGGTTCCGCAGGGGTCTGTTTTGGAACCGGCTCTGTTCAATATCTTCATCAACAACTTAGATATTGGCATAGAAAGTTCGCTTATTAAGTTTGCAGATGATACCAAACTGGGAAGGGATTGCAACTGCTTTGGAGGATAGGGTCAAAATTCAAAATGATCTGGACAAATTGGAGAAATGGTCTGAGCTAAACAGGATGAAGTTTAATAAAAACAAATGCAAAGTGCTCCACTTTGGAAGGAACAATCAGTTGCACACATACAGAATGGGAAGAGACTGTCTAGGAAGGAGTACGGCAGAAAGGGATCTAGGGGTTATAGTGGACCACAAGCTAAATATGAGTCAACAGTGTGATGCTGTTGCAAAAAAAGCAAACATGATTCTGGGATGCATTAACAGGTGTGTTGTGAGCAAGACACAAGAAGTCATTCTTCCGCTCTACTCTGCGCTGGTTAGGCCTCAACTGGAGTATTGTGTTCAGTTCTGGGCACCACATTTCAGGAAAGATGTGGAAAAATTGGAGAGGATCCAGAGAAGAGCAACAAGAATGATTAAAGGTCTAGAGAACATGACCTATGATGGAAGGCTGAAAGAATTGGGTTTGTTTAGTCTGGAAAAGAGAAGACTGAGAGGGGACATGATAGCCGTTTTCAGGTATCTAAAAGGGTGTCATAAGGAGGAGGGAGAAAACTTGTTCATCTTGGCCTCTAAGGATAGAACAAGAAGCAATGGGCTTAAACTGCAGCAAAGGAGGTTTAGGTTGGACATTAGGAAAAAGTTCCTAACTGTCAGGGTGGTTAAACACTGGAATAAATTGCCTAGGGAGGTTGTGGAATCTCCATCTCTGGAGATATTTAAGAGTAGGTTAGATAAATGTCTATCAGGGATGGTCTAGACAGTATTTGGTTCTGCCATGAGGGCAGGGGACTGGACTCGATGACCTCTCAAGGTCCCTTCCAGTCCTAGAATCTATGAATCTATAGCTGGCAATCTGTGTAATGAATTACAGGAGGCCCAGTTTAATATTTACATGACTGACAGTTGAAATGAATGCTTTAATTTATTCACCACTTGACACCTTCACACATTGCTATTTTACATCTCATGCTGTCTGCTAAAGTAGAAGGGCTAAACTCTTCCCTGGTGTAACTTCTTTGCAGTCAATATGTTAGGGGTACATTTAGGACAAGTGTATTATTTGCAGAGAACAGCCTGGACACACAATCCCGGACCCAGAGACTCCCAAACTCTGGGGAAGGGCAGATCAGAATCTTGTGGGTCAGACTCATCCCCAGTCACTTGGTGAAATGACAACTAAAGGGGCACACGATAACTTGCTTACAAGTAGGGTTGCCACCTTTCTAATTGCTGGTAACCAGACCCCCAAGGCCATGCCCCTGCCCCGTCTCTTTCCCCAAGGCCCTGCCCCTGTTGCTCGCTCCTCTCCTCTCCCCCATTGCTTGCCTCCATCATCTCCCCACTCCTAGCTCTGCTCCGGGGCTGGGACAGGATCTGCTGCAGCCTAACGAGGCTGCCTGCAGGTAGGAGGTGGCCTCGACTGAGCAGGGTCTGGCATGGGTTAATGACCCGACACCTCCCACTGCCCTGCGGTAACTAGGCTTTTGTTATCTGATCAGTACATCTGACCAGACACTGCCAGGTCCCATTTTTTACCGGACTTTCCGGTTGAAAACCGGGCACCTGGCAAATCTAAATGGTACCCAGACTCAGAAGCCAAAAAACAGACTGTCCAGGTAAAAGCCAGACGGGTGGCAACCCTACCTACTTGAAGAAAACAGTATCCCTGCTCCCATCAATATCCATAGGAAAATTCCTATTGATTTCAGTGGTACAGATCAAACCCATATTTAAGAGTAATGATCTGAAATGAATAAAAGAAAAACAGCCTGAATATTATCATTATTATTTTTTATTACAGTTGTGCCCAGAGTCTCCAATCAGGTTCCTGTTGTGGTAGGTGATGTACAAACACAAAGTAAAAGACACTCCCAGGCTCAAATCACAATGTCAGGAAATATGCCTAATGGTGAGATTTAATTCTAGAATATTGGACTCCTAAGGGAAGTGATGGTAACCTTATAGTTTGGGCAGGAGTGTCATTTTATATTACATTGCTATGGGGACAATCCCAAAAGGCAATCAGTATGCTACTTTGGGGAATTTTCTAAACGTCAATGATAGACTTTGTCAGAGAAAGTTGGACTTAAATACTGTCTTAAATCCTACATCATATTTTGGGTGTGGATGGTGAAGCAGTGGTGGTTGATGTTGTATACCGTGTGCTAAATTAAATAGGCCAAAGTAATACCCACTGGAACTTCACTGAAGTCAGGTCTACAGTGCAGTACCTTAATTTTGTTTGCAAAAATCAGGTTAACTTTTTAATAATTACTGCTGATTCTATTCTGCTAACCTGACAAAAGATTTAAAATATTTGGGACTGCTATGATTAGCACTCATCTTTAATGAGGACAATAGAGGAATTTTATGAGTTACTCATTTACTGCTAATCTAATCACATGGTAGGATCCTGCAGTGGACCAAGTGATATGCCGTAGGCCAAAGAGATCTTTTCTAGTATTTCTATGTTCTATATCTTGTATTGTTCATTTCTGTGAAGCATTTGCGGATACGCTTTGTGAAAGAGATACACAAGATAAAATTGTATTGATGGTTGTCTTCCCTTTTTGTTCTTTCCCTTTGTTATATTTTTTTCCTTGAAGGGACACTGTCAATTTGAAATTTTCTGTCTGAAAATTGTGTAAACACTAGTTACAAATAACACCTAAAGTTATTGTCACAGAAAGTTATCATAAACTGATTTCATTTTTCAGTTTGTTGTAGGGTTGCCAACTCTGATTGAAGCTATTTCAGGAGATATTTTCCCCCAACATGATGTAATGTCACTTTCTTAAAATATCCTATTAAAATCTCCCAGATTGCTCTCCCGGTGACTACTGAAAGCAATGCTGATTCTGGGAGACTCTAGGCCAATCCTGGAGGGTTGGCAATCCTAGTTTGTTGCCTTTGTGCATATGACAGAACTTAGGGTACAGTCAGTTTCACACTTTCCCCTGTATAGTGAGAGCCTGATCCTGCAAACATAAACACCACACACGTGAATTTACTCATGTAAGTAGTCCCACTGACTTCACCTAGATAAGCATTTACTGACTCATACACTTAGGCCCTGATTCTGCAATCTGTGCTGCATGGAAATGAATCAGAAATTAGAAAATTGGATAGCCTTTTTGATCAAAGTCCTTTAATTATTTATAGAACACATATGACACGGGTAGCTACTGAGCACTTGTCCTTCCTACACTGACAATGTGCCTCAGCCATGACCTGATGGGACCTCCTTGAGAGATCACAGGGTAGTTTGTTCTCCATGTGTTCCTGGGCCTATGGGTTGGGACTGCACTGGTATTTTTATGCTCTGGACCACTAGGCCTCATCTACACTTAGAATGTATGTTGAAATAGCTATGGCGCACAGGTTGTGAAAAATCCACACCGTGGAACGCTGTAGCTATGCCATCCTAACCCCAGTGTAGACACAGCTAGCTCGACAGAAGAATGCTTCTGTTGACCTAGCTACCATCGTTCAGGGAGGTGGTTTTACCTACATTGATGGAAAAACCCCTTCTGTTGCTGGCCTAGTTATGGACTCAGACCATCAGCTCATTTGTCACAGGCCACAATCAGATTATTCTAACTAGAGACCTACAGATAAAGTCTTCTTTATTCTGTTACCATGGCTGCCATGTTCTTCCCTACATACTCAGTACCTGCTCTTCTGTGGTGGGCAAGTGACTGTAATAAAGGGAACTGGATCAAAGGGGCAGAAAGCTTTTAATTTCACCTTTTAATTCATCTTAAATCTCAGGGCTGTATGAATATTACATTTTAAGAAACTATTGTTCCTCTTTGGTGGAAACATGGGAGTATTATTTATCCAGTTCTAGTCAGGGTTTATTTGAGAATGTTTTATTTCAAAATAACACTTGAAATTTGTATATATTCACAAATAGTCAAAATTATTTGCTCAATTAAAATATTCATTGAATAATTTGTTTTTTTAAAAGGTCATTAAATTAAAATAAAGCCAAGGCCATATCTCACAACAAGCTCCATGTGGAGGCAGGATCAGTGCCTAAATTGATCAGTTCTATCCCTGACCCAGTCTCTCTCCTTCCTAGTTATTATGGTCTGAGTTACTCTGCCTTCAAAACCAATTTCCTGAATCAATACCGGTCCTTCCGGGTCTGTTGAATCTTATGTCTGCATGCATGTGCGTGCACACACTCTCTCTCTCTCTCTCTCTCTTTCTCACTCCTGCAAATAGGGATAATGATACAGGTCTCCTTTGAGGACTTTGAGATCAACCAATAAAAAGTGCTGTATAAGAGCTAGGTATTATTACTGCAGTACTAAATAATAATGCTTTCTACATCAGGATGTTCTAGACACTCAGTGCTTCTTTGCTCCAAGGCTTATCCTAAAAACAGACATGTTCAGCTATTTAAAATATTTAGCTGTGTGCAAACAATTATTATGAAGGCAGGATAGCTCAGGGCAAACAGGAGGAAAGGAGAGTGATGGTACAGGAGTACTATGTTCCCTTAGCCATTTAATTTAAAAATTGTACATTTAAAAAAGCCTTGACTTACAAATCTCCAGGCAGTTCAAAGTATTACATTCACATGTGTAAAGGAATCTGCCAGGCTTGTGCAAGCAGAAGTGGCTGTCAGTTGCAATATTAATATTACTTTTCTTGGAGATGGGAAAAGTTCACTGTGAAATGAAAGCCCAAGAGACAGTTGAAGAGGCTGATGAGAGCATCAGGAGTTGCATATAGGTCACTGGTTAGTGGGCTAGCAATTCAATTTCAGCTATTTGTTTTTAGTTGAATGTATTCGATTATTTATAAGCTGTGGTAACAATTTCTCCCTGAAGGTTTCCACTTTTCTAGACACGTTCAGGCAGTCCTGTTTTTAATCTGTTCGCTTGCTAATAGGACACACCCATGCTATGTTTACTCCTCAGGGAGTTCTGCACCAAAAAAATAAAAATTCTACACACAATATTTTAAAATTCTGCATATTTTATTTGTCAAAATAACACACAATGTAATCATGTCAGTCCCATGCGGCTGGGCTGTCATTATTTTTTCATGCAGAAATCACAAATTCTGCATGAAAAAACATTCTGCAGAAAACATTCATTCTGTGCAAATTCTGCGTTGTGCAGTGGCACAGAATTCCAGCAGGGATATATCTTGTCTCTCTCATTGCAGAGCATCCCTTACATAGAGCCTGAATGTTAAAACAGCTGGAGATTGGGCCACTGCGGATATGGACATCTGGATGCCATGAAGAAATGTTTCTGAAATTTGTGGTAACCTGTTTTGAGGTCCTCCACAATTTCTTCCTGAAACACTCTTACAACAGTACTTGAAATCTTACTCTTCCACTGCTCTTATTCTCTTTTTCATTTGAGAGAGTATTTTGAA
This sequence comes from Mauremys mutica, assembly GCF_020497125.1. Taxonomy (NCBI): domain Eukaryota; kingdom Metazoa; phylum Chordata; order Testudines; family Geoemydidae; genus Mauremys; species Mauremys mutica. The sequence goes on from NC_059072.1 coordinate 16,555,487, forward strand.
AATTGCTCCTTGTCTTCTTCATTCCCCGAGTTGTTCTCATATAACTAATATTACAAAATAAAAAAAACCCAAACCACCCACTCAAAATTATTTGCTCAGTTAAAATATTCATTGAATAATTTGTTTTTTTAAAAGGGGTTGTATTACGTCTTACAACTTTTTGCTACCCAACATCTTCTCTTTTGCTCAGTGAGACCTCTTGAGAAGAGCAATGAAAAGACAACTGACAAGCCTGTGTCATTCCCAGCTGCCCTTCAGCCTTCTGAGCTAATATTCCACCTGTTCTCATCTGAAAGGGGCATTTCCCAAAACATTCAGTTGCTGTTTTAACAGCAGTACATTGTGTAACCTGTTCTCTCGCAGCAGTCCCTTCAGCTTCCATTCCTCAAACACAGTCACAAGAATACACCCATAGTAGTAGTCAATCACTGCAGCTACACCCAGAAAAAATATCCGTAATCAGCTGCAGGCCCAATGGCACTTAGCAACACTAGCCACTCCAGCTCCATCGGATTCTAGGAAGCTGTACAATAAACCTCCTCCCAGCCCCTAACAGCCAGCCTCATGTAAGTCCTGACTGAGGCTAGTAATGGAGACATTACTTCATACTATGCTTCCACAGCTCAATCCTATCATTGCTTCCAGTTTGCCATAGGGATCTGCTCCTTGATTCTGTTTTGATCCTTTTCTATTTCTTGCACATTTGCACCGAAATCAATAGGACTTTGCAAACTAAACGTAATGTGTGCTTTGGTATGCTACTAATCCACTTATTTGGATCCTCTTACTGCTCCTTTGGGCTGCCCTGATCTTCTCTATCAGCCCACCCAGCTGCTCTGATCTGCTCTCTAAACTTCCACTGCAGCTATATTAGCCCTGTCAACTCACAAGGCCGCTCTGTCAGCTCCTCCAATCTTCTCGTCCAATGAGAGACTCTGTACTAAAATATAATGCTTGTAACATAGAACACCGATGTAAGCTAAAATCATGAAAAGTTGCTACAGCACCTGCTCAGAAGCTGTATTTCCTCAAATGTTTAAAATGCAGACAACTGAAATTGTTTAGGTCACACTAGGAAATAACAGCCTGCTTTTCAGTTCTGAAAATTAAAGCATTTTTGTCCCAGGGAGAATCTGGACCCTCCCCCCCCTGCCCCATTTCAAAAATAGATTATGTGAATTTCATACCTGTGGGAGATTGACAGCCCTGGAGACCAATGTACTTATTCATCAAGAGGATTTATGCAGCAGCAGTTTAAACTTCCTTGAACCTACAAACCACTAATATAGCTCTCTTTTGATGTAGAAAAGCTGCCTCTAGGAATGAAAGGATAGTTCAAGTCTCCATGACCCATTCATCTTTGACCCCTCTGCCGCAGCAGATGATAGTGTTAATGGGGGTGAGTTTTTTGGGTGACATGGACAGATTCAGTAGAAATTAACTGACAAAAAACAAACCTGAAAAAGAGCTCTGTATAAGCTCAAAAGCTTGTCTCTTTCACCAAGAAAAGTTGGTCCAATAAAAAACAAAATACCTCACCTATGTTGTCTCTCTAAAAACTAGGTAGCAATCATTGGGAAACAACTTTCAATAATTACCATCCTGGGCTGTATTTGAATGGATGATGTCAGAATTAAAGGTACAATATCCCCTTTAAAACCACTGAGCCATTCATCTTCAAAGACCATTCCAAAAAATCAAGCTGTAATCACTAGAAGTGCTTTCATAAGGTTTTCTACAGTTTCATTGGAAAATATTTGGTATTTGGGTTACTGTAATCGACAGTGTATTCAACTATAATTTAAGTCAACTTAAAAAAAACCCCTAAAAATCAGGGTTTGCACTCACAGGCTCCCTGAACGTGTCATCTTTCTCTCTTACCCCCCTCCCCAGATCTGTAGTTCTACTAGTTTTAAAAAAAATATATACATTCATTTTTTATTCTTGGAGACCAGTCTGCATTTTCATTGATCAGCCCTTATCTGCCACAGCATCTTTCCTTGAAAGAGTTTCTATCAATAACGACAGCACCATGCTCCTGTTGCACTGAATGGTCACTGCTGGAAGCTATGCCTCCAGCTGTCACTGACACAACATATCACCAGCAAAGCATGGAAACTTCATTGCCTACAGATGCCCCACTTTGGGCTGTGTACTTGTTATATCACAACCAGGGCTGGGCTGGGTCAGTAGTTGTAGGCTGGAAGCCAAGCTGTGAGGCTGACTCATGCAGGAATTTCTTATATGTTTTGGTTACATTTGTGCAGTATTGTCTGTAATTATGTTTTCCCTTGAATTTCTTGTCTTGTGTATGTGTCAGGGGGATAATATTAGTACTGTAACTGTTCAGCGTATAAATGGACTGGTATCTATGTGTATTCTAGCAATAACTTGATTTGCCTGGTGCTACTGAAGCAGTAGAAACAATAAATGTATTGTGGCCAGGAAACCAGAGCTAACATCCACTTTCTTGCAAGAAGTTCTGTGTGCTTTCTTATGACCACAGGTGGTCAGGGTCTCCATTTTACTTCTCAATCAAAAGAGAGCACACTGTCCCCTGACATACTGATTCAATAGGGACTCAGATGACAAGAGTGCCACTAATTGAATCACCAATACCATTTCCTAAAGCAACCAGGTTTTACTTAGGCCTGGTCTACACTAGGAGTTTATGTCAAATTTAGCAGTGTTAATTCGATTTAACCGTGCAACCGTCCACACCAGGAAGCTAATTAGTTCGACCTAGAGGGCTCTTTAGTTCGAATTCGGTACTCCACCCCGACGAGGGGAGTAGCGCTAAATTCAACATGGCTATGTCGAGTTAGCCTATGTGTGGACGGAAATCAACCTTAGTAGCTCCGGGAGCTATCCCACAGTGCACCACTGTGTTGACGCTCTGGACAGCAGTCCGAGCTCAGATGTTCTGATCAGCCATACAGGAAAAGCCCCGGGAAAATTTGAATTCCTTTTCCTGTCTGGCCAGTTTGAATCTCAATTCCTGGTTGGACATCGGGGCGAGCTCAGCAGCACCGGCAACGATGCAGAGCTCTCCAGCAGAGGGGTCCATGCAATCTCAGAGTAGAAAGAGGGCCCCAGCATGGACTGACCAGGAAGTCTTGGATCTGATCGCTGTGTGGGGCGATGAGTCTGTGCTTTCGGAGCTGCGCTCCAAAAAACGGAATGCAAAGACCTACGAGAAGGTCTCCAAAGCCATGGCACTCAGAGGATACAGCTGGGATGCAACGCAGTGCCGCGTGAAAATCAAGGACCTGAGACAAGGCTACCAAAAAATCAAAGCGGCAAACAGACGCTCCAGAGCCCAGCCCCAGACATGCCGCTTCTACGAGGCACTGCATGCCATTCTCGGTGGGTCTGCCACCACTGCCCCACCAGTGACCGTGGACTCTGAGGATGGGATAGTGTCGAGGGGCAGTTTCTCGGCGATGTTCGCGGATGGGGAAGATGAGGAAGGGTTTGTGGAGGACGAGGCAGGCGACAGCGCTTACAATACTGCTTTCCCCAACAGCCAGGATCTCTTCATCAGCCTCACAGAGATCCCCTACCAACCCTCCCCGGCCGTTAACCCGGACTCTGAATCAGGGGAAGGATCAGTCGGTAAGTGCTATAAACATGTAAACATTTATTTTTTAAAAAACAGGAATAAAAACTATATGAAAAGAAGGTCAATACATATAGGGATAGAACAGAAATCCTCTTGGGAGAGTTCCACGAAGCTCTCGTAGAGGTACTCAAAAAGCCTCCGCAGGAGGTTCCTGGGGAGAGGTGGCTTATTGGGTGCTCCGTGGAAGCACACTCTTCAGCGCCAGGCTATCCTCAGGTACAGTGGGAGCATTGCCTCGACGAGCATGGCAGCATAGGGCCCTGGTCTGTGCAGGGTTTCACGCAGCATGCGCTCTCTGTCTCTCTTAGTGACACGCCTCAGGGTGATCTCGCTCGGCGACTGCTGCATCTAATTAGGGGAATTACTTTAATGTTACTATTGGGAATGCTTGACTTTTCCTTTGCATAACAATGACCGTCGTTTAACAGCCACGTGGTGGAGGCTGCAGAGGGAAAGCATACAGGGATCTTTCCTGGGGACAGCCGCGAGGGAGTGGAACAGGGTCAGACTTTATGCTTTCCAGATTGCCTGCAGCAGGAGGCCACTGCTATCCATTAACTGTTAAGCAGCCTAAAGTTTACGGCTTACCAGGCCTGGCTGCTACACGGATTCTGCTGTCCTGCCCCGCTTGTCTGATCTCCAGTGCAAGACCCCAGGCAATGAAAGCGAATGCCGAAAATTCGAACTTGTCCTGAGAGCGCATGAGATGGGTGCCGTGTATGGTCTTGTTCACAGAAACAGACTAGACTGTGTTCAGTGTTCGCAAACATGTATCTTTGCGAGGAAATCACTTCCTTTTTCCCATCACACAGCTGCGGCTGTTTCCCGAACTGCCCCGGCATCCCCCTCACAGAGGCTGGCGCAGATTAGGCGGCGAAAGAAAAAGACTCGGGACGAGATGTTCGCTGAACTGATGGCCTGCTCCAGAGCCGAGGCGGCCCAGCAGAGCCAGTGGAGGGAGACCCTCTCTCAGCAGCAGCGCTCACACAGCGAACGGGAGGACAGGTGGCAGCAGGAAGACCAGCAGGCGACTCAAACGCTGCTTGGACTAATGAGGGAGCAAACGGACACGCTCCGGCGCCTTGTGGATGTTCTGCAGGACCGCAGGCAGGAGCAGAGAGCCCCCCTGAACTGTATCTGCAACCGCCCTCCCCCGCCACAAAGTCCTGTCCCCCCCTCACCCAAAATTACAAGAAGGAGGGGCGCTAGGGGCCGTGAAAACTGTCACTCCACCCCAGCAGAGCGCTCATGTAACAAACAGCTCTCATTCCCTAAAGTATGAGAATTGCTTCCCTTCCTGGCTCACCCAATCCAAAATCCCAGTTTCATCCCCCAACTGTGTAGTTGAGTATTAAAAATAGTTTGCTGTTCATTACTGTTTCCGTCATGTTTCTTTGCAGAAGACTTTGTGTGAAGGGGAGATAGGGGTTTGTTAATTGCATAGGACAGCCACCATTACCAGGGTACAGACATGGGGGCAGGATCAACAGCAGGTCACACACAGAGTGCAGTCACTAGGCACCCGGGTCACTCTGGGAGGTGTCTGCTGCCCCAGGTCAGTCTGGGAGGTGTATGCTGCCCCAGGGTCCGAGCGCCTGGCATCCACAAATGGCAAGGCAGGCTGCCCTTACCATGCCCTTCCACCCTAGCCATGAGCCTCTCCGATGCCCTGAGCCCCAGCCAGAGCCATCATCCCCCTACACCTACTCACCCTTCCCACACACCCCTCACCCCTTCCTGCAAACCCACCCCTTCCTGCACACCCTCCTGTAACCGTCCTCCCCCCAGAGACCGCTGTAGGAGCAGGAGCGTGTCATTCCTCGAGTGTAGAAGCGGTCTGTACATCACTGCACACCGTACCCACCACAGTCTGCGTCCCTGTTTGAACCCTTTAACGCGAATTCGTTAGTAAAGAAAACTTTGTTAATTAAAAATGTTCCAATAACTTTATTTTTAAACGTCTGTTGGAAGGGGGGAAACCTCGTGAACGTGGTATGTAACCGCTGAAAAAAGTCAATAGTAACTGAAACAGGGGCAGGTTCAGCTTCTCTGTAAAGAGACTGGACAGTCATAGGTTACCCTGCTCTCTGAGGAACCTAGCTTTCAAAGCCTCCCGGATGCACAGCGCTTCCCGCTGGGCTCTTCTAATCGCACGGGTGTCTGGCTGAGCGTAATCAGCAGCCAGGCGATTTGCCTCAACCTCCCATCCCGCCATAAAGGTCTCCCCCTTGCTCTCACAGAGATTGTGGAGCACACAGCAAGCTGCAATAACAATGGGGATATTGGTTTCGCTGAGATCTGAGCGAGTCAGTAAGCTCCTCCATCTCCCCTTGAGACGTCCGAAAGCACACTCCACCACCATTCTGCACTTGCTCAGCCGGTAGTTGAAGAGTTCTTTGTCACTGTCCAGGGCGCCTGTATAGGGCTTCATGAGCCAGGGCATTAGCGGGTAGGCTGGGTCCCCGAGGATCACTGTAGGCATCTCCACATCCCCAACAGTTATTTTGTGGTCCGGGAAGAAACTACCTTCCTGCAGGCGTCTAAACAGACAAGAGTTCCTGAAAACACGCGCGTCATGAACCTTGCCCGGCCACCCGACGTAGATGTTGGTAAAACGTCCCCTATGGTCCACCAGTGCTTGCAGCACCATTGAAAAGTAGCCCTTTCGGTTAATATACTGGCTGGCCTGGTGGGCCGGTCCCAGGATAGGGATGTGAGTCCCATCTATAGCCCCACCGCAGTTTGGGAATCCCATCGCGGCGAAGCCATCTATGACGACCTGGACGTTTCCCAGGGTCACTACCTTTGAGAGCAGTAGGTCAACGATTGCGTGGGCTACTTGCATCACAGCAACCCCCACGGTAGATTTGCCCACGCCAAAGTGGTTCGCTACTGACCGGTAGCTGTCTGGCGTTGCAAGTTTCCAGAGGGCTATGGCCACTCGCTTCTGCACACTCAGGGCTGCTCGCATCCGGGTGTCCTGGCGCTTCAGGGCAGGGGCCAGCAAGTCACACAGTTCAAGGAAAGTGCCCTTACGCATCCTGAAGTTTCGCAGCCACTGTGATTCATCCCAGACCTGCAGCACTATGCGGTCCCACCAGTCCGTGCTTGTTTCCCGGGCCCAGAATCGCCATCCCATAGCATGAACGTGACCCATTGCCACCATGATCTCCGCGGCGCGGGGTCCCGTGCTTTGTGAGAGGTCTCTGCCACTCTGACACTTCACGTCCTCACCGCGCTGCCGGAGCCTCCTCGCCCGATTTCTCAGCAGCTGACTGTGGAAGAGGTGTTCGATAAGGTGAGAGGAGTTGACAACGGCCATAAGTGCAGCGATGATCGCAGCGGGCTCCATGCTCGCAGTGCTGTGGCGTCCGCGCTGTCACTGACCAGAAAAGTGCGCAAACAGAGTTCCCGCCGGCGCTTTCAAGGAGAGAGGGCGGGAGTGACGGTTGAATGATGACAGTTACCCAAAACCACCCTCGACACATTTTTCCCCCAGAAGGCATTGGGGGCTCTACCCAGCATTCCAATGGGAAGCGGGGACTGCGGGAACTGTGGGATAGCTGCCCAGAATGCACCGCTTCCAATGTCGACGCTTGCCCCGTTAGTGTGGACTCACAAATTCGAATTAGTGTCCTTGGTGTGGATACACAAATTCGAATTCATCAGGTTGAATCCACAAATTCGACCTAAGTTAAATCGAACTACTCCTGTAGTGTAGACATACCCTTAGTTCTATGACCCAGAAGTTACTGACAGAGATGGTATTGAATATCACTGAGGCTGGGAAGGCATTGCAGTGGGATCTAGTATGTTTAGAAATTCAGGATTTCCTGAATGACCAGCTGATGGCCATTTGGAGTGATCTTGAGCACCAGACTTGGCCCACTGCCCTTACAGACACATCAGGAGTACCATCTGATCTGTGGTCATGGAGACATACTTGGACACTTTCTGGATGGGAGTGTGGACATTCACAGTGCTCCTTCCAAGCATTTGGACCGGTTAGGGTGGGTGTGGGCTCCCACATACCGAATCCTGACAGGTCCATGGGGAGGATGAATGTGGAACTGAATACCCCCTCATTAATAACCCCAGCTCCCTAGAGCTTAATTGCTTTTTGTCCTCAAAGTATGAGAAAACTCAGCCAAAAGGTTTGTTGAGTATTCTCAAAGGGGGGAATTGTTGGTGTCATTAGGCATGACTCTAGGTAACTCAGGAGGGTGGAAAACCACAGTGTCAATGAAGCCCTTCTGTAGTAGGCCTGAATGAACTAAAGTCACTCCATGTCTGACCAAAGCCTTTCCATGTTTGAACTTTAATTGACCTAACAAGCTAGCAACATAGAATGGAATGTGTAACAGCTAGTTATCAGGTGCAACCCCACTCACACCGATACTAGGAAATAATAATGAGGCCTGTATGCCTCTGGCTAAGGGGCAAAATAACAGATCAAAAGAAATAAAACAAGATAACGGTTCAAAGAAGAGTTACTAACGAGCTAGGCTGGTTCCCGCCAAGTATGACTTAACTGCTTAATGTAATTGCTATTGCAAAGTGTATTTGCTGCATGGGAATGAAAGGTGGGGAGAGAGGGGAAGTGGGGGGGGATAGAAGAGGCTTAGTTAAAGTTATGTATAAAAAGAGAAAAGCGGCTTGTAGCTGTGTGCTTGATCTGAGACATGTCTGTGTCTCCGAGCATCACGCTTTGAGATCTCAAATAAACTTTGTCTGCTTCTCCACCTTGGTGTGTTTATTGGAGCGAAGCACACCGGGCAACGAACCGCTGTTGCTGCCTCGGGCATTCTGTGCCGGCAACAGTTTTTAAGAGCAGGTTAGACAAACACCTATCAGTAATGGTCTAGATCAGCGGTTCTCAAATGTTAGGAACCCAGGGACCCTCATTTTGATATAAAAAATGTTCACGGACCCCCAAGTTCCACTCAAGCCCCAAGCCTCACTCCCAATCCTTCCTCCAACGGCCCAGTCCCACCCCTCTTCCCACCCCCGCTCCACTGCTGCCTCTCCTCTTCCTAGCCTTTTTCCACCCCCGCCCACAAGTGCACCCTGTCCTCACTCCTCCCCATCCCTCCCTCCCAGCACCTCCTGCATGCCAGGGAACCAGGAGGGAGGGGGAAGAGTTGAGGGAGAGGTTGATCAGTGGGGCCTGTGGACCCCCTAGAGTATCCTCACAGACCCCCAGGGATCCGCAGACCCCAGTCTGAGAAACGCTGGTCTAGATAATACTTAGTTCTGCTATGAGCGCAGGTGACTAGATTAGAAGAGCTCTAAAGGTCCCTTCTAGTTCTATGATTCTATGGTTCTGTGATCTACTCAACTAGCATTAGTACGAGCCGCAGAATCTTCAAAAGACATTTTAAAAAGCCATCAATTGAATGTCTTCATTATACTCTTTTTTTCAACAAGAGTCAGAAAAAATCGAAAAAATAGATGTTTTTGGGACAACCTGGGAAAACCCACTGGTTTTCCTATGAGCGATCCTTGAATGTTGTCTTACAATTACTGCAACCATTATTACTGATTTTGAAAAGTATCTACCATGATGGAGTGGATCTAAGTAGTGAGGGGGATGAACTGTTTTTGCTACTACGGTGCCACAAGGACTCCTCGTTCTTTTTGCTGATACAGACTAACATGGCTACGACTCTGAATTCTAACTCTTGTAAGTGTGTTGAATTGGCACACGCACTCACACCCTGACGCACTCCTGGCACATGCACTCACACCCTGATGCACTCCTGGCACACACACTCACACCCAGACATGCTCCTGGCATACTCACTCACCCCCTACGTGCTCCTGGCTCATGCACTCACACCCTGATGCACTCCTGGCACACACACTCACACCCAGGCACACTCCTGGCACACACACACACACCCTGATGCACTCCTGGCACACACACTCACACCCAGGCACACTCCTGGCACACATACACAACCAGACACACTCCTGGCACATACACTCACACCCTGATGTACTCCTGGCACACACACTCACACCCAGGCGCACTCCTGGCACACACACTCACGCCCAGGCACACACACTCACACCCAGGCACACTCCTGGTGCACACACACTCACACCCAGACACACACACACACACACACACCCAGGCACACTCCTGGCACACACACTTACATCCAGGCACACACACACACCCAGGCACACGCACTCACACCCAGGCACACTCCTGCCACACACACACACATCCTGACGCGCTCCTGGCACACGCAGTAGTTCACACACTCATCGGTCATACCAAGCCATGAGGGCACACACTCCCCCTCCCGCCGCCAGCCCAGCCCAGCCAACCCCGCACGCCGTCCAACGCTCGCTCGCTCTCCTCCCGGTTGGTGGGGGTCGGCAGGGGGCGCTGCAGGCGCTCGGCTCCAGGCGCTCTCCCAAGGCCCCACTTCCGCCTAGCGCCCAGCCTGCCCGGAACTGACGTCAGTTGTGTTGCTGCGGCGCTTCCGGCCGCGGAGTTGAGGTGGGAGCCCGGCTGCGGAGCTCGGCGCTGGACATGGACATTCTCAAGGCGGAGATCAGCAGGAAGCGGCAGCTGCTGGAGGAGAAGGAGCTAGTGGGGGTGCGGGGCCGGCGGCGCGGCGGGGGCTGGATCGCGGCGGGGGCCCGGGATCGTTGGCCGGTGGCGGGGAGGGGTCGGGTCGCGGCGGGGGCTCGGGATCGTTGGCCGGTGGCGGGGAGGGGTCGGGTCGCGGCGGGGGCTCGGGATCGTTGGCCGGTGGCGGGGAGGGGTCGGGCCGGGTCGCGGTGAGGCCCCGGGTGAGGCGCCGGGAGTGTGCGATGGACCCTGGTTCTTGTGGGACGGGACGGGACGGGGGGAGAATTTAGTTCCTTTAGCCGTTGCCAGATCAGGGCGCGCAGCCAGTGACCCGCCCCCTCATCTCCTCCTCTAGCGATACTCCGACAACCCCTCCTGTGATAGAGACACACTCGAGATCCCTTGTTCCCATCATATTTATTCCCCCCCCGCACCTTGGACTGAAGGAAAATCTGAGCCCCCTTCAGTGAGGGGCACAAAACCTCTCCCCCCTCCCCCAGCTGTCTTAATATTCTGCACTGTTAGGAGCAGGGGGAGCAGTGAGGTGGCAACACTTGCAGTTGACCCGAAATGATTTCCCAGCCCACTGTGTGAAGTGGTCCTGACAGCTGTTACCTGGGGGATTGGTAGGCTTGTAAAGTTTGGGGTTGCTTCCCATGAAATGGAGACAAAGGGACTTGCTCCAGGTTCTTTCCTCTTTTTCTCCTCAGGCTTCTGCATTTACACCACAGAGTTAAACCCATTTCCTTGTTCATCAGTATTTGGGTGACTAAAAAAACCCATAGAGTTTTGTTGCTAGTTGACATATCAAACCTGGAAAAGAAGCTAAAGTTTGCTGCTCAGTTTATCACAACGGTCCCTTCTGACCTGAAAGTCTATGAGTCTATTGCAAATGGTCTCGGGGGAAGTTGTTTTGGTGAATTCTGCATGAAGCTATAAAATAAAGTCTGGGAGGTGTGATCATGCAGTCCTGAGACGGGCAAAAATCCTCCTTTAAGTCAGTGTGGAGTCTGGCCAGAGTGAGGACAGCAAGATCAGGAACTTTTAATCAAACTTGTTCACACACACAGCCACACAAACCTCCACCCTGATCTGGGAATTTTGTTTCGCTGTTGCACGCATCACAACACCCCAACTTTGCTGGCCATCTGATTTATTGAGTTCTTTAGATGATAAGCTTTTATGCTGAAAAATCCAGACTTTCATATTATTGTTGTTAGAAGAGCTGAGATTATATAGTAGCTGAGGATACTTTATATTAAGCATTGACATGAGTACACTATAATATCAATTGCCATTATGGACAGGACATAGATTACTTCAGAGGATTTGTTGCCTTTTTGTAGGCAGAGAGAGAGACTTTTGTGCTGGGTTCTATGCACTGAGTGTTTAGGGGTCCTAGAAACTTGTACAATCAGGGCTGCAAGCCGAGTTGTATTTGGACAGATCCACATGGTCCTGTCAAAAAACAGTTGTTTCTATGTGGATGCACTAAACCGTTTTTAGGAAGAAACACAACAGCTAGCTATTATAGACAAATGATGTCCCTGAACAATGTCCCTGTTTAGCGTAGATACACTCACTGTCTTAAATGGTTTCAGAAACTTTTAAAAAGTTAGGCCTTCTCCTCAGTAGTGACGCAGCTACACTAGTTGAGACTGATTAAAATGGTTTCTTACACATTCAGTTTTGTAGCATAGCTAGGGCCTCATCATGCACAGTAAAGTGTGTGTGTTGGGGGGGAAGTTGTATAAGCCAGTTTCAAGTCCTGATAATATGAAAGAAATAATAGATAGAGCCGCTTTTTCAAACCATCTGGGAGTTTTGTAGTGATTGTAGTATGCAGTGTACTTACCAGCCAACCAGACTGTCTGATTCTTATTGATATTACTTTGATGTAGTGACTGGCGTGAAAGGAAAGTAAATTGGGGGTGCCTTTGAGAATATTTTCCTCTGCATAAGGAAATCTAGTTGGATTTGAGACATTACTGAATGAAGATTTGAATCAAGTTGTATAAAACTGCAAAACATTGTTTTCCTCCTCTGTAGGGAGACAGAAAATATTTCAAGCGCAGTGAGCTAGCCAAGAAAGAAGAGGCAGCGTACTTTGAAAGATGTGGCTACAAGGTACTGTAATTACTCCTTCAATGGTTTGTGTGTCACTTTGTCTATATTTAATATCAACATTCTAAATATTGTTGATGATAATTGTTGTTCTTTGTTCAATTTGTCAATGTTATACATTAGCCTGTAAATGAGAAGCCACCTGGAGAGGTATGAGTTTCCTAAAACATTTTTAATGCAGGAAAAAAATGCATGATATATAGCTATTTAAGTTTGTGTTATGGTTTGGCTTTTTTTCTTGTGGAAAGCATGAAGCGGCTTGGGATCAAAGCTTGCCTTTTTCTTTTTAAATTGTTTTAGGCATGAGTGCTGAATCTGGTATAGCCACCTTCCCTTATTTAAAAAAAAAAAAAAAAGGCTAGCCTGTAAACTAGTTTAAGGTCTTCCTGTTGAAATAGCCCAGAGAGGTCTGCAGAGACAACACTGAGTGGGTGCTTTGGAAAAACCCAGCCAACTTGTTTAATATGCGAATCGGTTATTGTTTTTCTTGGCCCAAAAGATCCAGTGCTTGAAAGAGTGCAACACCGCACTTACCTTCTTTCAGGCAAAAATAATAGAAAGCAATCTTAAACTCGGTGCATTTTGAAACAAATAAGTGATCTGGAAGGCTTTGTTTATTTCCTCTTGAACAGCATCAGTTAAGTAGTTTGCTGGAATTGACAGCATGGTGGTTTATTTTAGGGGTGTGTGTGTGTGTGTGTGTGTATGAATAGGTAGGGAGGTACTCACTTCACTCTAAATTTGGATGGTTTAATAGACTCTTGTTTAATGTTTGCTAGTCAGAAATAAAAAGCCTTGTTTTTAGTAGAGCTTTACCCAGTTGGTCAGTCAGTCCAACACCCTGCTCAGATACTGTATAATAAATAAATATGGAGATACACCTATCTCGTAGAACTGGAAGGGACCCTGAAAGGGCATCAAGTCCATCCCCCTGCCTTCACTAGCAGGACCGAGTACTGATTTTTGCCCCAAATCCCTAAGTGGCCCCCTCAAGGACAGCACTCACAACCCTGGGTTTAGCAGGCCCATGCTCAAACCACTGAACTATCCCTCCTCCCATAATGTTTGGTCTTTAGACACATAAACATACAGTTTACTGATAAGAAAGAACCACTGTGATCACTATACATGCATCAGAAACTGTTCTGAGAATCTAGTTACTGTACAGTCATTTCAGCTTGGAAGAGAGTAATGCTTTGTACTAGTTGTATGGAGTACCACAAGTAAAAACTGTACTAGGGCTAGTGGTTCTAGCATAATTTCAGTCACTTGGGTCCATATATGTCAAAGGGGGGATGCTTGTAGGTTTTTAGGTAACCTGTAAAGGTTTTATTAGTTACTTAAACTGCAGGCGTTTCCAGCACGCAGGTGTCATTTGAAGCCAGTCCTGCATGTTTCAGATTTGTTATTTAAATGCAGGATGTGGCTGATAGGAGATACAAACAAAAGTTAAGTTACCCAGGACTGGAGCTGGAATATCTATTTTGCTACAAGAATCTTCTTGAATTAAAACATGACCTTTAGAGAGGTTTTAAATGAGCTTTCTACTTAACTTAGTGCTTTTCTAGAGCCTCCCAGATTTCTGCATTTGAATTATTTTAATTTATTACTAAGGGGTAGAAAGTAGACTGATTTTTTTTTGAAGCGGGTGCTTTGCTTTGCTTATACTGCATTGGTAACGTGTAAGCATTTGACTCACTTGTAAAGAGAAAGCACTAAAGCAAAAAAAAAATTACAGCAAATTTATTGCTTGTAACTTTGAGTCCAGCTGACAGAATGGCTTAAATCTTCCCTCATATGCTGCTGTTTGTTATAAACAAAAAATAAATGATTGTAGCCTAGAGATTGTAGAAATTCTTCTGACATTGAGGTGTATTTCTCTTTATGTGCTTCAACTAATTCCTTTCTTATCTTTACTTATGGAAGTTTCTATTCCCCTCCTTGCAGTGATGAGTTTTATTTTCAGTAAGTATACTGTCCGCCACCCGCCTTTTAGATGCTAGCCATTGGCTTGATCCTCCATTGTTTGCTGGCCCAAAACTCCCATTGATATCAGTGGGCGTTTTGGGTGAGTCAGTAATGCAAGATTGGGCCCTGTATTTGCTAGTGTAGCACTAAATATAGATTTGTGCCCTGGTCGTGTAGGTCCAAATAGGTAGACCCTTATGGTCATGCAGAGTCCTCCTAATTTCTCATTGCAGGATTGGGGTCTTGGCCAGCAACAATATAAAAGCTTCATTTCTCGTCTGTCTAGGACACCCATCAAGTCATTGTTTTAGAGAAAACTAGAAACTGGAACTGGCTTAACATACAGTCAACATGCAGAGATGCCAATAAAATGTAATATGCTGTAGAATAAAATGGAAAATAAAAGTACCCTTTTAAAAGCTAAGAAAGCATCTAGAAAGTTTCTACACTGGTCACCCGCATCCTCTGATTTTTTCCTTTGTTCCAGAAAATTACCAACATCAATCTGCCCATCTGATTTTCATTTATTTTCAACAACTTGACATGTGTAACTTATAGCAGAGCTTTTAAAGGATGTTGCATTGACATGAGAGCTGTCTGTCTTTAAATATCTTTAATCATAAAAGTTTACAGCACTATGAAAACACCAAGTCATACAAGTAAGAAGTGGTTCCACTTAATTCAAGAACCTCCTTTTCTGATGGAGGGAACTGCTGATATGATGCTACAGCTATGATGAAGGCATGGCGTGTTTTTATGTTTTTGCAATGAACTATGTTCATTTGACAAGTTCTTCTGAAAGAAGCATTTCCAAAAAACAAGAAGTCATTTTGCTGTTTGTATTCAAAATCCACTGTGTCTTTGCATTGCCTTAAAGAGGTCTCCTTCCCCATCCCTTAAAAGTGCACTTAGGGAAACACTGATATTTAATAATTAACACTGAATAATAAGCTTAGGCATACTTCCATAGAAGTACGATTCTGTCTCTATCATTTTACTAGTATTGTGGGTAGGCCTAGAGGCCTGATCGCGATCAGGACCCATTGTGCTATACAATTGCATAGTAAGAATCAGCCCCTGTTCTAGAGAGTTTACAGTCTATGTATACCTTTGAAATGATAGGTTTACTTCCCTGGATTTGTTATAATAGATATTGTTGTTATGTAGGTACAGGAGGAGGAGGAGGAGGAGAAACCAGTGACTTCATCAAATCCAGGGTTGGAGCTAGAACTGGCAGAAGAGAAGTTACCCATGACTCTTTCCAGACAGGAGGTAAAATCAAATATCACAACTAACCTGAGATTACAGCAAATGGATCTAAATTTCCGCATTAGGGTTACATTTCCTAATGATCTGTAGACGTCTATTCCAGGTTGTATCGGTCTTGATACAGAATAATCGTTTTTAGTTTAAATAATTGTAATCTCAGTGCTTACTGCAATGGTTCTATTTAGTTCTCATACAAGGGCCTTCTTTTGTGATTATGGAAAACACTGATGAGAGAGAGCAGTAGCAGTTAAGTGCACAGGGACATTGTTCGGTTGAGAGCCTCTTTTTTTTTCCCCCCAAAATCACTGCATGAGTTCTTGCTTCTACTACCCTTCTAGATGACTTTTGAACTATCTGATGAATATGGGATTAGAGGATTGAAGGCGGCAGGTTGAATTTTTTCAAGTTCTGTTTTTCCAGCAGCTTGTGTGTCTGTGACTTGTTAGTCCAAATCCCAATCAAGACGCAAACTAGGTTTTAAAAAATCTTTATACATCCCCCCCAAAAGTTAAGCTAAAGTTACTGATATGCTCTTTCACCTTTTTAAGAGTAAAAGTCTTACAAGATCATTGTTAGTAAAACAAAACTCCTCCCCCAAAAAACAGTAGAGAGCTGGGAAATTCAGAATTAAGTTACATTTACAATAAACTTAAACATGTGGAAACATGGAAATTCACAGTTAAGATACTCGGAGTATCTTAGCTGTGCCCCCTTAGCATTGCCAGACACCTGTCTTCTCTTTCTGGAGTGAAGTATTGAAAATGTGCACCATAGGCTGTTGGTTTCATGTTTGGTTTCATACAATTAGTCTAGCATGGAACGTGATGTCCCATCACCATGCAGCATAGCTCCACTCATAAGAACTGTAACTTCATCTGAGAGGAGTTTGCGTGTCAACATGCTAGCACTGTGTCCACTAATGTTTGACTAGCTGTCTGCCACATGGAACCACAGGGCCCGATTTTGCAATGTGTACTGAAAGGTCAGTGCCTGTCCAAATACAGGAGTCTGTGCAAAGAACCGTGTTACAGAATGAACATCTCAAACTCTTCCAGCTGCTGCTTTTCCAGACAGTCTGTTGCTATCCTAAAGTGGTGGCAGTGCCAATAGCATGTCCTATCAATCAGTGAGAGTGCTGCTTTGCCTGTGTTAAATGTAAGCGACCAATGGGCCTGTTGTTTGTTTGCACAAAAGGAAACCTAGACCAAGTTAGCAAATTTGCAGTGAAGGTGATGAGGGAGGCTGTGTGATTTAGCAGGTAGTGCATGGAACTGGGATTGTAGTCTTGACACTACCTGTCACTTGGTACGTGACCTTGGGTAAATTAATTTCTCTGTCTCGGTATACCCTTCTTTAAAATGAGGATATGTAAGTACCACATCAGAATATTGAAACTTAGTATATTAATGTTTGTCAAGTGCTCTGAGATCCATGGATGAAAGGCTTCATGTAAGTCAGCCCTGCAAACACATCATGACATCTTAACAGTGCAGGCACCAAATCTACTCACCCACACTCATGTTGATGAAAAAGGTTTTTCTTGCCCCAGTCAAATGGCTGAGTAGAATTTTGCAGAGTTTAAAGATACTGGATGGAATTTTCTCAAGCACCAAAATGATTTAGATGCACTGGTACCATGGAGAGCCAATGAGATTTGAGCTCTCAAGTCACTTGGATGCTTTTAAAAATCCCACTCTTCAATCAAAGGTTTATATTCTTGCGTATTAATTCAAAATAAGTCAGTAAGAAACTCCAGGAGTCTGTTTGAGATTCTAAACAAAATTTAGATCAGTAATATTTGAATTGAAATGACCTTTAACTGCAATGCTTTGGGAATTTTATATTTAAACCACAAAGTGGAACATTTTGCTGCTGTTGTTCAGAATGTAGCATTTCCCTTTCCTCCTGGCTTAGGTTGCTATTTTATGGTAAGTAAATGAAGTGATTTGGATATTTTTTATATATATATATATATATATATATATATATATATATATATATATATATATTTTGCTCTCTCTCTCCAATTTTGCCTAAGGGAACACTTTGTTGACTCTTTGCAGGTGATTAGGAGATTGAGAGAGAGAGGTGAACCAATCAGATTATTTGGAGAAACAGATTATGATGCATTTCAGCGTTTGAGGAAGATAGAAATTCTTGCACCTGAAGTTAACAAGGTAAGACCAGATAAGTAACAGTTATATGTGTAAATAGTTTTCTCTGAGCATTTACTGCACCTGAGGATTTTCATAAGAATGAAAAATCATAGAGCAATGAAAATTACCTTCAGTTCCCACCTATAAAGTCTCTGGGAGGATATTTTAAATATGATGTACTTTCTCTTGCCCTATTAAAATGCTCAAACTGGGCATGTTAATTTGAAGAAAGTTTTCAGGGCTTTGAGTTGGAAAAGAGATCTCTAGAAGGCAGTGACATCAAAAGCTGTGCTGTTGGTTGCTTTCCAACTTGCGGGTGGGGAGGGAACAGTATAGTCTTTTGTTCTGAAATTTTAACCTGCTGTAATATAGGCATCTCTGTTTGGAGAAGAGTGTTTTGAATAGCTTGCCTCTGAGCAGAGACAGAATATTAACAGGAGGAGTGCACTGTTTCTGGTATGCAGTTACATTTTTCCAAATTCCTTACTTCTAGATTTAAAAAATTAAAACTTTTTTCCAATGTACAGTACAGTTCAGCTCTGAAAAGTGACTTAAGATAGCATCTTAGTTAACAGATATGTTCCTTGTGTGTTAGGGTTGGTCTGCGTGTACAGAGGCAAAGTACAGCTAATGCACACCTAGTTAGCCCTAGTATAAATGCCCGTGTAGATGGTGAGGCCTGTCTTAGGCAGGTAGAGCAGAGTAGAATGCCCTATGTGCCCAAACCTCCAGGGTATATTCCCTGCTTGGGCTCTCTGCATGCCCAAGCAGTGCCTCCCGCCTCTCCACTGCTATTTTTAGTAGTGTAATGTTCCCTACCACAGTCTTTCCCTACTGCAGTGAAAGGCTCCAGCAGTGGGGAAAGGCTCTGGGATTGGGGAGGCAGCAGGAAAATCCAGCAGCACCCAGCTGCCGGAGCTTTCCCTGTTCTCTCACCCTGCCAGTGTCTTTCACTGCTGTGTCTAGCTACACACCACAGTGACAAGTGTGGATGCAGCCTGCCTTTTACTCTGCCGTGTAGCTACATGTGTAGTGCCTGTACTCTGTATGTCTCTGTAAGGGTAGACATAGCCTTAATCAGACATGATCTCTCAAAGGAGGAGCCTGTCTACCTGGGAGTGTGTCAGAGTACACTGCAGAACTTTTAGTGCATCATAGCAAGATGCACACATTAGGTTAGTGTGTGGCAGGCTTGTGCACTGTAGATTCACATCCCAGCTTGCAGCACACTGACTCACCATGTGGACAAGCCCTGAATATTTCCCGGTATCTGCAACACAACTAGAAAGAGTGAACTTTATTCCGTTCTCTCTCATTCATCATCAGCATTGTTTACTTAGCTACTGTTGACCTGAATTTTATCGGCTAGTTGACCCACTGACCGCATCCAACCAGAAGATGTATAGGTTCTTGTCCAATTCAAACTACAGGGTTCGAGAACTCAGAGAGTTCTATATCGGGAGAGGACTCTCGGGGTGCTTGGCAAAAACACTTGCACTGAGGACAATACCAAATTGATAAAAACTTTATTGAGATTAACAAAAGAATAATAAATGCTATGAAACTTATGACTGCAAAGCAGTAAAAGAATTCCAAAACTCCTGGTGGTAACATTCCTGTTATAAGTACCTTGACTTAACTTACTCGCACATTTTCTTGAGGACCCGGTAATAGGAGGTGAAGGACCAGCCTTACTCCTGGCATGCCCGATAACACGATGGTGCTGGCTTCCCAAGTAGTTATACTGTACTGCACAAGCTGAGCTGATAGCATGATAGAAGATAGTCTTTGTTCTCCTATATTCTATAGACTAAAGAAGGAGCTGAAGACTAAAAGAAGCACTCAGAGTGCTAAATGAGAGCTCAAAGAGAGCTCAAAGAAACGCTCCCTATGATATCCTTATAAGATATTTTATAGGATCCTGACGCTATGTACTAAGGCCCAACCTACTATACCCAAATCTTATTTCTGTAACCTAAGAAATTTATGGGTACCCTTATCCTATTGGTTAGTGGATTATGACACTTACTCTCTATATATTAATAAGGATGATCTCACTCCCAAAACTGCCAACCTAGGCTCTCTTGGCGACTTCCGAGTTGCGGTGTACCCTGCGGTTACCAACCAGTTGTAGATGCTGGATAAAACTGTTCAGTGTTGTGTATATTCCTCTCTTTAGTTCCCAAAGTTCGGGGACCATTCCTGTCTGTGCCAAAGGTTACCTTATGCCTACTTACTCTTAATTGATTATACTTTTAGCTATTCAGCGGATCTTACCGGATACATGGCGGTAGGCTTCTCGCATTTCAGCAAAACTTATTCTATGTATAATTATTAGGAAACACATATCATATGCCTCAACATATCCTAAATTCATAAGAATTAATACTGATGAAATATAAGAAAAATGGATTAATTCAGAAAGAGAAACATATTATTTGATATGGCTGGCTGGATTAGAAGGATATAATAGCTAGCAAAGTAATCCTATGGGCTACAGTACTTAGGTGTCACTGGTTTGAAAACCCTCTCAAGCCTGTCTAAGGTCTCCATCAGGCTGCTAAACAGGGGCCCGACACAGTCAATCTGGAACCCAGTGGTTTTGTGCAGTACCTGTGCCTTTCTTTTCCTCTTTGAAGACTTGAAGCAGGATAAACAAGACAAAGGTTTGAAAGAAGTCTTGCCATTAATGGAAGCAGGACTGGGCTGTAAGGCAGTAAATGAAATTCATTCAGGAATTTAACATGTTTCAAGCCTGTGTAGTCGTTTAGCTCCATTTCAGTAGGGTTAAAAGTAGAGTTGACGATTAATCACGGTTAACGCACCCAATTAACTCAAAATGAATCACGATTAATCGCACTGTTAAACATTGGAATACCAATTGAAATTTATTAAATATTTTTGGATGTTTTTCTACATTTTCAAATATATTGATTTTAATTACAACACAGAATACCAAGTGTACAGTGTTCAGTTTATATATTTTGATTGCAAATATTTGCACTGTAAAAATGATAAACAAAAGAAATAGTATTTTTCAGTTCACCTCATACAAGTTCTGTAGTGCAAACTCTATCATGAAAGTGCAACTTACAAATTTAGGTTTTTTTTTTTACATAACTGCACTTATAAGTAAAACAATGTAGAACTTTAGAAACTACAAGTCCACTCAGTCCTACTTCTTGTTCAGCCAATCGCTAAGACAAACAAGTTTGTTTACACTTATGGGAGATAATGCTGCCCGCTTCTTAATTGCAATGTCACCTGAAAGTGAGAACATGTTCGCATGGCACTGCTGTAGCTAATGTCGCAAGATATTTACATGCCAGATGCGCTAAAGAATTCATATGCCTTTTCATGCTTCAGCCATCGTTCCAGAGGACATGCTTCCATGCTGATGACGCTTGTTAAAAAAAGAATGCATTAATTAAATTTGTGACTGATCTCCTTGGGGGAGAATTATATTTTCCCTGCTCTGTTTTACCCGCATTCTGCCATGTTTCATGTTATAGCAGTCTCAGATGATGACCCAGCACGTGTTGTTTGTTTTAAGAACACTTCCACTGCAAATTTGACAAAATGCAAAGAAGATACCAATTTGAAATTTCTCAAGATAGCTACAGCACTCGACCCAAGATTTAAGAATCTGAAGTGCCTTCCAAAATCTGAGAGGGATGAGGTGTGGAGCATGCTTTCAGGAGTCTTAAAAGTGCAACAAAGATGCGGAAACTACAGAACCTAAACCACCAAAAAAGAAAATCAGTCTTCTGTTGGTGGCATCTGACTCAGATAATGAAAATGAACATGCATTGGTCTGAGCTGCTTTGGATTGTTATCGAGCAGAACCCATCATAAGCATGGACACATGTCCTCTGGAATGGTGGTTGAAGCATCTAGGGACATATGAATCTTTAGTGCATCTGGCATGTAAATATCTTGCAGTGCCGGCTACAATAGTGCCACGCGAACGCCTGTGCTCACTTTCAGGTGACATTGTAAACAAGAAGCCGTTAGCATTATCTCCCATAAGTGTAAACAAACTTATTTGTCTGAGCGATTGGCTGAACAAGAAGTAGGACTGATTGGACTTCTAGGCTCTAAAGTAACAGCTGGCATGTCTGTGTGGATCTGGTGTCATCAGCCATTTGGCCATGAAGGGAACCCTCTGCAGCTCTGCTGTCACGACCCTGTTTGCTCACTCACCAACCAGGAGTGTGGGAGCCATCCCCAGGCAGAAGCTGTTCAGCAGCAATGTGACTTCTCCTGCAGCTGGGGGCTCATCATTCTCCTTACAGTTCTGGCCAGGGATCTCTGCTCCACTGGCCCAGGACAACCTCTGCTCTCAGCACTGCCCTTACCTCAATCCCAGTCCTACCCCCACAACCGTAAAAGTAGAAATAGTTAATAATAGAAAAAAGATCTTAAAATAAAAAAGATAAAAATAACCAAAAAAAAATAAAAATTGAATTCTGCCAAGCCTATATTTGTCTCCGCAGGATTAGGCCCTTAATGAACAAATGTGGTAAGCTTCCTTTGATTATCAAAAATAAAATAAGGTAGGGATTATCTAGTACAGGGGTCGGCAGCCTTTCAGAAGTGCTGTGCCGAGTCTTCATTTATTCACTCTAATTTAAGGTTTTGCGTGCTAGTAATACTTTTTAACCTTTTTAGAAGGTCTCTTTCTAGAAGTCTATAATATATAACTAAACTATTGTTGTATGGAAAGTTAATAGGGTTTCAAAATGTTTAAGAAGCTTCATTTAAAATTAAATTAAAATGCAGAGCCCCCCGGACCGATGGCCAGGACCCGGGCAGTGTGAGTGCCACTGAAAATCAGCTCGCATGCCGCCTCTGGCACCTGTGCCATAGGTTTCCTGCCCCTGTAGTAACAATTTCTTCTCCCTTTCCTAGGGCTTGAGAAATGACCTGAAGGCAGCTTTGGATAAGATTGACCAGCAGTATCTGAATGAAATTGTAGGTGGTCAGGAACCAGGAGAAGAAGACACTCAGAATGATCTGAAAGTCCATGAAGAAAATACTACTATTGAAGAATTGGAGGTATGCAATGAGGGGTTTTTAACTCTGTTTTTCAATACAGTTCTGTGTCATAGAGAAATTTAGGGGCTGGTTTTAGGAGCTTCCCTAGAGCACCAACATCAAAGGGTACTTTTGTGATAGATGGTCTCTTCCACCAAGAGTCACATTAATACTCAGGTTACTCCTTGTCCCAAAGGGCCAGTCACTTACCCCAGTCAGGTGCACCTTGGATCTCACAAAAAAAGACAATGCTTGTAGCCAATCCTATAATAAACTATCTAAAGGTTTATTAAATAGGAAAAACAAGATTAAAGCAGATAAACATATATACAGAAATGAGTTACAGGCTTAAATTTCAAACGATAATAGAAGCGTCTGTAATAAGCAAGCTGGGGATCCCTTGCTTATGCTTAGAAAACCTTGCCTTTGAGTCCAAACAGCATAGAGATACTGTTCCTTCTTGTTAGGGATTAGTTAGCTAGTTCCAGTTAACAGGAGGAATTCACTTGGTTGGCTCATCTTCATAGGCCAGGAAGGGCAAAACAACAAACATTTTTTGTCCTCTTGATATGTTCCACGATAGTCTGGTGTCGATGGACCTTCCTGCTTTTATTGGAGACTAGCACTTCACGCAGGTGAATGACTCTTTTCTGTCCCTTACACAGTCAGAGGTTTACAATACAAATGCTCAAATATTACCTTACAATAGTGGATATAGATGTTATAATTGAGATTAGTGCAGGCAGCAACTCACAAACATTCAATAAAGTCTGTACACATACTTATAATCCTAATACCTATTTTAACAAATCTAGCACATGGGAGAGCCAGACCAGCTATGTATTTGTCTTTCAGTTGAGTGTAGCCATAGCCTAAGGGCTAGTCTATAGTACGGGGAGGGGAGATCGAGCTAAGTTATGCAACTTCAGCTACGTGAATAACATAACTGAAGTCAACGTACTTAGATCTACTCACCGCAGTGTCTTCACTGCAATGTGTTGGTGGGAGACACTCTCCCATCGATTCCCCTTGCACTTCTCATTGAGGTGGAGTACCAGAGTTGATGCTAGAGCGATCGGCAGTCGATTTGTCGCGTCTATACTAGACACCATAAATCGACCCTTGATGGATCGATTGCTGCCCGTCGATCCAGCCGGTAGTGTAGGCAAGCCCTAAAACTTATACCCTTAATTGTCAAACTCTTTGCAGAAGTTAATCCTTTTAACATCCCTTGAAAGGGATGTTAAAGGGCAACACCCTGATTTATAACTTGGAGCTCATTCATCGATTGCGAGGCCAGAAGGTGCCATTGTCATCATCTAGTCTGACCTCCTGTATAACACAGGTCAGAGAACTTCCCCAAAATAATTCTGAGAGCAAATCTTTAGAAAAGCATCCAATCTTGATTTAAAAATGGTCCGTGATGGGGAGAATCCACCACAACCCATAATAAGTTGTTCCAGTGGTTAATTACTCTCACTGTTAAAAATGTACGCCTTATTTCCAGTCTGAATTGGGTTAACTTCAACTTACAGCCATTAGATCATGTTACACCTTTCTCTGCTATATTGAAGAGTCCATTATTAAATATTTTTCCCATGTAGATACTTATAGACTGTGAGCAAGTCACCCCTTAACCTTCCCTTTTGTTAAGTGAAATAGTTTGAGCTTCTTGAGGCATGTTTTCCAAACGTTATGTTAATTTAATTTTGGAAGGCGTACAGTTTCTGGCCGATACACTCATGTAACTAGTTTTTTTTCTCTTTCCTATAGGAGTTCTAATAATCACTAATTATGATGGAGAGGGGGCTAATGTTTTAAAACCTTATTTTCCATTGTTTAACTTTGTCAAATATGATCCTTTGGGTCTGTATTTGTACCAGCTCGGTCTGGGCTAAGAAGTGAATATTTTTGGAAAGCTTTTATATTTGTTTGGCCATTTTAGTGGTATCTGAACACACATCCACAATTTTATGCCTTTAAACTGAGTTGAGGTTGAACAATAAAATGCTGTTTAAAGGGACGTGACAGGTTAGGTTCCAAATTTGGGTTTTGTTTTAAAAACAAAACCACAATTTTAGGAAATTGATGAAAATTAAATTAATGAAATAAAAAATGTATATACCTGGGAAAGGGTCTTTTTTAAGAATTTCCATGATAGTGTTAACCACTGTGACATTTCAGCCGGGTAGTAGTGTCTGAGAGCCTGAAAGGGAAGTTGACTATTAAAATAAAAAACAAAATGAAAAACTGACCCTGTTAAGAGAAATGTAAAAAAGTAAACAGAAGTTGCATAGTATAAACAGCGGAATAACTTCAAGGTGATTGTAGAGTTTTTGGCAACGTTGAGTATCCACAATTTTCATTGAAATCCATTTGAGTGATGGGTGCAGAGCACCTTTGCAAATCAGGCCAATTATTAATAGTCCAGGGATTCTTTTAGATTCAAAATCATTATTTAGGTTTCTGAAATGTAAAACTGGTTCTTCAACACTCAATGTCATTCATAGTTTCCTGGATGTTGATGACATGTGCTGGGTTATTGTCACTCTGTTCCCAGAATGTTTTAGACTGATGTGTTTCAAAACACTGGCGATTTATCTGACAACTTTCCTTTTTTGACAAATATGTATCACAGAAGGATGAGGAATTGCTTTGGCTTTTCCCTCCCCTCTTTCAGGCTTTGGGAGAATCCTTAGGACAAGGTGATGATCACAAAGACATGGACATCATAACCAAATTCTTGAAGGTAAAGAACTTTAACTTGGTTAAGTAGTTATATTTGAGCAGTAGCAAAGAGTCAGATGTGGCTGAATATACTCAGGCTAGAAGTGCCGGTTGTGGTTATTCTGCATGTCAGTTTTTATTTCCACACTTAGGGTGAGATTCTCAAAAGTGCTCAGTGCCCAGGAGTTCTTATTATTTCCAGCAGGAGCTGGTGGGTGCTTAGCACTTCTGAAGAATAGGTCTTTATTTTCCAGTCTTCCTTAACATGGTTTTGGTTATGCCTTGTCCTGTGACAATGAATTCAGTAGCAATTGCTCTTAAATTCAGAAAGATTAAGCAGGATTATGGTCACTATGTACAAATATGGTGCATACAAAAATTACCGGCTTTTAGAAAAGGAAAGCAGTGCGTATTGAGAAAATGAAATTCCATCTGCTTTCACCAGTTTTAATAAGGGAATTAAAGAGAATTCCACTGGCCTCCGCATATGGCTTCGCTAAGGAAACTCATGTTTAGGCAACTAGTGTAAAGTAAACTGCCTTCCTGGCAAGAAACCCACATGGCGTTTCAGTCATATATCTTGGTCCTCAGGTAACTAATTAGATTATCAAAAGTCTCTTGACCATTGAGCTGTAACTAGTCATGTGAGTTGCTATATTGAGTGGTTTTTGACGGTAACCAGGCATAAGAATGTTAAGATAACACTGGCTCAGGATTGTTCTCTCTCTGACAGTTCAGGTATTACGGTGAGGACAAGCTGGACGTGTTGGCTGAGCTTTTGAGGCCCTACCTTCAATTCAGTGGTGTTTCTATGTTCATCTGGAATGTGTTAATGCTGCAAAATGTCAGGGAATGCTGTACGCAGGTGTAGGGGGAACTGAGGGCACACAGAGCTCCTGCCATTGGGGGGAAAGGGTGGAACAGGGCAGGAGGCACACAGAACTCATAGTGGTAGGGAGAGGGAAGGGTGGCACACAGCTTCTGGCATGGGAAGAGATTTCAGGGAGTCCCAGTAATAGAGACAGATGAGAGGGTGGCACACTGGGTGAGAATAGACAGATGCAGGGAGCCCCTGGTGTGTCAATGAGTTTGACCTGCACAAACTACGAAGCATGGTGCCCCTAGTCATGTATTCAACTTCATATGTAATGTGTTTAACTTTCTGTGGGCCTTGGTCTGAAGGGAGTGTTGGGCGCATGTCCATTCCAAGTGAGCCTGAGGCTGTTGGCATCTTCCACCTACATCTCTGCTTTCAGTTTATAGCCCATCTTGCCTCCATCACTGGTGTCCACCTCAGCATCTCCCTAGTTTCCTTCTGCCTCTCCTCTTCGTACCTTGGTACCTGCCGCCTCTTATGGCATGTCTGGTTCCTTGCCTCTTTTCATTCAAGTCCCTCCTGAAACCCAGTTCTGACATTTACTCTGCACTTTTATGCAGACGTTTTACTGGTGTAGCCACTAGGTGGCACCGTGGCATAAATTTTACTCCTTCCTTTTACAGTTTCTTCTGGGCGTCTGGGCAAAGGAGTTGAACGCCAGAGAGGATTACGTGAAACGTGGTGTGCAGGGGAAACTAAACAGCGCTACACAAAAGCAGACAGAATCCTATCTGAGACCTCTCTTCAGAAAACTGCGGAAAAGGGTGAGGGATCTTCAAAATGACAGAGCCCAGCAGGACTTCTCTTAACCTCTGCTTCCTAACTGCGTAGTGCTCCTGATTGATAGTAAGATTGACCCCACTTCCCCATCTGTACAATGGAGACAGAGACGCTAAGTGACTTGCTCAAGGTCATTCAGTGACACAGCTGGGAACAGAACCCCAGCCACTGACTCCCACTCCTGTTTAACCAGGAGGGAGGGATAGCTTAGTGGTTTGAGCATTGGCCTGCTAAACCCAGGGTTGTGAGTTCAATCCTTGAGGAGGCCACTTAGGGGTCTGGGGCAAAAATTGGTCCTGCTAGTGAAGGCAGGGGGCTGGACTCGATGACTTTTCAAGGTCCCTTCCAGTTCTAGGAGATTGGTATATCTCCAATTATTACCTTTAACCACTGAGTCCTAGTGCCTGCCTAAAATAAATGCCCATTGTCTTCCCAAATGTCATAATGTGTATCTATGATCCAATGGGTTCCTTATGTGGTCAAGAACCTGGGTTTTATTCACAAGTCACATAACCTCTGTGTGCCTCAGTTACCTCATTTGTACTAGTGGTTTTCAAACATTTTAGGCTGCATACCCCTTTCCAAATAATGTACTCTACCACATACCCCCATCTGAGATAGGGTCACAATATACCTATGATTAGATTGCCAAGTGTTACTAAATAAAGTGCGTTGTCTGCCAATACAGGATTTTTCTTGCATGCCCCCTGACGAGAGCTCACATACCCCAGTTTGAAAACCTCTGATTTATTCATAGATTCATAGATTCTAGGGCTGGAAGGGACCTCGAGAGGTCATTGAGTCCAGTCCCCTGCCCTCATGGCAGGACCAAATACTGTCTAGACCATCCCGGATAGACATTTATCTAACCTACTCTTAAATATCTCCAGAGATGGAGATTCCACAACCTCCCTAGGCAATTTATTCCAGTGTTTAACCACCCTGACAGTTAGGAACTTTTTCCTAATGTCCAACCTAAACCTTCCTTGCTGCAGTTTAAGCCCATTGCTTCTTGTTCTATCCTTAGAGACTAATATGAACAAGTTTTCTCCCTCCTCCTTGACACCCTTTTAGATACCTGAAAACTGCTATCATGTCCCCTCTCAGTCTTCTCTTTTCCAAACTAAACAAACCCAACTCCTTTAGCCTTCCTTCATAGGTCATGTTCTCTAGACCTTTAACCATTGTTGTTGCTCTTCTCTGGACCCTCTCCAATTTCTCCACATCTTTCTTGAAATGCGGTGTCCAGAACTGGACACAATACTCCAGTTGAGGCCTAACCAGCGCAGAGTAGAACGGAAGAATGACTTCTTGTGTCTTGCTCACAACACACCTGTTAATGCATCCCAGAATCACGTTTGCTTTTTTTGCAACAGCATCACACTGTTGTCTCATATTTAGCTTGTGGAGATATTTATCCTTTTTAAAGTGCTTAAGATTTGTGGCCGCAAAGCTCTGTGTAAGTGCAAAATACAATCGCTTTCAAAAGCTATGTATTGCTCAGAAGTAAAACTAATGTTTTTTCCTCTTTCAGACTCTCCCTGCAGACATCAAAGAATCAATAACAGATATTATTAAATTCATGTTGCAAAGGGAATACGTGAAGGTATGCTTGCTTATAAGAGTCTCAAGTGTTCAAACCATGTAGTATTAGTTAGATGATCTACTGTGAATGTTTCACATTTAGCTTCTCAAAGACATGTCGTTAGAGAAAACACATGTTCAAACTAAACTGACATCAGCCTCTGCTGGTTAGGCACCAGGTAAAGGGATGTGGGGAATTCACTCATTGTATAGTTCCTGGAACTGAATGGCAAGTTTCCAGGTTCTGGTATGGAATTTAATTCTCAGGAAAAGAGAGCAGCTTGGAAAGAATCGTGGATACATCTCCTGCTTTATGGTCAAACCTTGCTTGATTTACAGTCCGAGAGACTGTGTTGAAGTCAGTGCAGTTGCAAGTCCAGGCAGAATTTTGCTGTAAATGATTATATTAACTTGCAGAGGAAACTTGAATGGGAATTTCAACATTATCTCTCAGTTAATACCACATTATGTGTCTGAGTGCTGTATGTAAAATATTGAACACACGTAAGACCTTGTCCCTCCCTACATCCTGTATTGGACATACCCTGTACAAGCTTAAAGAGGGGGTGATATTGAGGGTAAATTATTGAAAAGTTTTGTGGACAAAGTGTGCTTAAAGGAGGAGTTTGGCAAACAAGAACAATCAAAGTGTTTGAGTGTTCTGTAGCCACCTCCAGAAATGAAACTGGAATGCCAGTGGTATTTCTATACTAGCTTGTGTGGGTGGCAGGGGAAATGGAGCCCTGTAATTCCCCTCACTTTCCCAGCATTATGATAAGACGGAATCTGCCTAATAAACAAGCCTGATTTTGTCTCTCTGACTTTCTTAAAATTTGCTGGCCTAGGGCAAGTTTAATTCAAGTCACTTTAAGGCTGAAGTGTATTTTTCAGTTATGCTTTGTGTCTTCTAAAAGGTCCCCTTCCAGCTCATTGCTAAGGAAAGCAATAGGCCTGTGGTATATTATGTTGGTGAATCAGCTGTGCCTGTCTGTTTCACAGGTGCATGATTTTATACTCACTAAGTCCACTGAACTGGGCACTTTAAATACACGCTTGGAAGCTTTTGTGAGGCTTGGAACTTTAAAAAACACATTGTCTCCTTCTTGATTTTCATACTGTCCCCCATCTCAGTTGTCCTTTGTCACGTTCTGCTGTCTTGGATACTCTTTGGTTTGTACAGAATGGTGTACGCTATGCATGCTATGTATTTAATTACATCCAACTATGTTAAAAGAATGTTAAGGTAGCAAAATCAAGCACTTGAAAATGGGGAAATGCCAGAATTAAGGCAAACGATTAACCTCTGCATCACATACCACGCTGTGTCAAAGCAGGAACAGATTCCAGTTCTCCAGGGTGGAGTTCAACTTCCTTAACCAGGAGGCCATCCTTTCTCTTCCTACAATCCCCTGCCTCATTCGTTGCACATCTTCCAGCTTCCTCCTACAAACAGCATCCTTCACGACACGGCCCTGACTCATGCTAGCCTGTGCACTAAATGAGGCAGGAGTCCTGTGAAAAATATAGTATGTGATCATTCTGGCATTTCCCAACTTTTGATTGTTACAGTTTCAAAATTAATCATTCTTTGAACATTTTGTATACAATTTCCTAATTTAAATCCTCCCCCCCCCCCAGATTTCATCGTGTGAAATCATACTGACCCTCCAGCATGAGCTGGATATAGATCTTCTGATCTACAGCGCAGACCTCCGTTACTTGACCTAACTGAGTAACTGGTAGCAATAGTAGGCTGCTATCCTCTGGACCAGTCACTAGAGCAGGGGCTAAGACTCAAACTTTGCCAGGGGGTTTCACAGCTAGTTGCTGGCAGCAAAGGAATGTAGATTTCCAGGTTCTGCAGGCCAATGGTATATTGACTCTAGACCCTGTGCTTTTAGCCTGTCTGTCTCGCTCTGCTTTTCTAAGTATTTATAAACTTTTTTTCTTCAGGCTAATGACGCCTACCTTCAGATGGCCATTGGAAATGCTCCTTGGCCTATTGGCGTCACTATGGTTGGCATCCATGCCCGAACTGGCCGGGAAAAGATTTTCTCTAAGCATGTGGCCCATGTTTTGAATGACGAGACTCAGAGGAAATATATTCAGGTAAGGGCTTAAGGAGTGTTAGACTGGATTCCAGAGGCTTCACGTTAAACATTAGGAAGACCTTTGAATAGTGCAAATTTTATAAGCACAAATGATATGGCAAAAATAAAAGGTGGTAGGTACGGGCTGTTGCCTTTTGGCTCTGACCAAATGCACGATCAGTTTAATAACCAGGGCATCCTGGACCCGTTGGGGCTCTCCTGCTGTGGCGTAGGAATGGAGTCTAATAAGTCTTTTTCCATCACCTATCATGATTCTACATTACGGCTGAAATAACTACAAACACATGCCTCAGTCTCCTGGGCTCCATCATTTTCTAACCTGTAGCATTAACATCACATATTATGTGGAGTTTATGATGCTGTTGTTGAATTGACTAAACAGTGAAACACGTTTCCAACTTGGTCTTGTATTTCTGCAGCCAGACAAACATGGTGGTTCTCTTAGTGTAACTCTCCTTAAAGGGACATCAACTGGAAATGGGTACAACATTCCAGGTTCATATAGAGCCCCCTGAGAAATTATGTCCTGAACTTAAAGACTGATTCCTTGAAGAACTGGTGTGTGAGCTTTTCTCACTCCTGTTGACGTCTGGCAGGGTCTCTCAGCAGGTGGTTTCTGAGAGAATTACCCCTCTACTTGTCCCATATATATACATGTTTGGCTGCTGCGGCAGCTGCCCTGAAGTAAAGCTCTCCCACCTTCTCTATGGGACCTGCAGAAATGGTTCCATGGGGCAAGGAACTTCCCTACTAGACAGCAACCTCTACCCTCTGGGCTCTTTTGAGCAGTCCTTCCTGACGCAATACCAAGCTTCCAGCTCCTACTATGAGCCATGATGCCATCTCTGCTGTCACATTACCCTGGGGGGAAAAGAAGAGTGTCTTTTATCTTGCGGATCATCTGAGGAAATGTCTTCCGCACGCTCCCCCTGTTTCAGATGTTCACAGAAGCCAGCGGTGGCCCTGTAACTAGGGGATGTCACTTAAAGGAAAAGGAAGAGTCACTCAGATGGCTTTTGGGGGCCCTGATTGGAGGGTGTGTTTGAAGCTCTGTAAAGGGGGTTTTCTGAAATACCTCAAGTTAAGCGTCAGTGTCTTCATGCCATTCTCTCTGAAAATACCATACTTGGAGGCCTTTAGGCACTCAAGTCAGAGGAGGGTCTCAGCCCTGGGGGATAAAAACTGATCTCTAATGGTGGCTTCAATATAAATTTCCTCTGTAGCCTTGGGAAGTCCCTCCATTTATGTCCCTCCTTCTCTAACATGGGGATAATCCTTACCCCAGAGGGCTATGTGATATCCTCTTGGAGTAGCCTTCTCAAGTTGCAGTGTATTTGAGTGCCCTGCAGAAGTTTCTCTTTCCATTATCTCTAATACAGGGTAAATTCATCTGCCCAGGGGATCCTTGTGTACATCTACCAACTATGCAGATTTCTGTACAAATCCATCCCAATCCTCCTACACTGTGGGAAGAATTTTCAGGTCTATGCTGCTCCACCACATGGCTAACTGTACAGCCATATGCAGGGTCATCTTTAAGCATGCGGGCGCTTTGTCTTAGCTGCAAACACACAGGATATTCTTTAGTAGATACTGTTTGAATGTGGGTTATGCAATATCTTTGCTGCTCAGCCCAAGAATATCAGGTGCACTTTGATTTGTTTGCTAGAAGTCCAGGGTTACAGCATCCAAACCAAAGGGTGATCATTTAGGGCTTCTGATTTTTGGTTTTAACCGATAAACGCCAGTAAAACACCCCTGCTTTAAAATAAAATAAGTGGTGTTTATCCAATAAGCGGTGGGAAAACACCAGAAATGGTTACTTGTCTCTAAGCCCTGGTCTACGTGGAGCAGTAACGTGGCCTCCGGGGGCATGGCCTTTAAAGCGCTTTAACGCGTTAATTGGACCACACAGACCCTGCTGGTGCGCAGTAAAGGTTCCCTAGTGCTGTTCGAAGCTGTACTACTTTAAAGTGCAGTGGTTCTCAACCAGCAGTCCAGGGTCCCTTGGAGGTCCATAATCAGGTTTCAGGGGGCCACCAAACAGGACTAGTGTTAGACTCATTGGGACCCAGGGTTGAAAGCTGAAGCCCCCCCGCATGGGGCTGAAGCCCAGGGCCCTGAGCACCGCCAGCCTGAGCAATGTAGCTTGTGGCATGGGGCCCCAGGCAACTGCCCTGCTTGCTACCCCCTAATGCCGGCCCCGGCTTTTATATGCAGAAAATCAGTTACTGTGACACCGGCGGGCCATGGAATTTGTAGAGCATGTTGGCGGGGGGGCTGAGAAAGGAGAAAGGTTGAGAACCCCTGCACTAGGGAACATTACAAAGAGTTTCCTCTTTATAGTATTTACTACTGGAATGAGTAATGTAGGTAATATACATTACAGTATCTAAAAAGAGAGCCCAGAAACATTTTTGGACATCTACATTACACTCAAAAATTGCTAAAAAAAACAAACCCCAAACCATGAAATTTCACTCCCCAATGAAATTAATGAACCCTGAAAATCAGAAACCCTTGTGATAATGGACAGCGCCAGGCCATTTTCAGAAATCTCACTTACCACAGAAGGCCAAAGCTCCTGCAGTGCCAGGGCTAGACCTTCTGCCAAGTCATGTCTCCTGTCAGCTAGAGGTCACGTTCCAATCTAAAGTAGCAGGGGTTGCAGAATTCGTGGCAGGCATGTGTCACACCTGCCAGCTAGTGGTACCTTGCCATTGCTAGACTGCAGCCTAGCATGCCACAACCGACGCTGGGGTCACTTTACTCTTCACTCCGTGTGCTGTTCACGTGGGATTTTTTTAGGAGATTGTCCGATAGCTTAGGCAGCAGTGGTGTACCCAGGATATTAGAGAGACAAGGTGGGTGAGGCAATATCTTTGATTGGACCAACTTCTGTTGGTGTGAGAGAGACAAGCTTTCGAGCTTACACAGAGCTCTTCTCCAGTCCTTTAATTTTAAACTTGAGTTTAGTATAAGAAGCAAAAAGTCTTAACTGGTGAACGTAATCATCACAGTTAACCTGACAGTGCCAGTTTCCTCTCCTGGAGGAGGTAACCACTTTCCTAAGGTCTAAAGAGCTAGTGACAGTTAGCGATACGTGGTGTCCCATGAATCTGTTTGAACGATGGACTAAATTAATAAATTATGCCCCACTAGTCCCTCTGCTGTTTGGAGTATTCAGCAAATCCTTTCCCTGCAATTACCCTGTCCAAGAGACGTGTCTCTCCTGGAAGATGCCGAATACTTTGAAAAACCTGGTTACACTGGTGTGGGTCGCTTCTGTGCCCTAAACTCAGAATTGACCAGGAAATGGTTAAGTTGGTTTGATTGCTGCTGGTTTATTACAGACCTCTCCTTGTTTTCTTGACTTTCTAGGGGTTGAAGAGGCTCATGACCATTTGCCAGAAACACTTCCCAACAGACCCATCCAAATGTGTGGAGTACAACGCCTTGTGAGTCCCTCGGCTGCCCACGGTGTAAATCATTTTCTGCTCTCCAAGACCCAGA
This sequence comes from Mauremys mutica, assembly GCF_020497125.1. NCBI lineage: Eukaryota > Metazoa > Chordata > Testudines > Geoemydidae > Mauremys > Mauremys mutica. The sequence goes on from NC_059072.1 coordinate 16,589,841, forward strand.
GAAAGAGGGGAGAACAGCCCAGACTTTGCTTGAAATCGACCAGAAACTTGGGTTGGGCCTGGAGCAATAGCAGAAAGCCAAGGGCTTTGTCTAGAGCTTGATTTCTACAAACCACATCTATTTACATTTATTTTAAGCACTGTGTACAGTACACTCAACAGATCCTGAACCCATTTGTTTGGGTTTTTTGGGGGGGGAAGGGGTGGGGCGGGGTGGTCTTTATTTTAATTATTCTGGAAATCACAGGGGCCGAACATTCTTTCTTTTCCCACAGCTCGGAAGCTTAGGTCACAGTCATCTGTTGCTTTTATTGGACTCTTTCCAATTGAGGTTGGCACGGGCAGATGATTAGAAGGAAACAGTTGAAACCGAATTCTAATTATTTCTGTAAATATGAACATTTCAGTGTCTAATCTTTCATGTGGTATTTATCAGAAAAAAGGCATATATTTCTCAGCTGAAAAGTACAGCCAAACTGGTAAAAGTTTTTGATCTTGAATGGATTTGTATGGTTTGTTTTTTTGTTTTTTTTTTATCGCGGAGCTTTTAATATGAACCTTGTGAGCTTGGAGTGAGGAATCTTTGGGCTCTTTAGGTTTTCAAGTTCTGTTTTACACATCTGGAGAAGATTGCAGCCTGCTGGACATTGCAGTTAGAATAATGAGTGGTGGAAACAAGACCTCCCATGGCCAGGTACAGTATTTCAAGCAGGCACCGACCTTTGCTATCATGCACTCTGAGTAGGGAGGAGTGGGAATGATGCTCCCTCATTTACCTGTACTGCAGAGACAGTGGAATATTGAATGCTTGTTGAAGTCGTAACAATAGTGATTCCTGCGTGCTCAGCAGCCGGGCTGTCCTTCCAGTGTGCCTTAGCCCTGTCCTGGAGAGACATTTCCAGGGTTTGGAGGGTCGCTCACTTTTCTTGCTTATTTAAATCCTTGACCTCTCTGCAGAGGATGCTGATTGCTGCCAGTGATGGGAGCGGTTTTTGTGGTAAAGGACAATCGTCCCCGTAGGAACTGGAGTTAGATCACTCACACACAACGCAGGCCACCAGAAAGCCTTGACATGGTGACAGCTTTTAGTCGCTGCTGACTTGGGCCGGGTTCAAACTGTTTTTAGCAATGGGAGAGGCTTTCTCCCCCATTACCAGTCCCATCAGCCATCAGATCTTCTGAACAGTGACATGTTTATGATGTGGACTTGTATGTGCCCAGACTCCGTGGTGATAAGAATCTGAATCATTCAGAATCCATCCCTTACAAACTCTTGAAGTACGACTGAGTTTCATTTAACAAGTTGGTGCTTATTTGAGTCCTGATCCGCACTGTGAAGGGGGCAAGGGAAATGCGTTGTTAGAAAACAGTTGTTGCCTCCAAATTCATTGTGCTGTGAGGCACTGATCCTTTGTGTCTAGTTCTGCTTTTGGAAAACTTAGCAGAGCCTCTGGAGGAATCTCCTGGCCCTTCTGTAGTCTCTGGAGTTTTAAGTGCATCTTTTGGTCAGAGTAATTCTTCAGTCTGAAGTATGGGAACCCAAGAGAAACCACAGAGAGCTTTGAGGGGTTAGAAGCAATAAAAGCAAGAGCCAGTGAAAAGAGCTTAGGGAAAGGGCTTTAGAGAACAGACTGGGTTTTGTGGGGAGGAGTTGGGCAGTTGTCAAGAGAGCACACTAGGAAGCCTGGTTAATAATGAGCCTGGTGGGTTTTGTACACACACACACACAGCCCCTGGAGAGGGTTTAATGCAACAGGAAATATTTATAACACCACAACTTTATCCTCCCAAATGGTTTGTTGATCTGTTCCTACCTCTTTAGCTTGACCTTAGTTTTGAACTCTCTAAATAATTTAGGAACATTACAGTCCCTGATTGAAAAGAACTGTACTTTGCCGGGAAAGGTACAGTAAGTAAATAGCCCTGGAAGGATTTAAGGCAGAATGATGATATTTGCATTAGTGGGAACCAGATTCATTTAGGGATTTATAACCCCATTAGCTAGCTCTCCCGTCCCATTCAGGAATTACCAGGATTGTTTTAATGTTGCAGCGGCTAATAGTTTAAATGGGGATGTTCCTCCCAGAGGGACCTGGGTTTTGTATGTGACTGCTGCCTTGGTCTAATCAGATTTCAGCAGGAATGTAATTTAAGCAATGTCTCCTTGCTGACAGCCCCAAAAATACGTCCCTCCCAGTCAAACAGATCCCGTGACAGAATAACTTGAGTCCCTTGCAGTTTATGGAATGGCACCGTATTGAGAGCCTAGAAACTGAAAAATACTTTCTCACGGCATTTTTATGTAAGAGCTTCCAGCTGTCCCGAGTGTGCGAGCCAGCTTCAGTCCCTGGAGTGTCACTATGGGAACGCTGTTATGGCAACTGCTTTTATCACAGATTTGAGGCTCCTTGCAGCTGGACTGGCCCAAATCACAGCTTCTAGACTGTGTTGAAATAGTTAACGGTATCTCTCTGAAAAAAAAAAAATCCAGGTTAAATAGTTTGAGAGGGTGGATGTAGCCAACAAGAATCAGCAGCCGTTAAGCTGTTCTACAGGTTGGAAGGACACAGTATGTTCGGAGTTAGAGGTCTGGGGTTTTCCTCTGGATTTCGCCAGATGCCTGTATATTTCTAAGATCTTTTCGACCGTTTTTGCATTAGCAGGAAACTGTCTTACTCAGAGGAGGCCTTGATCTTGTAGCCTTAGAGAAGAAAGATGGGCTTGTAGCGAAAGCTCTAGACTGGAGCTCAGATCTGGGTTCAAATCCGACTTTGCTACTTGGCATCTTGTACTTCAGGCAGATCACTTAATCTCTGTGCCTCAGTTCCTCATCTACTGTCGGTCAGTCCTGCCTCTTGATTTTATGAACTCTTCACGGCAGTGACACTCACTGTGCCTAGCACACTGGGGTTCTCATTTGGTTTGAGGCATCCGGGCACTACCATAATGTATATAAAGTATAGCCCTTACACACACACAAGAAACCTGGGTATGAATGCCCCCACTTAAGACAACCTGTTAATCATGGGAGTAAGGGTTGCAGGATAGGGCCTTTAATGTAGCCAGGGAATTTTCATACGAATGACTGGTCTCTAGGAGCAGCAGGGTTAATGACGTGGCGAGATTCATAACACCAACCGCAAACCTCCACCAGGGCCATAGGTGACTTTCCCTCTCCATCGGTTCCTCTCTACAGACAGAGATGTAAGCAATGCTTTTGGGTGGTGAGAGAAACAACCGTAAGGGCTTAGGGGCATCTGTTACTGGGTTTGGACGGCCACCAGCAGAGGAGCAGTTTCCAGCAGCAGGTCACACATCTCTGCCTCAGATTTCACTCTGCTCTGAAGATGCCTCCTGCCAGTTGGGTAATTCATACCTCTGTTTTTCTATTGGTTTTCCTACTGGTCGGGTAGCTTGGCTCGCCGAGTCCAAGCGCAGAACTGTCCTTCAGCCCTTCCTGGCCTCAGTAGTCTTTCTGACGTAGAATTGCTTATTAATCCTTCATCACACCCTGACTATAGCTGTCATCTCTGAGCAGCTTCCTTCCCAGGTCCGTCTCTGTTTTGGCTGTCTCTAAGCCTTGGTCTACACTACGAGTTTAGGAATTTAGCAGCGTTATATCGATTTAACCCTGCACCCGTCCACACAATGCAGCCATTTCTGTCGAGTTAAAGGGCTCTTAAAATCTATTTCAGTACTCCTACCCGGCGAGGGGATTAGTGCTGAAATCGACCTTGCTGGGTCGAATTTGGGGTAGTGTGGATGCAATTCGACGGTATTCGCCTCCGGGAGCTATCCCAGAGTGCTCCATTGTGACCGCTCTGGACAGCACTCTCAACTCCAATGCACTGGCCAGGTAGACAGGAAAAGCCTCGCGAACTTTTGAATTTCATTTCCTGTTTGCCCAGCCTGGACAGCTGATCAGCACAGGTGACCATAGAGTCCCAGAATCACAAAAGAGCTCCAGCATGGATCGAACGGGAGGTACTGGATCTGATCGCTGTATGGGGAGACGAATCCGTGCTATCCGAACTCGGTTCTAAAAGACAAAATGCCGGAATATTTGAAAAAATGTCAAAGAGCAAGAAAGACAGAAGCCATAACAGGGACCCGCAGCTGTGCCGTGTGAAACTTAAGGAGCTGAGGGAGGCCTGCCAAAAAACCAGAGAGGCAAATGGCCGCTCTGGGGCAGAGCCCCAGACATGCTGCTTCTGTGATGAGCTGGATGCCATTCTAGGGGGTGCCCCTACAACTACCCCACCCCGTGCTTTGACTCCGTCAATGGACTCTCATGCAACAGGGATGCGGATTTAGGGGAAGAGGAGCACATTGAAGTTAGTGCACAGCAAGGAAGTGGAGAATACATTTTCCCCAACAGCCAGGAACTGTTTATCACCCTGGAGCCAGTACCCTCCCAACCCACCCAAGGCGAGCTCACGGACCTTGAAGGCAGCGAAGGCACCTCTGGTGAGTGTACCTTTGTAAATATTGTACATGGTTTAAAAGCAAGCGTGTTTAATGATTAATTTGCCCTGAAGACTTGGGATGCATTTGTGGCCAGTACAGCTACTGGAAAAGTCTGTTAACGTGTATGGGGATGGAGCGGAAATCCTCCAGGGACATCTCAGTGAAGCTCTCCTGGATGTACTCCCAAAGTGTTTGCAAAAGGTTTCTGGGAGGGCAGCCTTATTCCGTCCTTCATTACCACACCAGGCCAGTAGCACGTAGTCTGGAATCATTGCATAACAAAGCATGGCAGCGTATGGTCCTGGTGTTTGCTGGCATTCAAGCAACATCCGTTCTTTATCTCACTGTGTTATCCTCAGGAGAGTGATATCGGTCATGGTCACCTGGTTGAAATTGAGGAATTTTATCAAGGGGACATTCAGAGGTGGCCGTTCCTGCTGGGCTGTTTGCCTGTGGCTGAACAGAAATCATCCCCAATGTTAGCCCACGCGGTGGGGGGAGGGGTGAAGCGATCATCCCAGAGAATAGGGTGGGGTGGAGGGCTTTAGTTGGGTTTGTGCTGCACGTTAACCCGAAAACCGCAGCCCCTCCTTTTAAATGGCCAACCCATTTTAAATGGCCAACCCAACGGGTGCTCGGTATGAAACATGAGGGCGCTGCTGCTTGAAACCATTCCAACATGTTATGAAGGTTAAAGAAGCCAAAAGACATGGCTGTCTGCAAGCCGAATTCTGTTGCCCTGCGTGTCTGATTTCTCACACCAAACTGGCAGGCCCTCAATATAAGAGTCAAAATGTGACTTTGTAAAGAAAGCACATGTGCTATGTAATGTTAACAGCTTGGTTCACCGTGGAAGAGTTATACTCATTGTTCTCTAAAATGTGTCTTTTTAAATACTACTCTCCTTTTTTTTTCCCTCCTGCAGCTGCAAATGTTTCAATGCTCCTCCTATCATCTCCATCCCAGAGGCTAGCAAAGATTAGAAGGTGAAAAAAATGCACTTGCGATGACATGTTCTCTGAGCTCATGCAGTTCTCTCACACTGAAAGAGCCCAGCAGAATGCCTGGAGGCAGACAATATCAGAGTGCAGGAAAGCACAAATTGAACGTGAGGACAGGCGGGACCAGCGAGAGGAGATGTGGCATCAGCGTGATGAAAGGAGGCATGAAGCAATCCTCAGGCTACTCGAGGATCAAACTAATATTCTCTGGCGTATTGTTGAGCAGGACAGGCAGCAGGAGGAACACAGACCGCTGCTGCAGCCCATGTGTGACCAACCACCCTTCTCCCCAAGTTCCCTAGCCTCCTCACCCAGATGCCCAAGAACATGGTGAGGGGGCCTCTGGCCACCCAACCACTCCACCCCACCCCAGAGGACTGCCCAAGCAACAGAAAACTGGCATTCAATAAGTTTTGAAGTGCAGTGTGGCCTTGTCCTTCCTTCCTCCCCTCCTCCACCACCGCACCCAGTGCTTCCCTCCTCCCCCACCCCTCCCCGGCTACCTTGGCAGTTATCCCCCCATTTTTGTGACAAAGTAATAAAGAATGCATGAATTTTGAACAACGACTTTATTGCCTCTGCGAGTGGTGATCAAAGTGGGGAGGGGAGAGCGGTTTATTTATAGGGAAGTGGAGTGAACCAAGGGGGCGGGTTTTTATCAAGGAGAAACAAACAGAACTTTCACACCGTAGCCCCCTGACCAGTCATGAAACTGGTTTTCAAAGCTTCTCTGATGCGCACTGTGCATTGCTGTGCTCTTCTAACTGCCCTGGTGTCTGGCTGCGTGTAATCAGCGGCCAGGCGATTTGCCTCAACATCCCACCCTGCTATAAACGTCTCCCCCTTACAGATATTGTGGAGCACACAGCAAGCACTAATAACGATGGGAATATTGGTTTCGCTGAGGCCTAACCGAGTCAGTAAACTGCACCAGTGCGTTTTTAAGTGTCCAAAGGCACATTCTACCACCATTCTGCACTTGCTCAGCCTATAGTTGAACAGCTCCTGACTACTGTCCAGGGTGCCTGTGTACAGCTTCATGAGCCATGGCATTAAGAGGTAGGCTGGGTCCCCAAGGATAACTATAGGCATTTCAACATCCCCAACGGTTATTTTCTGGGCTGGAAAGTAAGTCCCTTGCTCCAGCCGTTGACACAGACCAGAGTTCCTAAAGAGGCGAACGTCATGTACCTTTCCCGGCCATTCCACATCGATGTTGGTGAAACATCCCTTGTGATCCACCAGTGTTTACAGCACCATTGAAAAGTACCCCTTGCGGTTTATGTACTCGCTGGCTTGGTGCTCCAGTCCCAAGATAGGGATATGTGTTCCGTCTACCACCCCACCACAGTTAGGGAATCCCATTGCAGCAAAGCCAGCCACTATGACGTGCACATTTCCCAGAGTCATTACCCTTGATAGCAGCGGGTCAAAGATCACTTTGGCTACTTGGATCACAGCAGCCCTCACAGTAAATCTGCCCACTCCAAATTGATTCCCGACTGACCGGTAGCTGTCTGGCGTTGCAAGCTTCCAGAGGGCTATTGCCACTCGCTTGTGAACTGTGAGGGCAGCTCTCATTTTGGTAGTCTTGCACTTCAGGGCAGAGGAAAGCAAGTCACAAAGTTCCATGAAAGTTCCCTTACGCATGCGAAAGTTTCGCAGCCACTGGGAATCATCCCAGACCTGCAGCACTATGAGGTCCCACCAGGCTGTGCTTGTTTCCTGGGCCCAGAATTGGTGTTCCATGGCAGGAGCCTGCCCCAATGTCACCAGGATGGACACATTGCCATGGCCTGTGCTTTTAGAGACGTCTGTATCCATGTCCTTATCACTCTTGTGACCACCCTGCCGTCACCTCCTCGCCTGCCTTTGCAGGTCCTGGTGCTGCATACACTGCAGGATAATATGCGTGCTGTTTACTGTGCTCATAACTGCCGCGGCGATCTGAGTGGGCTCCATGCTTGCCATGCTATGGTGTCTATGTGGAAAAAAGGCATGAAATGATTCTCAGCCATGCTGTCAGTGAGGGAGGGGTGACTGATGACTGCAGCTATCCCACAGTTCCCGCAGTCTCCACCAACCATTTGAATTCTGGGTTGAGCTCCCAATGCCTGATGGGTCAAAAACATTGTCGCGGGTGGTTCTGGGTACATGTTGTCAGCCCCCTCCCAGTGAAAGCAATGGGAAAAAATCATTTCTTGACTTTTTTCACTGTCACCATATGTCTCCTAGGTGCTGCTGGCAGATGCGGTACTTCAGTGCTACACAGCAGCATCCCCTTCCTTGCCTTGCGGACAGCAGATGGTGCAGTATGACTCGTAGCCGTCATCGTCGTCCCATGGGTGCGCCGGGCTGGCCTTGGTGAGGTCGGTTGGAGGTGCCTGGGCAGACATGGGTGCACCTGGCTGGCCTCAGTGAGGTTGGTTGGGGGCACCTGGGCAGACATGGGTGCTCCTGGCCAGCCTTGGTGAGGTTGGTCCGGGGCACCTGGACAAAAATGGGAATGACTTCAGCTCATTCTCTGTAAGTGTTGTGTAATGGAGATTCAGTCCTGCCTGGAATATCATGCCGGCTGGAGGCTTCTGCCTCAGGCTAGTCTCCCAGGCGGCAGCACCTACCCCAGCCTACCCCTTGCTCCCATGGCTCATGAAGCCTGGACAGTAGTAAGGAGCAGTCCAACGTTAGGCTGAGCAAGTGCAGAATGGTGGTTCACGCTACTTCCCTGTAAGCCAACTGCCCCCAGTGTTGTTTCAAATTCATGCATTCTTTATTAATTCGTCACACAAATGGGGGGGCTAACGTCCAAGGTAGCCCGGGAGGGGTGGGGGAGGAGGGAAGCAACAGGTGGGGTTGTTGTAGGGGCACCCCCCTAGAATTTTTGCAGGATGTCTGGGGCTCTGACTCGGAGTGGCCGTTTGCCTCTCTGGTTCTTTAATAGGCTTGCCTGATATTCCAGGCAGGACTGACTCTCCATTAGACAAAACTTAAGAGAATGACCTGGGGAGTCATTCCCATTTTTGTCCAGGCGCCCCCAACCAACCTCACTGAGGCCAGCCAGGAGCACCCATGACAGCAGCAGACAGTATGACTGGTAACCCTCTTTGCCAACTTGCGAAGGCAAGGAGCTGCTGCTGTGTAGCACTGCAGTACCGCATCTGTCAGCAGCACCCAGGAGACGTATGGTGACAGTGAGCTGAGCGGATTCCATGCTTGCCGTGCTATGTCGTCTGCACGAGTAACCCAGGAAAAAAGGTGAGAAATGATTTTTTGCCGTTGCTTTCACTGGGAACTGCAGCCAATGGGAGCTTTGGGGGTGGTACCCACAGGCAAGAGCAGTGCACAGTGGAGCCGCCTGCCCCCCCAATGTCCCCAGGAGCCACTGCCAGACATGCTGGCCATTTCCAGGAGTGGTGTGGGACCAGGGCAGGCAGGGAGCCTGCCTTAGCCCGTGGTGCGCCACTGCCACCCCAGAGCTGCTCAAGGTAAGCGGCACCAGGCCAGAGCCTGCATCCCGGCCCGCTCCTGCACCCCGCACCCCAACCCCCTGCCCTGAGCCCCCTAACCCTCTGCTGCACCCCACATCCTGCCTGCACCGCAACCCCCTGCCCTGAGCCCCTTCCTGCACACTGCACCCTGTCCCATACCCTGCACTCCCTCCTGCACCCCAACCCCCTGCCCCAGGCCTGTATTTATGGCCCTGCATACAATTTTCCCACCCAGATGTAGTCCTCCGGCCAAAACGTTTGCCCACCCCTGGCTTAGACTCGCTCCTATTTAGTAATGCACAGTAATTGTGCGCCTTCCTGTCTATGACATCTGTTATGCAAGAGCTCAGGCTAGAATGATCAAACCGGTCCCTTTTGCCCTCAAAATCTATCAACAAGGAGTGACATTTACCGATATAAATGTATTCTATAACAAGGGCTTGTGCATCAATTATGTAGGAAAAATAAACCAAAATGTCATTTAGCCGCAGCCCACAAAGCAAGCAGCCTGTAAATTGGCAATGAACTGATGGAGGGTAAACGGAGCGTTTTATGCCACCACCAGAACAACCCCTAGTTTGTTTACATAGCTAAGGCCTGGCTTCCTGAGCCGAATTGGCTGCTTTTACTGAGGGTGATCATGGTGGGCTGCTCCCTTCCCTCTCTTCACGTTACTCTTCCTCTAGCTACGGTCAGGGGCTGGACGTTGAAGGACAAGCTAGGCAGGTTTATTTTCAGTGTATGGGTCACTCGGTTTTTGACTGTAGTGAGACGATGGCCATTGACACGTGGCTGACTTGTGATATAAGGTACTTTATATGGTGCCCATTGCCACGGTATCTGAGGGTACCTCTCTGTGATGGGTTGGCTCACAGAAAAACCCCTTGGGAACTGCCAACCGATGTGCTGAGACTACCCCGAGCCTATTTCTCCTGCCAGCTTGGACGTCAGTGCCCTGCCTGGTTTGAGCCAGATATGCCAGCCTGCTACAAACCCAGATCCAGGTCTGAACCACGTCCCCTGAAAACTTCAGGTGTCATTGAAAACAGCTTCAGAAGTATTCCTGTCTCCAACACGCAGATGCCCAACTCCCCATGGGGGCCAAACCCCAAGTAAATCCGTATTTACTCTGTATAAAGAGTATACAGGGTAAACTCATAAATTCTTCACCATCTATAACACTGATAGAGCGATATGCACAGTTGTTCCCGCCCCCACCCCCGTATTAATACATACGCTGAGTTAATAAGTAAAAAGTGATTTTATTAAATACAAAAAGTAGCATTTAAGTGGTTCCAAGTAATAACAGAACAAAGTGAGTTAACAAGCAAAATAAAATAAAACACGCACGTCTAAGTCTAGTACAGTAAGAAACTGACTACAGATAAAAATCTCACCCTCAGATATGTCAATAAGCTTCTATCACAGACTGGACACCTTCCTGGTCTGGGCATAATCCTTTCCCCTAGTACCACCCTTGTTCCAGCTCAGGTGGTAGCTAGGGGATTGCTCATGATTGCCACCCCGTTTGTTCTGTTCCACCCCCTTATATGGCTTTGGCACAAGGCAGGAATCTTTTGCCCCTCTCTGGGGGTCCCACCGCCTCCTTCTCAATGGAAAAGCGTCAGGTTAAAGATGGATTCCAGTTCAGGTGACATGATCACATGTCTTTGTAAGACTTCAAGCCTTCATTCCTCCCGAGCCGGACTCACAGGAAGGCTGCCTGCAAACAGAGCCAGCCACAGTCAATTGGCCTGGTTGATGGGAGCCATCAAGCTTCCAACCCACCATTAATGACCCACACGTTGCATAACCACAGTAGGACCTCAGCATTATATTTCCTATTTCTAGTTTCAGCTACAAGAGTGATACATTTATACAAATAGGATGGTTACACTCAGTAGATTATAAGCTTTGTAATGATACCTTACAAGAGACCTTTTGCCTGAAGCATATTCCAGTTACATTATACATTATACAGTTGCATTATATTCACAGTTGTTAGTATAGTTTCATAACATCATATCGAGTGCAACGTCACCTTCTCCACGGTGGTTTAAAACCTACAGCAGTGAGGCTCAGAGCCCAGTCTGCAGCCTTGAGCTTCGGAGGCTCCTGCTAATGGTGCACAGCTGTGTAGACGCTCAGGCTCTGACCCCACCTCCACTCGCCAGGCTTCAATGCCTGAGCCCGAGAGGCTACGCAACTATTTTTTAGCACCATAGCGCAACCCCCAGCTCCAGAGACTGGGTAGCCCTGGGCTCTGAGCTGCTGCTGTGGGTTTTTAAAATGCAGTGTAGACATACCCTGAGTGACTCTGAGTTCAATGATTTAGCCTCACACCATGCTCACATTCCCACCCTTGGGGCAGGGACGTGTTGTACAGACGGGGAGCTGAGGCACTTTGTTTTTAATGCTATTGACAAACCTATTTAAAGTTATTCCAATTTTAGACCTACGCTGCTAGAGGGATAATTAATATGCCAAAGAGCGCACCATAGTCAGGCTCTCATAGGGCTAGAGCTGCACCCCGGAAAACCCACTGGCCGGGGCAGGGGGATACCAGCAGACTTTACCACATGACATTTGGCCATCCCCTAACTGTGGGCAGAGGCTATGGCAACAAGCACCCCCGTATGGAGCAGCTCACCAGGATCTGCATTCGGAGCCATCTTATGTGCTGAGCTAGTTTAATGCAAATGATTTGCCTGCTGGCTCAGTTTTCCTATCTGCAAAATGGGCTAATAAAACTTTTCTATCATGGCTGAACGCTGCTATTGGTGCTAAGTATTATGGCTACAAAGACGCTTATTTCAAATCTGGCTGTAAAAAGCCTTCTGACCCAGCCCCCTGGGTGAAGGGTAAAGTCATACAGCTTACGAGAGAGTATGGCCAGCATAGTGCTGTTGCATGTAGCAGGCACTAGCTACAGTTTCGGCTGAGCTGTGGCAAACAAGAAACTGGTCCCTGACTGAAACAGCTTGCACTCTGTAGTCAGAGTGGCTACAAGACACAGTGTCACTTCGGACTAACAGTCCTAGAAAGCCCATGTGCTGTGTACACAGCCCACACACCATAGGGTGTCTGTTGAAAGGTAAGGGACATGGCATCTATTCCATGGGAGGCTATTCCTGGTGGCTGGAGAGGTGAAAAAAAACGCTTGGCGTGGGTGAAGGAGACAAAAGGAACCATCAGGTAAGACGCCCTTATCAGAGCTCAGAGAGGGGGAGGCTAGGTACAAGAGGCAGGCAGAGCGGGGCTTGCAGTGGTTACTCAGTCATACTTGGACTTGGCGTGCAGGGTGTTAGTGGGCAGCTGTCTTTATACCAAGTGCTGGGCTGGACTTATGGGCTGTGAGCAGAACTGTGCTTTCCCCATCACAGAAACACCCAACGACTGTAAATGTGGCCGTCTCTGCCACGGAGTTCCTGGTGGGTTTCTCCCACATTGCGGTGGGAGTCACTAGCTGCCAGTAGTAAGGCTTCTTTAATGGCACGTGTGATGTCATTCCTGGTGCAGCAGGTGTTTGTGGGGTGTGTGGGTGGCCATACGATTTCCTTAAGGAGAGCAGCTGCAAGGTCATGGCCCAGCGGACACCCATAACGCTGAGACAGGTGCTGCTACTTCTGGTGTTTTATTTAATATTTATACAGGGTCAGGGGTGTGCGTGGCACGTCACAGAAATGCACAGAGACGAGGTCTCTGCCTAGAGGATCTCACAATCATGTTAGCTCTTGTCTGGGAGCTGGTGAAAATTGCTGGTACTTGTAGTGGTTGCTTGACAATTTCCAACACAGTGCAGAGCCAGACAACCCCTAAACTGGGCCTGCTCCCCTCTGCAAAGAGCATCCCATCAAGGGGGACTCTGCCTCTGAAAGGTTCTAAGTTGCAGTGACTCAGCAGAACTCCCATCCTCCCCCAGGCATAGGCAGTGCGGGTGTTTCTTCCAGGGACAATAGGTTTAACCCCAAATCAGAGTACGTTAACATGGGCATAAAAGGGTAACAGAAAACTCTACCAAGCTGGCGTGCAGTCCAGCCCCTCTGCCCGGGGGTGAGGAGCCTCCCACAGGCCATCTCCTCTGACTCCCAAGCACCCAATTCATAGTCCTCCCCCAGAGTACCTGAAACAGCTGAAGTTAACAACCCCTTCTTTTCTGGGAACCAGATAATGCTCTTGCACCATTGTAGAGGCCCCATTGGTTGAGTATTTTTATGTATTAAGAATGGAACATTGTTGCCACCAGGTCCTACGTGATTTCATTAAAATGAGCAATGTAATTTCCCACCACCCAAGACAGCTCCACAGTGACACTGACGTTGTCCTTCCTTTTACAACAGGAGGTTGCAGATATTGGTCAAAACTACAAGCTGAGTTTTCCAAGCGCTTTCCCATTAAAGGCCTCACGGTTGGCACATAAAATCACAGGTTACGTTAGAAAATCCCAGCCACTGGGTCTACAGGCATCTGCTATGGCTGCAGCCGGACGATGAACGGACCCAGAGAGGCGAGTGTTGTGCAACCTTGTTTAATATCTCAACGAGCCACTGCAACATTTCATTTTGAAAATGCTTTAATAAGGAAGTGTTGACAACACTGTTTTGCAAAATGTAAAGGTAACTATACAAATTCTTAATACAAAAAGAATAAATTAAAAGCAGATTTTTTTCAAAATTCTGCAACTTTTTCTACAACATACATATTTTCCCCCTGATTACAGGTGAACAGAATCCAGTAAAATCATTTTACATGCTCTAAAGTCAGTTTCAGAGAGACCTATTTTTTTTTCTTTTTTAAACTAGAGAGTCCATTTTACACAACTTGTAATAAAACTATTGACATTAATATATATGTAAAACTTTACATCTAGTGAACTAAGCAGTAACTGGTCATCTGATAGCACCTGAATGGGGTTTGCTATGTCCAAAACTAAAACTAATACAGAGGGAAAACAAATTTGACCTTTTCAACATTTTCAACACTCGACTGCATATAGTATCATTTAAAAATAAACCCTGCCTCGCAATATGGCCTGGTGTATGCATACACCACGCTTCTGGCTAAACCAAGGGACTTTCATACACACAGACTAAGAATGCAACAGTGGCTTTATAGCCGAAAAGGGCCTTTATTAAAAAAGAAAAAGAAAAAGGGAGGCTGGTAAGTTGGTAGTCAAGTGCTCGTATATAACAGTTCTGTTTTACCCCTCCATGTTATACTTAACCATGTTAATCTAATTCGATTAACATTGTATGTACATTTGTGTATAATTGAATTGAGCTAAACAGTAAAACCTGTTTTACTTAATGTCTTTACTACCAGACTGGCTCACGCGTGCCTTGACTGCAAACCAGAGAAGCAGACCACAACACAAAACCCAATCCATTTCTCAAAAGATGGTTCTCCCCTCGAGCCTGTTGGCAAGACAGGCTCACCAAATTGTTTGCAATGTGACTTAGAACATCATGAACTTCAGGGCTGCCACCCCCTTGCTCTCTGCAAAACTGCAGGCCTGCTCTGATTCTGGAGCAATTCATTTTGATTAGCAATTTGTATTACAGTAGAATCCAGAGGTCCAGAGTCCCGGTTGTGCTGCTGGGCTTGAATCCTTTTAAATAAAAAAGGCTACACAGAAAAATTATTTACTAGGGAAATGAAAATATAGACAGTTGCTCAAAGCCCCTGAACTTCTTGGGCTAATTCCTGCCTGGCGATTAACCTGGGCCCTCTGTTTATAGTTAGACTTGAACGGATTAGAGTTTAATCAGCAACGACTATTCATCAATGATGTCTTCTCTCCATCCAAAAACAGAAGTGGGGCAGTAAGAACAATCCCCTCATTAGTCATTCATATTTAGAGCAAGGGAAAATTAAACACACGTGGTATATTGCATTTTTAGATGAACAGGTGCCCTCTCCTGTTTGTCAGATCTGCCTAGTGCTTGGTTAGCAAGATAGATGATCATTGTCAACTATGTTTTTTATTTCTAAATAGCTAATGATTCTTGACTTCCACAGACATTAGGTTTGGAATGATTAGTAAATAAGAACGGCCGTACTGGGTCAGACCAAAGGTCCATCTAGCCCAGTATCCTGTCTTCCAACAGTGGCCAATGCCAGGTGCCCCAGAGGGAATGAACAGAACAGGTAATCATCAAGTGATCCATCCCCTGTGGCCCATTCCCAGCTTTTGGCAAACTGAGGCTTTAGTGTTTTAAATTTAAATTTCTGGCCAGTGCAAAAATTTGCCAGCTCTATGGAGAGGTGATTTTTATAACTAATGGCACAGAAGTTAGAGCTGAGTTCTATTTCTTCCTACATGCTCTCGGGCAAGTCAGATAACTGCCCCGGGCCTCACTTGCCCCAGCCACAGCTCCTACAGTGTCTCACAGGAGTATAGGGAGACTGCAAGGTAGCAGGTAAGTGCAGAATATTAAAACAAGTCAATACACGTATAAACGATATAGGAAAAAGCACTCGCAGTAACTGCTAACACTCATTTTTAAACACTCCCCCTACTCCTCATCTTTCCAAGCCTCGTTATGGGCAATCCGTGCTCTTGAAAGCTTCTGGTAAAAAACAGTTTCCCAGTGATACTGTGACTAGAAAAAGGTGTGGCAGCCCCCAAGATTAGTTTTAAATTTCCTGCCCTCCTTGTCTGGTAGACTAGCATTATTCTTCGAACACACACACGCACGCACGCAAGCACACTTGATTTCTTTAAACTAAAGCTAACCTCAGTTTCTGCTTTTCACAAAGTAACCCCCTCCAGCCATTTCTTTAATTGCCTTTCCCATAGGAAATCGTCATCCGCACGCACAAATGGGGCGAGGACCCCACCCCATCTAGTGGCAATAAAAACAGCGTAGCACCGTAGCGAAGACGAGACGTGCCAGCTTCCACCCCCACCTAGCTTATGCACTAGTTCAGTACAAAAGTGTCTTTGAGGCCTTTTGCTGTTTGATGGCTTGACATGTGTAAAGCATTGCTCCAAAGTACATGTAAACTTGCAGCTCCTGGTCACGACTCTCTCCTAGGCTTCCTTTTGGTATCCGTAGACAACGAGAGTCTGTGTCGAGTGCATCAAGGTTACTAATTAATTAGCTTTTATTCATTATGGTCCCTTCTTGCAATCTGAAAATTTGCCTAGTCTGCTGGTTCGTAGAGAACCCTACTGAACCCTTCCGCTTTATAACATCGTGGGGTCCCTTGGATACCAATACTTTGGTGATGAGCCCTTTGCTACACTGGCACTTACCAAAAGCATAATAATCGGAACCGTTATGCTAATGTGGCTTGACCACGTCGATTAGCTCGTAATGTGCTTTCCTTTGATTTCATGTTAAACACTTTGTGCATAAATAGGATATCCTTTATTGGTTATTTCTATTCATAGAACGGCTTTTGGCAATTTTCACCTTAATTTATCATGTGTTACAAAAAACCCCAAACAAAAACTGCATGTATTGGTGGTTAGCCTGTGCCAGCCACAGATGCTAAGAGTAGCAGCACTTGCCTCTGCTTGAGATCATACCCTTGTAAACCTTTGTGTCTGTCCAGTTTAAACAGCAGCTTTTCGAGATTGATTTTACGATCCCAGCCCACAGCTCTGGTGTGTCTTCATCCCAGTGGGTTTTGGTGGTGGTTGTTTTATTTTTTGGAAGGGCTTAAAGTGAGGAAGGAAGTAAAAACAGTTTCCAAAGTGTAGACTGTCATCTCTGGAAATGGGCACACTTACAGAGACGCTGCCCGTGCTCTCGTCTCGTAGTCATTCTGTGATCTTGGCAGCACTGAACTGATTGCGATAGTCTGACACATCTCTGAAGCAAGAGGAGCTTTTCTTTACTCCAAATAAATACTTCAGGAGTAAGGAATATATTTCACAACCGCTCTTTCTTGCCCCCTTAACTAATGTTCTGTTGGCTTCAGACTGCAAGTTGTAGAAATCTTACTATTTTCCCATGCCGTAGACCTACAAGATTGTATTCATACCTTGAAAGGCTTTCAAAGAAAAAACCCCGCTGCCATCTGGCTGCTAACATAGTTATTCATACTGTCCCCACCCCCGGCCCTTTGGGCTATAGGAGTTGTATGTCAGTCCATGGCAATCTGGTTTGAAACACTGCTATCCGTTGGTGGTTGCGGATGCAGCCTGGGGCTAGTATCTGTAATGGCATCTTGAATCGCATTTCAAGAAAAGTGCTTAGCTGAAGCTGGTGCCGGGCGACAGTGCATCTGGGTAAGGCAAATGAGAGGCAGTGAGGTGATCTCAGAATGGCATTGATGTGATCGGATTGAGGTCAGGGGTTCACACTAGAGTCCCAGGCTTGGCTTTTTCCTGTCCATACCACTGGACATCTGCTAGTTCTGGATAGAGGGGAGAATCCAGGAAACAGCTATCATTGTAGCTCCTACAGAAGAAAGGAGACTGCCATTAGAATGAATGCTGCCGCAAGAGTTCATGCAAAAATTCAACCACAGAGACACCACCATGTGACAAGAATGGGAAAGGAACGAAAATGCAGCATGTTCATTGGCACTTTGGGTTGGTTCTGCAGACAATCATAGAGCTGGCAACTGGGGCCGATTCAGCAAGGAGCCACCAGTAGTCCTCTCCAGAACAGCTCACCTCTGTGGAAGCAGTACCGAGTGAACAGTTCTCGCTCAGATCTCTCCATGCCAGCTTGGGTTAAGCTAATTTCTCTGGACAAAACTGAGTTCAAATGACATTTCCTGGCCCCTCCTCACAAAGGAATGCACAGAATTGTATATCTCTCTCATTGTCCCCCTTCAGAAGTCAAGTGAAGCCTCTAGTCTAGTAGTGGTCTCATGGGCGCTTTTGATACGACTGATGGCTGAAAGGACAGGGGTCATGTCTAGTGCAGAAGTACATGCACCAATACTTGTTTCTACATGCATTCGTCCCTAAATGAGATGGTGGATGAGTGGCTAGAGGAAGACCCTCTCTACCAGAGCATGAAGTGTGGGTATATTTGCTCATCTGTATATACGCATGAAACTTTATATGTGCACTGGTTCTCTCTCACATTCTAGCAGCAGCCACTGACTTCTCATCCCTCATAAGTAGGAGGGTTTTCCCTTGGAGTGATTCTCTGTAGGGTGCTTTTCTCCCCTCTGCCTAGGGGCCAGAGTTGGAGGACTGTGTGCTTGGCCACTGAGATGGGGGAATAAAACCTTACTTCTTTTAAGTGACTGATTTGAAGGGGAATCATAGAATCATAGAATCTCAGGGTTGGAAGGGACCTCAGGAGGTCATCTAGTCCAACCCCCTGCTCAAAGCAGGACCAAACCCAACTAAATCATCCCAGCCAGAATGGAAGGACCTGTGCTGTCATCTCCGCACCTCTCAAGCATAGCTACCAAAATGTGAAAACCTTTGTCAGGGCTGAATCTCTGACTAGGACAAGTGGACCTTGGAAATCATTTGAACAGGATAGGCCAGGAAACTAGTGGCCAGACCTCCTGATGGCTTTTTTTCATCAGTGATGTCATGAACAAGAGGCTCACACTAGCATGTAGGATTAAAGACATTAACGTTGTTGTGTGATGACATTGGCTTTTTGGTGACTGGAGGAGGTTCTGATGAAGCATGATGCTGTGGCATCTTGGTGTTGTGATGTTACACAGTTGATGGATGATGCATCACAACATGCTGACATAATGCCACCACCACCTCACAATGTAAAGGTCTCATGGTGACACACAGGGGTTGCCCTGTCACACTGACTTTCAAAAGCTTCATAGTGTGTTCCTGTTCAGTAAGCAAACACCTTATATTTGGGGCATGTCTACAGCAGACAAGGAAACTGTTGCTGCTGTACTGACGGCATAAATAGTTCATTGCCTTGCTAAGTCCCTGTTGCCCATTCCCAGCTTCTGGCAAACAGAGGCTAGGGACACCATCCCTGCCCATCCTAGCTAATAGCCATTGATGGACCTATCCTCCATGAACGTATCTAGTTCTTTTTTGAACCCTGTTAGTCTTGGCCTTCACAACACCCTCTGGCAAAGAGTTCCACAGGTTGACTGCATTGTGTGAAGATATACTTCCCTTTGTTTGTTTTAAACCTGCTGCCTATTAATTTCATTTGGTGACCCCTAGTTCTTGTGTTATGAAAAGGAGTAAATAACACTTCCTTATTTACTTTCTCCACACCAGTCACGATTTTATAGATCTCTATTATATCCCCCTTAGTCGTCTCTTTTCCAAGCCAAAAAGTCCCAGTTTTATTAATCTCTCCTCATATGGAAGCTGTTCCGAACCCCTAAACATTTTTGTTGCCCTTTTCTGAACCTTTTCCAAGTCCAATATATATTTTTTGAGATCGGATAACCACATCTGCACGCAGTATTCAAAATGTGAGCGTACCATGGATTTATATAGAGGCAATATGATATTTTCTGTCTTATTATCTATCCCTTTCTTAATGATTCCCAACGTTCTGTTAGCTTTTTTGACTGCTGCTGCACATTGAGTGGATATTTTCTGAGAACTATCCACAATGACTCCAAGATTTCTTTCTTGAGTGGTAGCAGCTAATTTAGACCACATGATTTTATATGTATAGTTGGGATTATGTTTTCCAATGTGCATCACTTTGCATTTATCAACATTGAATTTCATCTTGCCATTTTGTTGCCCAGTCACCCAGTTTTGAGAGCTCCTTTTGTAGTGCTTCGCAGTCTGCCTGGGTCTTAACGATCTTTAGTAGTTTTGTATCATCTGCAAATTTTGCCACCTCACTGTTTACCCCCTTTTCAAGATAATTTATGACTATGTTGAACAGTACTGGTCCCAGTACAGACCTCTGGGGGGCACCACTATTTATTTCTCTGCATTCTGAAAACTGACCATTTATGCATACCCTTTGTTTCCTATCTTTTAATGGTTGACCAGTCCATGAGAGCTTCTCCCATGACAACTTACTTCGCTTAAGAGCCTTTGGTGAGGGACCTTGTCAAAGGCTTTCTGAAAATCTAAGTACACTGTATCCACTGGATCCCCCTTGTCCACATGCCTATGGACCCCCTCAAAGAATTCTAGTAGATTGGTGAGGCATGATTTCCCTTTACAAAAACCATGGTGACTCTTCCCCAACAAATCACGTTGGCCTATGTGTCTGATAATTCGGTTCTTTACTATAGTTTCAACCAGTTTGCCTGGTACTGAAGTTAGGTTTACTGGCCTGTAATTGCCGGGATCACCTCTGGAGCCTTTTTTAAAAATTAGTGTCACATTAGATATCCTTCAATCATCTGAAACAGAGGCTGATTTAAATGATAGGTTACATACCACGGTTAGTAGTTCTGCAATTTCACATTTCATAGAATATCAGGGTTGGAAGGGACCTCAGGAGGTCATCTAGTCCAATCTCCTGCTCAAAGCAGGACCAATCCCCAGATAGATTTTTGCCCCAGATCCCTATAATGGCCCCTTCAAGGATTGAACTCACAGCCCTGGGTTTAGCAGGCCAATGCTCAAACCACTGGCCTGAATACCATCCAGTTTTCATGACTTATTACTGTTTAATTTATCTGTTTGTTCTAAAACCTTTTAGGTTTTATCTTCACAGCACTCCTGTGAGCTAGGGCAGAATTATCCCAATTTTATGTATGAGGAATGGAAGCACAGGGCAGATTACAATGACTGGCCTAAGACCGCATAGGAAGCCTGTGGCTGAGTCGGGAATTGAACCCACGTCTCCTGAGACTTAAGCCACCCTTCATCTCCACAGAAACACCCCCCAGTACTTTGTGCAGACTGCTTTGAAATGACTGGAGCAAAGGGGCTTCCCTTGCTACCTTTGGCTAGCTGTGCTTATCCACTTGCATTCCCATCCCAGCTGGCGTGAAGCCTTCCTTCATAGGGAAAACTAAGAGCTACAGACTTGCTGAAAGGGCCACCCATAGATGCCGAGGCTCGCAAATGCTTCCAACTTGCTCTTCCAGGAGCTGAGCAAAGCCTTGCTGTCATTATCCAAACGCTCACACAACCCAAACGTCCGCTCCTTATGGATACTGGGATGTCAAAAATCATTTGCAGAGCACACGTTACAGGGAAGAAGGATGAAAGAACAAAACATTCCCTTACTATACCTCTATTCATCAGTACTTTGGTGAGTTGGAGACTGAGACTCATCCATAGTGGGTGAGTTGTCTGTTGCTTCTCTGAACAAAGGAGAGCGCCAAGGGAGGAAACAGTAAAGAGGAAATGTTAAAGAAAAGAAGTGACACACATTGTTAAGAGCTTATTAATACAGTGGGAAAACAAGTTGATGAGTCGCCTTAAGACAAAAGGGTTAGTGACATAAGAAGACATGTCAGGCAGAATTTCAAGCCTTTGATTCATGCTGGGAAATATCAGAATGCGTTGCTGTGATGGCCAAGTCTGCATTCTGCACCTGGTAACAAATTGTACTTGCCTCTTTTTAAATTTTGTTTCCCTAATGGTTTTGTCATTTTACTCAGGCATGAAACCAATAATGGATTCATCTGTTTGATTCCTTTTTGCACAAGATGTTGGGCCAGATCCTCAGATGATGTAAATCTCCATAGCTCCGTTTCTGAGGATCTGGCCTGTTGGTTTTTTTGCGTGAGACTGGGAGAAGTTCTGGTGCATGGAAGATGGAGAGAAAAACTAGGAGACTTCTCAACTGGTTTCAGATCAGGTTACCTGTATTCAGGGTAGGGATGTGCTGAGGAAGATGATTACAATGGGGGCTGAGGCAGAATCAAGGCTACGGCTTGGGCTCAGATCCATACCTTGAATGGGGCAAATCTCAGCTGTTCATTTCTGCCATTTTGGAGTCTTGCAATACTTTGGCTGCCTCTGAACTGGAAGCAATAAAAACACCCACTCCAGTTTTGGACCAGTCCCAAACCTACAACTGTTAGTATGGGTTTGGGGGCCAAGAATTTGAATTTGAGCATGCTGAAATGCAGACCAACTTGTTTAAGGATCTGAGGTTCTGTTTTTATCCCCCATCTTTGTTTTAAAGCTCAATTTTCTCTTACTCAATGTCTTCTGGGTTATTGTTGCCATAAAACCAAACGGCAGGTGTGGACATCTTTGTTTATACTAGCGACAAAGAGTCCTGTGGCACCTTATAGACTAACAGAAGTACTGGAGCATAAGTTTTCGTGGGTGAATACCCACTTTGTTAAACGCATGTGGTGGAAATTTCCAGAGGAAGGTATAAATATGCAGGCAAGAATTATACCTGCCTCTGGAAATTTCCATCACATGTGTCTGATGAAGTGGGTATTCACCCACGAAAGCTTATGCTCCAGTACTTCTGTTAGTCTATAAGGTGCCACAGGACTCTTTGTTGCTTTTTACAGATCCAGACTAACATAGCTACCCCTCTGATACTTTGTTTATACTGGAGCATCTACAAGTGTAGTGACTGTTGATTTAAAAAAACATTTTTTTACTCTTGTAAAATCAAATATTTGGGTACAAGGGAGTGACACTGAGGTAGACTAGAGTAAGAAATTAAAGACCCACCAGTGTTTTTCCTCTGCAATGACCGTGGGATAAGCCCACCACATCTTAGTTCACTGCTCCTAGAGGACCATTACAAATGGTTCAAGGTCTCTGCAACCCTAGGGCAGCAGTTCTCAAACTGTGTTCCCTGAAGCCTCTCCTGGTGGCTTAACAGAACACAACATTCTGATAATCAAGCACTGGGATATGGGGTGCTGTGCAGATCCAGGAAAGGGCCCCTGTTTCACCCAGCTTACAACGTAGGCAGCAGAATGAAAACTCTGGAGAACCAGTGCCCTTGGGGAAGCTTCTTTTCTGATCCTTGAACCATGTGCCTCTGAGCAACCTTTCGGGTGTGGTGCAAGAGGTACCATAGACTAGTGTCTCACGTTTATACTGCAAGATTCCATTGAGGCCTGAGAGAACTTGGACAACCACAATGGCATTCACAAAGAAAATTCAACGTTAGTGCTCCATACAGCATGGGGAACATAGGTGGTGTCTACACAGCTTTTGCTGACATTCTCCCACCACTGCTCGGACGCTGGTGCTAGCACTGGTAGCAGATTGTATGCGAATGACAGACTGATGCAAATGCTGAACCAGTCTAAATTAGGGGTTTCCCCATTGCTAGAACTGCACTAATGCTAGACCAATGGTGAGCAAATATCTGAAAATATTCTGAGTAGATTAGGCCATTGAATACCTGAGAGTGTTCCTGTGCCCAGACCTATCCTCTTTCACCAGTGTCTTCTCCTTGCACTGTATAGCAAGGCACCGTACTAGAACTTGTTTTCCGCTTCAAGTGCCTAAACGATTGCGATCATCTACCTAAAGATTAAATCAAATCTACATTTCATACTTTAAGGCAACTCTGTCATGCTGAAGCCTAGAACCTGCTTCAGCATCCAGGACGATAGTTTTGGAGTGGCTAGAGAAAACTCTGGAAGACCAAGGAATGCTAATCCTCTAACTCTGCCTTCCGAGACTCACCCAGTCTGCCATGCTACGATGTGGTGGGGACTGCTTGGTGGTGTAGCTGCTAGTTCACTAGATGGTGTTGAACTCCTCTGGCTGTGAGGTAAGGCAGCTAAAAGTGAGGGAAAAAATAACCAGTTAGACGAGGAGAACAGGGTTAAGGAATTCCAGCACTGTCAGCTCATCAGAGAAGAAACACGGCAAGAGCCCAGGAGTTGGAACATCCCATTTACAACTGGCTCTCGGCACGTACTCCCTGAGCAGCACAGCTGCTGGGCGAATGGCCAGCCAGCAAACTCCTGACTGCGTCTGCTGCACGCACATGTACCTGGCTCTGCGTTCAGATGCATGGGGAACATTTTATCCCAACCCAGCCTCCGACTGTGTGTGATTATATGGGCTGAAGATCCTTCCCCATCTACCAAACTCCCTGCAACCAAGAGTGGGAAATACCCAGTCCCTCAAAACATGAAAACAAATCAATGTTTTATTGCCATTTGAACCCACAGCACCCTTGTGCCACAGCAGTGGCTGGGCACCTGACCCTCCACATGAGCCGAAATGAAGGAGCAAAGCCAGCCTTGCATCTTTGTTGTCTCATTTCAGAGGCTTCACAGGCAGCTCAGGGACCATGGGAGGAGTTCTGTGCTAGTCGCCGTCAGGCTGCTAGCTGGGAGCTTCCAGGCATATATACCACTTGCTGTACAAAGAACAGCTCCACAGATTTCAAAGCCCAAAGATGTTTTTGGCCATGCACTAGTAGTAAGATTCATTTAAATGTGGCTACCGTGAACTTATCAGCATGAGCCAAAAGTGGGCTGATCTTTGTTAATTTTATGTTAATGACAGCATCTACAAAAACGAGACAAACACAGTAATGTAGCAGTAGTGGTTTTACAAAACATAAACCCCTCTTTTGGTCATTCTATCCCAATGCGCAGATCCCTGGAACAGTGACCTCTTCAAATCTGACATGCTCAGGAGCATAGTCATCTTTGAAGGACACTGTGGGTCCGATAGACATTTTAGAGCCATGGCTGATCCATCAAATGATTGATGCTTCCAACTAACATTCTCCCACAAGCTGCTAAATTCCTTACCTGCAGTTAAATAACACTCAAAAAGAAGACAGAAGCAAAGTCTAATCTGTTCCTTACAAGTGAAGGCCCCATGGGCCACTATTATCCCATCATCACAATGGGGACTGGCTTTTAGAACATGACTAGGTCCATACTGGCATGGTCAGTGAAAGCGATCTACAGAGACAATGATTTTTGGTTTCACTACAGACGCCCCCCGGGTTATGCAAACCTGGTTTACACAAATCTGCACTTACGGGAAAAGGTTTTTTTCTTTTTTTTTGCGTAATGGTCGAGTATACATTTCCGACTTACACAAGTTATGCAAGGCGTTCGGAAACGGAACGCTTGCGTAAGTTGGGGAGCGTCTGTACTAGCATTTTCTTTCTTAGGCCTGGTCTACACTGAGGGGCGGAATCGATCTAAGATACGCAACTTCAGCTACGAGAATAGAGTAGCTGAAGTCGATGTATCTTAGATCAGCTTAGATTGACTTACTTCACATCCTCGCGGTGCGGGATCGACGGCCACTGCTCCCCCGTCGACTCCACTTCCGCCTCTTGCCCTGATGGAGCTCTGGAGTTGACGGGGAGCACGTTCGGGGATTGATGTATCGCGTCTAGACGAGACGCGATACATCGATCCCCGATAGATCGATCACTACCCGCCGGATCGGCGGGTAGTGTAGACATACCCTTAGATGCCCCAACTATCTGAAATGATAGGATTTCCAAAATGGGTCTCTACAGCTCAGGAGGATAAGCACGTTAATTAAATTTTAAGTACTTCCTGCTTCTGTTTGGGGCAGAAATGCCAAAAGGTCCCTGAACTTCCTGTCAAAAAAGGGATAAAAGAAAGTTTGCAGAGCAAAGAGGGCTGGGGTGGTTCAGGTGAGTGGTAATGGACTGTAAAGCCTTTCACCATTAAATCTTTGGCTCAGACAAATCCAGCCTAGGGACTCTAGTGAATGAACATTCCCAACTGATGGCTGTTCAGTGGTCCCTGTGATAGGCTCAGTTCAGCTCTCAATAGGCAAATAGCAACATTTTACAAGCATCACCACTATCAATTGGCATCCTGGCTGGCAATCTCAAAAGAGGCTCCCAGGGCGGAGCAGGCCTCAGAAATGGGATCTTTAGAGGTGGTGTCCTCAGGGCAAGGTTGAGGCACATGGGTAGGAGCGAAATGAGGGAAGCTTGTCAAGATGCTGCCCAGGCTGTAGCAGTTCTGTCAATAGAAGCCGTCAATCAATCAACCTTCGCTCCCTCACTCTCATGGAGTTGGGTTAGATTCAGGTTTTTTGGCAAAGCCTCAGGTTAGTCCAGCTTGCCCTGCCTTATTCAAAACAGGGACTGATGGCAAATAGGTATCGAATCTTAAACTAGTTCATCTCATTTCAGGGAAACGTAGCACAATCTCTGCAATTTATGAACTGCTGCAAGGTCCTGCTATTATTTAATATGAATATTAGGGGAAAGGCCAGAGGCCCAAACAGGATGGGGCTCCACTGTGTTAGGTTCTGTACAAAGATATGGCCCTACTTTACAGAGCTTACAAGATTACAAGCAAGCACCTCTAGTAGTTGTACTGAAGGTATTGTATGAATTGAGGATCTCAGCCTTCAACCACCCCCAAGTCTTTTTTAGTGGGGCCACTTGCTCTTTATTTTAAGGAACTGTGCTTTTTTTTGCCATACCAGATAGTCTTATGTTCCTAATGGAACATTGATTATATGCCTTACTCTTCTATGTATTTATTGGGAAAAATCAACTTCTCTTGAGTTTTGCTATGTTCTTCCTCATTGCTCACTTTAACGGACCCTGCCCACAGCAATAAACCTAACGTGATACTTAGGATCAGCCCCCACAAATGGGCTTTTTCTCTGCTACCACTCTAAAGGCCTGATCTAAGCCTACTGAGGTCAATGGGATTTCTGGAGGCTTTGGCTCAGGCTCTGGGGATCTTTCTCCTAGCTCTCTGAAGAAGTCATTCATGATGGATGAGCTCCAGGGGACAAACCCTCAGCCGATGACACTCTCCAATAAAGTTCACCCAGTGCTAATCCCACCATCCTACATGCCTGTGCTTCGCATTGTGCTATGTTCACAAAAGGACAGGGGACACAGGCTGGTCTGGTTTCATTCATAAATTACCAAAGCGCAATGCACGCATTAGACAGCTAAGAACAAACTTGGATCTGCTTCCCCTGGGGCCGGCTCTCACCTGATGTTGCTTTACACATTTGAGGCATCCTCGTTACCCTGCTGTGTGCCACAAAGGTGCTTTGAGAAGATGTGCTGTACTGGGAGCTGCTGTCCGAGGAGGTGGAGCTCGTGTGCGACAGGCGGCTGTGCTCCTTGTGGGAGGCTGTGGACCGCTGGTACCACAGCCGGAGTTCGTCTGATACTGCAGTCCTGCCCGAGCCCTTCTCATGGCCTTCTCTGCCCAGAGATGGAGTCCTTATGATCTGAGAACGGGATGGGGTCAATCTGACTGAGTCCACTTCGTCCCCGTGCCAGTTCTCTTTAAACATCCCCCCTGCCGTGTAGGAGTTGGAGGTTTTAAATTGTGCTTTCACGCTGTAGTGTCCCTCCTGGTCATTCTCCAGGCTGCGCACCACCACGGGCGTGGAGCTACCTTCGATGTACAGGGGGTACTCTTTGATCCTGTACTGAGAGGAAGGCTGGCTCTGGCTGTGCAGATAGACCCCCGGGTGCCCGGTTCCGTTCCTTGCCGCCAGGTTGGGCATGCTCCCTGAATTAGAAGAGACCAGGTTTCCTGCAGATTTGTGCCTTTGCCTCTGCCGCTCTCTGGCTTTGGAGGGGGAATCCTCGGCCAGGGTGGAGTAGTTGGGGTTCATCTGAGCAGGGTAGTAGTGCTCAGAGCTGGAATGGCTGGTGCAGGAAGAGCAGTCGTCCATGGGGTCAGAGCCATTACTGCTACGAGTCCTTGGGGTGTAGAAATCGGGGCTCCCCGTCTCGTTCTCTGACCCAAGCAGCTTGCCTTGTGACTCCAAGCTGGAGCTTCTGTGTCTAAAGTGCTGAGCTAAGCTGTGCAGTCTGGTCGGGCTGATGTCTACTGACCTGCAGGTGTCAGGAAGACAGGTTTTGAGTCTGCTTGGTTAACAAAACCCGCGGGGTCTTTCTCTAGCATTTAAAGCCAAAACAGCATCCGCCAATCAGTGCAAATACACGGAGCTAAGCCTGAGAGGTGCTGAGTGCTCACAACTCCCCCCCAGCTCCACCAGCCCCAGGCAGGATACGGGGCATACCCATGCAGGTACGTTAGTGCAGGAATTGAAGTAGATGTGCCCATCTGAGGTGAACTTCCCACCTCCCTGCCCAAAGCCAGAGGGGAACTAAGCAGAGTTATGGGGTTGGACTCCACAGGCAGCTTGTGGGGCTGCAGTCTCTCTGACTGCGGTGGGTTGAAAAAGCAGCCAACTCCCCCTCCACATTCCCTGTGTGCGGATGTGGGGCCGCTAGGTCCAAATACCGAGATCCTCCGGCTCCTCCCCAGCCTATTTGGAGCCTGCCTGGCACCCGCTTTCTGCAGCACACGGGTGGGGGGAGGACAGAAGCCTCCCAGCATGGTTGCCCCACTAGCCACCTCCCTGGGCAATCCCCACCATCACACATAAGTGGTGCAGAGGGCACACTGCCCTGGGTGAGTTTCACCAGCACAGCGGCAGGGAACACAGAGTGTGGTGGATCTGTGCAAACCTTTCCTATGGTTTCTGTTCTTGGGATTCCATGCCCCCTCCCCACTGCTTTGCAATGTGAGGGGGCCAACGACCCACAAAGTGACACTGGGTAGTCACGGCCAGCTCATGCAGCACCATCCCACAGGGAATGAATGTTTTTCTGCTCCCACCTCAGAAGAACCACCTCTTTTAGGCAGCTATGCTTTGTTGGTCTCTTGAGTGGCTTTAGAGCTCAAGACAGTCACAGTGTGATTGTCCTTCATGCGAACACCCAGATTTGCATGTGTAGAAGGGTGCTGATTCACATCCACATCTGGGTGGCCTTTATTCATGCTGGATGGGCTCTTCCCCAGTTCATAAAGTTTCAGTCAGACACTCAAGGAACAGAAATGATACCACGTGACCAATCAGACCCACCTCTACTTGGTCCCTCAGATGTTTCACTTTAGACAGCCTTTTCGGCATGCCCAGTTCACCGTAGCAGTGGTTTAACACTACCCAACCTTTCGTGTCCCAAAGGAAAGGGTAATTCCCTAACCTTAACTTGAGCACGGATATTAACACCTTGTGACTTTCAAAGAGTGGCTTGGAGGTTGCAATGCCCATGAACAGTCAGAACCTTTGGTTACGATCTCACCCGAAGGACTTGGTGCATTTTAATTTTTTTTTATGTGAAGTAAATTGAAGATTCAAGCCCTGATTCAGGAACGAATCCTCACCGAAGAGAGCGCTTCCTTCCTGAAATGAAGCCTCTTGTCTTTAAAGTGTGAAAACAAAAAATACTTTTGCGTAACCAAAGGGAGGCGAGTTGTTTCAGGAGCAGCAGGACTTACCTAGTGGAATGGACATAATGCGGACTGCGTACCCGTAGATCTGGTGTAGATGGCATGCTGGACTGGGAATTCCAATGCGGGAGGCTCCTGATGGGGCTATTTTGCAGAGAGCTGCTCCCTCCAGCCTCTGCACAGCTTCCTGTGCTGGGGAACCGCTTATGACTGCTGCAAAGCAAACACTGCATTTCAGACTTCAGACGGAAACGCTCTGCACCTAGGACCTTGAGTCTATGGGCCACAATCAGTTCTCAGTTACACACATCCCGCTGAAGCAAATGGAGTTCCACACACATAACTGATCTGAATTTTTTATAGTAACAAAAGTTCAAGCACAAGCTGTTACAAAGATTCAGCAGAAGTTTCAGTGAGAGACTGTCGTCTGTCCTCTCCAACTGCCTTTTAAAATAACAATCAGATAGTGCCCAGCACTTTGTGTGACTATAGTTGTTACGATCTTCTAGGGCATGATTATTTACCAAAACAGCTAAATATCATTCAAGTGAGTGATGTTTCTGCCATGAGATTTGGGAAGAGTTTTCATTATATAGGCTCAGGTTAAAGACAACCTCTCTCTCTCTCTCTCTCACACCCACACCCACACACACACCATTACCAGAAAGTGTCTGTCATTACCATACCAAATGGGCCTCTACCAAAAGGAGGATGTTTATGTAGTTGGCAATCTCCAACTGTGTGACTCACCTGGAATGACTGTGTGAGGAGCGTTTCTTGACCTTCTCGTAGGGTTCATCCAGGGATGACTCGCTCCACATCTTGGGCTTGATAGGGGACTTGTCATAATCATTCCGGTGGTAGTGCATTTGTCTGAGTCCTTCCAATGACTGTGGAGGAGGTGGTCTGTTATGTAGGGGTGGCCGGGGAGGGAGTCCTTTGTGAGGTGACTGTAAGGGGGATATTGTGCTGGTAACCTGAGAATCCTCTGAAAAGAGAAACAAGGAGAGCAGCTGATGCTTTTGAAGGACACTAGGCTGCAGTGTGGCTTCCCCCCAGCATGCCCAAGATTACCACTTGGATACAGTGCAGCAGACAGAGATGATTTTTCTGAGCATGAATTATATGGTAACGAACTTAGGGCCTGATTTTAAGAAGTGTTCCAGCAGAGGCTCTAGTTCAGTGTTTCTCAGCTGATGGTGGAAGGGTGGTGGTCATGAAAGGCAATCAGGGGGATAATAAACTTTTCAATCTAAAGCAAAGAAAATAAAACTCTTCTAGACCCGTGTGCACCGTAGTTCGGCCACTTTCATGTTTGTGCCGGCAACCCTCTCCGATTCTCCCTTCCCCTGACTCTGCACACACCTTTCCCCTTCAAGGTCAAGTATTTGCTGTCAACCTCTTGAAAAATATACCCCAATTAAATAGGCTTAGCATTGTTCTCATGGACACATTTACTATAAAAGAGTAAAAAATGTAAGAGGGGATGCAAATAGTTTTGGACTCTGACTCAGGAATCACCAACCTGGAAAGGTTGAGCTACATTCCTCTAGTTCAAACACAAGTTATTGGACTTGATATAAGAATCACGGGGTGATCTTCTCCAGCCCGTGTTACGTAGGAGGTCAAACTAGAGCATCCTAATGGTCCCCCTTCTGGGGGAGCTATGGATGCGCAACACCCCTGAAAATCAGGCCCTTAGTGAGAGTCATATGCCCTATTCCGCCAGCTAGGAGGTCTTAAGGGGTTGCAGATTTGTTACAATATGTATGAGCCTTTTCCTACAGACTACGTACTTATTTCTATTT
The DNA here is from genome assembly GCF_020497125.1 of Mauremys mutica. Classification (NCBI taxonomy): domain Eukaryota; kingdom Metazoa; phylum Chordata; order Testudines; family Geoemydidae; genus Mauremys; species Mauremys mutica. Next base: position 16,620,656 of record NC_059072.1, read on the forward strand.
CTGTACTTTTTATATATAATTGAAAAAACCTTCAGGGGGGTTTGATGAAAAGTGGCTGTTGTTTGAAATTATCTGCTCTCAAATGGCAAGGACCGGGGTGGTGTATCCATTTTGGTCCCAGGATATTAGACAGACATGGTGGGTGAGACATCTTTTATTGGACCAACATCCGTTGGTGAGAGAGACGAGCCTCTGAGCATACATAGACGAGCTCTGGGTAAGCTTGAAAGCTCGTCTCTCTCACCAACAGAAGTTGGTGCAATAAAAGGTATCACCCACCTCATCTCTGTGAAATGGCACTGGCATACAGGGGCACAGGCATACAGGGGATTTCCTCCATTTTCAGGGGGATTCAGTCATCCTTCCCTTTCTAGGAAGGATGGACAACATACCGTCTTCAAGAACAAGGGCATCTGAGAGGGAGCTATCTTCACTGGCGATGTTTCCTTCTGAGGAAAAGAAAAAAAACAATCAAAGAACCATTAATATCACTGTGGTTTAACATTGAATTGCAACAGAATCTTCCCCAGTTCATAAAACACAGTCGTCCCTTGTTCTCCACACTACCAAGAAGCAATACAATTTCTATTAATATAGGCCAATTTACTCAGTCCTTACTCAGGCAGAACTCAGGGCAAAGCCTGAGTAAAAACTCCAGGCCAGCTCCCTTGACATGCTGAACTCCCTCCTTGGAGTTGCTGAGTGCCTTCAACTCCCACTGATTTCAGTGGACGTTAGGACTGAGTCAAAACTGTGAGCCCAGATCCCCAGAGGGTGTAATGGAGCTACACCAATTTTACACTAGTTGAGGATCAGGCCCTACAGAGCTACACTTATGAAGTTACCATTCAGCTGCCAATGAAAAACAAATACAAAGTGCTCTGATTGTAGGACATTCAACAATACTTCCAAGTGCCCTCTGAAGCAACAAAAGAAATAGCACCCAGTCCTTTTGCCGGAAGTGTTCTGACGTAACATCTCCCTGGTGTTTGTGTTTGTTGCTCTGACATATGCACTGTCACGGAGCGGAGAGGAACTCAAAATGCTTTAAGGGCAGCACAACACAGCTGGGTTACAAATAAGGAAGCAAGAGAAGTGATAATTTCAGCTCTGTTTATAAACAGGAAAAGCAAAATCTCTGTTTGTCATGTGGAAAGGGACAAAATCAGCAAGAAAAAGCTCTGTTATTTTCAGGCTTTGAAGGAGGTTAGTAGAAATTACTTTAAAAAACGGTGTAAACCGTAACAAGTGTCCTGAGGATTATGCTTTTGTAAACAAATGGGATGATGGTGATGATAATACTTGGATTTTATATGATGCCTCTCACCCCAGGTTTATTAATAGTAATTAAGCAACATCCCTCTGAAGAAAGTATTATTATACTCATTTTACAGGTGGGTACACTGACTCACAGACAGGTTAAGTGCCTTGCTTAAGCTAACATAGCCTGAAATTTACCCATGTGTTCTGACCCAGCACATCATCTAGGCACCATTCGAGTCCCATGCCAGCTCTCCAACCAGGACAAGGAAGAGACAGAACAATACACAGGGTGAAAAAAAGACTCGGAGTCCATTAGAGGGAGAGGGGCAGTACTGGGCTACAAGTCAGAGCAGGGTTTTGGGCACCAGGGCTCAGTTCCTAGCTCTGGCTCAGTGTGGGTGAAATTCACTCCCTGCGCCAAGGCCTCTATTCAAGGCTTATACACCACTCAAGGCCCACTTCAGCCCTTAGAGATATGCCCCAGGCCCTGAGCCGCACTTACCATCTATGATCAGGGAGGCTCTCTGCGTTGGCTTCTTTCCAGATTTGATGCGGTATTCATTGATGGCGTTTTCGATCTCCTGCAGTTTCTTTAGGGCATTAAGGTAGGAGGTTTTCCTTTGTTTCTTCAGCTTTTTGCTGACGTTGGGGTCACTGGCCAGGCGCCGAGCCGCCTCAGTGATCTGGGACTGAATGGCAAATTCCCTCTCCAGGCGCTCCAGCTCCGCTTCCTGTCAAATTGGGAAGAGATTCTGGCTGTCCTGGCTGCAAGCTGTCGTGGCCGGATCCTCAGCTGGTGTAGCTGCATGGCAAAGCTCCCCTGACTTCAATGGGTCTATGCCGCTTTACACCGGCCGAGGATCTGGCCCTAAATGACACTTAACAAGAGACGAATCCATCTACCAACCTGCCCCTAGCTCAACCACAAGTGCATTGTCAGGGCCAGCCTGTGCAACTGCTCCTCAAGCTCGGGAGCACTTGCTCACAGGAGAGAACTCATGACTTCAAAGGGCTGCGCAAGGTTGCACAAATCTAGCCCAGTGGTTCTCACCCTGCCGCCCGCGGGCCGCCCAATCAGCACAGAGCTGTGGCCCATGTGACATCCTCCGGGCATACGCAGCCCACAATGGTAAATAGGTTGAGAGCCACTGACCGAGCCTTTATTTTGTGAGGATCGTCAATACCCTAAACTCAGTTCATTCCGGCTGCTGGCCCAATATGGCTGCGTCTGCTATTTGTCTTGCCGAACAAACTCATGTATCCTTATGTGGTGGTGTCTGAACCCCAACCTCTCTTCCACGCATACTTCTAAGGTGTCTGTCACCATGCTGACCGAGGGCTGTACGAAAATGAAACACCAGGATGTCGCACTGATAAGTCCCAGTGCAAAGTCATGACATTTCAGCATAACGTTACTGGTTAGCGCTTGTATAGTGCTGATCACCCATTGAACTAATGTGTCAAATTCATCCCAGTTACAATCCAATCCTACCAAATGTCATTAAGGTGAGGCAATGCATAAATGCACTGTGACACAATGTCAGCAGGAGACATCACAGAGGTGTGATACAACGAGGCCATGCACAAGGTAGGGACGTGTAATGGTTTTAATACATGGGTGGGCAAACTTTTTGGCCCGAGGGCCACATTGGGGTTGCAAAACTGCATGGAGGGCCAGGTAGGGAAGGCTGTGCCTCCCCCAACAGCCTGGCCCCCGCCCCCTATCCGCCCCCTCCCACTTCCTGCCCCTTGTCTGCGCCCCTCAGAACACCCGACCCATCCAACCCCGCCTGCTCCTTGTCCCCTAACTGCCCTGACCTCTATCCACACCCTTGCCCCTTGACAGGCCCCCCAGGACCCCATGCCTATCCAACCCCCTCTGTTCCCCGTCCCCTGACCCCTATCCACATCCCCGCCCCCTGACAGGCCACCTGGAACTCCCACGCTTATCCAACCCCCCCCCCCGTGCCCCATCCCCTGACCGTCCCCCCCCCGAACCTCCGCCCCTTATCCAACCCCCCAGCCCTGGCCCCCTTACCATGCCACTTAGAGCAGCATGTCTGGCAGCCGGGCCGCCCGGCCAGAGCCAGACACGCTGCCGCGCTGCTCTGCAGGAGCACGCAACTCCGCTGCCCAGAGTGCACCTGAGTGGCAGCATAGCTGCGGGAGAGGGGGAATAGCAGGGGAGGGGCCGGGGGCTAGCCTCCTCGGCCAGGAGCTCAGGGGCCAGGCAGGACGGTCCCGTGGGCCGGATGTGGCCCATGGGCCGTAGTTTGCCCACCTCTATTTTAATAGAAGGCTTTGGCCATGCCAGAGAGCCAAAAAGTTAGACCCTGTTTGGCCGAGTTAAACTGTGCTTAAGCAGCGTTAACATGTTAGGGCCGGGTTCTCAGCTGGCGTAACTGGCAGTGATACTTTGACATTAAGTCAATGGAGCTATGCCAGTTTACACCAGCAGAGAATCTGACTCTTTGCTTGTAGCCCATAAAGATGAGAACATGGGATGGAATTTTCAAAGGGGTCTGGCTCTCTTACACACCCAAGTCCTATTAACTTTCAATGAGATTTGAGCTGCAAATTAAAACATTAGCTTTGCTAAATGCTCAGTGCTCCGATTGCAAGCACTTTTAGTCACATATTCAGCGAAACCCTATTGTTAGCCATATTCAAAACCTCTCAATGTACCAACATGCATACACAGCGCGGTTGATGCTATAGGAATAACCTCTCCTCAGACCGGAATGGCTCCCTGAAGTTTTCATATTGGGCATTTTGGCTTCAAAATCTCTGTGCTGTCAGTGGTGAGTCAGCATTGCTTTAAATCTATAATTATAGCTCCTCTCACATTACTGCCAGCTGAAGGCCTGGTTTTGTTTTGTAAAATGAGTTTTGCTTTGAAGATTTCGTAAGCTCTGTCAACACTAAACTTATTAATGGTGCATTCGACACAATGGAGGTTTAAGACGGAGAGCCTGATCTGACTTATTGTGGCAAAACACCCACTGAAAGTACGCAAGGGTAGATTAAACACAGTGCTAAGGGTGATTAAAAATAAATCCAGCTAGGGCTCAGCCCTGCAGTCCTTACTCAGACAACACTCCCAGTGAAGATACTGAGAGCCTGGCTTCAATTGCAGCTTCTGGCTTTAATGTTTTTTTTTCTAAATCACCCTTAACATCGTAAACAGCTGTCTTCATTTGCCTCTCCCCCATTAATCTCTTTTTTGATGAATGCCTTTATGCGTACTGCCTTGGAGCACCAGGGCTGTCATTTGCCTTCAGAGGGAAGGCCAACTCTCATGACATTTGATGTTTTACTCAAAGCCCCAGCTCCTGGAATCATGTGATCCTGAGAGAATCTCAACTTTCATTAAAAAAAAAAATTGTAGCCCTCATGGTGCAGATCAAAGCTTGAAAACATGAACCTTAAAGGCTCAAAAATCAGAAGACAAGTCAGATCCCAATATTTATCCTTTTAAAAAAGTTCATGATTTTTTAAGACAATCTCATGATTTGGGGGGGGGCATGGGCGGGGAGGGCAGAGTCAGCATTTTTGAACGCTTGAGGTTGGCAATCCTGTTTTACTGAAATGTACATTACTTGCAAAGGTGGAGAGTGGCTTTACCCTCTTTCCCTACAGAGAATCATTGTCTTGCACGCACGGACCGTGCATCACTATTAATGGAAGGACTGAGAGGAAAACAGAGTCCATCCAGCGTCCCTGGCCTGGAAGCCATCGCTTAACACTAAGGTTAAGTCTATGCTGGCAGTGGCATGTAGCATACATGTAGTTACATGGCAGGCTGTGTCCACACTGCAGTGTGTAGCTACATGTGTTAGGGAAAAGCTTTGACAAGGGGAGGCAGTGGGAAAGGCTTCATCAACTCCCTGCTGTCAGAGCCTTTTGCTCAGAGTCTATACTGCCATATACCTGTGCTGGGAGTGGGGCTTACATGCATAGGTACACTACACGCCGCCGAAAAAGGTGTGCGTTGTAGACGCACCCCCAAGACATGGGAATCTGAAGACCTATTGATAACACTGCAGCAAACAGAGTGCACAGCTTTTAGGAGTCAGGGCTTTCCTTGTAAAAGCTAAACAAAACGTGCTAGCTCATGAGTATTTTACTTCAGTGGAATTCCTCTCACTGGCTCCATCAAACACAAACCCTAAGAGCTTTGATTGTTCGTGGTTTAAGCAGAAAGAAAATGCTAACAATACAATAAAGGGTTAATTCTCCAGCTGACTCCAACCTTAAACCACAGATTCATTCTCTTCTATTATAAAAATAAAAGGAAACTCAAAACTAGAATATCCACAAGTGTCTTGAGACCAGTCTCCACAGACAATGGCTTTTCTGTGAATTCCGGTCCCGCCTTACAGCTGCTCCAGGGCTGTTTTCACAGCCATGATTCAGGGCACTGACCCAGCCAATTGTGGGAGAGAGAGCACAGAACAAACACTCCCCCCAGGCAAACTTACCCAAACACAAGTCAAGCTGCCCAGAAGCAGGGAGGATAGCTCCTTTGTTTAGGAGGAGAAGGAGGTAAAGTGCCTTTGTCTTGCAATCACAGGAGCAGTTCGAAGAATTGATGTGACACTTCATTAAAGGACTTTGGCGGAAATGGTACCACTTTTAGTACTGAGTAAGGACTATTGCAGGAAGGAAGGGAGAAGAACTTGGACTGCTCAAAATGATACCAGAAGTGGTTTGAAAGACCAGAGCAACTCAGAACCCAATCCTGCTACCCGTAGTCACATGAGTAATCTAGACCTGCACCAGCAACCTCATTCAGCTACTGGTGCGATTAAGGGCAGTTTGCATAGTTAACAGGATCAGAGCCATAAGTGACTCACCCAAAGCTACTTCCGTTTGCCTGTGTCAGAGCTGGGACTGGAATACAGGAGTTCCTGGCTCCCAGTCCTATGCTCAGACCAGCATGTTCTCTCACCTGTTCCTTGCCCCAAATACAAGCAAAGATGAGTAAACGAATTAAAAAAAAAAACAGTTAAATGAAAAATTGTGGTTCCCGAGTAATAGGCTGAGAAATGTCCTAGACATAAGCTAGATAGATAGGACTGGAAGGCAAGTCCTCACCTCTCCTTTACGCAGTATTTTCTGTTCATCCAGTTTAAAGGCAGTCCCTATTCTTCTCCTTACAATAGGCGGCTCCTCCCCTGGATCTAGGGGGTATTCCCTGGGCAGCTTTCCTGTGAGCTCCTGAAAACATAAGATGCTATTAGTGAGGAGGGGAATACGCAAAAGCAAACCCATCCAATGTATCTTTTTAAAGTGCAGTAACACTCTGAAAAATGATTGTAAAAATGGCATGGCCAGGGTTCCATTGTTTATCATTGTTCAGTGACTCCATATCAAATATGCTCATCTGATAAATATACAGAAGATTTTTTCTAACTTCCAGGCCTGCGAGCTCAGTCTGAGTTCTTTTTTTGGCTTGTGCATCATCAACAGGAATACATACTCTGCAACTAGAAGAAAAATTAACATGGACTGTCTGTCTAGGGTCTTAGGTGCTGCCCACCAGCAGGATGTCTGAGCACGATGCATGAGCCAGCACAGGTGCTAGCTCACATTCCTTCAGCAGTGTTGTCTCTATAGAGAAACCAGTTATTTTTGATGGAGAAGCCAGCAGATCTTACTCTGAATTCACACAGGGAGCAGAGCTGTCGAGTGACACTTTTATTATTATTTTTCTGATCGTAACTGCATGTTAAAATACTACAATCTAATTCATGAGCTGTCTGAGACAGCTGCAGTGAAAATGGCAATTTAAAGCAGTGTCTGGTACCTAAGTACCTATATGAAAACATTTTATGAATTGAAATCCTTGCCAAACTCCAAGCTATGTCATGTGCAGTGTTGGAGTAATATCAGACTGAAAGGGTCATTTGCAAAGATTAGTTCCAAGTGTGAAGCAGCAAACCCTGCAAACTTTCACCGCCAAGGGATGTACACTGGAATAGATTTGAAGCAGGCAAAGGAGCAAGTGCCAGGATTGATGCTGACTCTGTGTTTTTTCTGGTACGTACAATACATCTACACCGATCTGAATTAAAGACATTCAAATGCCTGCAGAGAAAGGCAAGAGTGTTGCTACAAGGAACAACCCAGCTTCTTGAGCTGAACAGTCTCTGCAGTGAGGACAAAAGGCTTTTGTGTTCTGCATCACCAGCCTTGAGAGGATCCAGCTGGCAGAAAACTCTAAATCATCTGAATCCCGTATAACAGTGGCTGACCTTAATGTGCAGCGTGTAGCTTGGCTCTCTGCCTCCCTCATGCCCCCACGACCCATTCCCTAATGGGGGCTTTCTTTCTACTGTTTTCAGGTCACTGGGAAATGAGGCCCTGGCCATTTCAGTCCCTAGCTTAAGCAGTTCCCAACACAATGAATTCCTAACCCAGCACTGCAGTGAAGCGCACAATACCCTTTTTCAAGGTTGTTTAAATGCTTCCCTCTCCAGTTTTAGAGCTTTTTCTGTAACACGTTCATCCTGTTGCACAAAAAGGCTGGCTACAAATAGTGTGTTGAGATCCAGATTCTGTGTCTTTCTACTGAGTGGCAGAGGGATCCTTTAAAACCTCAATCTTAACATGACGTGCAGGGGGTGCAGAACGAGTTACAACTTTAATGGCTCCTTTGCCACGGTTCTGTAAGAACAAAATCAATGCGGGCTACTGTGCTGCCACCATAAACTGAAACGGATTTACAGGCAGGGGTCTGAAATTTAATCTGAATTAATAAGTAAGTGAAGCAACATGATGCTACTGTTGTGAATGGATTGGGCCATGCTAGTTTGATTAAGCCCAGGTGTTAACCCCTTTTTCTTCTCCTTGTCTGTCTCTGCCTCATTTTAACTCAGCAATTCCCATAGCAAACAAACCGATTCAGGACCCCCCGAGAGGAAAGGTTTAAAATAAAAGAGCCAGTGAAACTTTGACCACTTTCTGCAGCTGATCCAAGCTAAATGGTTTCCGGACACTTGGGGTCTGACCCGATCCTGCAAACCTTCCGCAAAAGAGTAGGCCCGTCGAAGCCAATTGAGACTTCATACATCAGGACCGCTCATGCGAGGAAGGGTTGTGGGATGAGGCCCGCACATATTTCCTCTGACATCCTTTGTTGAAAAGCTGTTTTCCTCCTGCTTATCCCAGCTGGTGTTCAAGCCAGAGCCAAGTCTAAACAAAGCGCAGTGAGATTTTTAAAAAATGGGCAATGGTCTTTTTTCTGTTTGTTTGTTTTTTAAAGTGATACGCACTTTAAATATAAACAGCAACTTAAAGATCCCAGTACCACGGCCCAGAGCCAACTCTCCCATTCTCTATTCCTGGAAATGATTTTTGTTAAAGCTGGATTTTTCCAGGCCTGGGAAACGGGTGTTATGTATGCACGTGTGATCGAAGTGTAAACTTCATATAAGCTGCTGCTAATATTTATTATATTTCCAGGCACAAACGCAGCAAGGATCCTAACTTCTCCAGCATTTGAAATGGTTTTACGTTCACGCTGACCTGCTTTAAAACAAGTCAGTTTAAATCAACCCCAACAATAATTAAACAGACACATGCCAAGTACAATATGACCTCATCCTATGGCACCCCATTTGCCCCATGGTGATATTTTCTCTTGACAATGTTACCTAACAGTTTCTTCTACTAGTAATACTGATGATGTAGCCAAGGGACCTCCTCAGCATTTGTCATGTTACATACAGCTCAGTGAAGGGAAGACCCCAGCATGCCGCACACAAGCTCACCCCAAACTGTGCTCTTTGTATTGGGAGTGGGGCAAACTGTGGTGATTTAACCCCCATGCCAGGCAATGGGCCTGCGCTGTGAAATAGCTGGGCGTTGGCAGAGCATGCTGGGAAATGAACATGGAAAGAGTGCATCTAAGGCCATGTCTACACTAGGAAAAGAGGTGAGTTAGCGCACGTGTTACAAACACCTTTCTCCTACCGAAGATGAGGACCAAGTGGCGTATACCAGGCCAGGTGACCACAGAATGGCTAGACCAGATGTGCCATCTATAGGCCTGAGCCTATTCCATTGAAGTCAACGGCAGACTGCCCAGGGGGAGCCCTGTTGGAAGATGGTGAGTATCTACTAAGCATCCACCACTCATGATGACTTCAATAGGAGCGGCAGATGCTCAGCACCTTGCTGGATCAGGCCTTATGGGTGCACAACTGGCTTGGCATGAGTCCAGCTTCTCTAGTGTAAAAAATGCCTTGTGCCACACTAGACACGAAATGCCTGGGGATCACTCAGTCCTTGGGCACCATACGCTTTGTGAGATATGATTTAGGAAGGCTTTACCTCTCCTTCTGGCCTCCGGCCATTTTCACATGAGGCTGTGAGCATATAAAAATACAAGCCACAACATTTTCCAGGGTTATAAAATTTCTATTGCCTACCGCTTCTCGGAGACACAGTTTCTTTAGCTCCTCCAGTCGCAGGCGCAGTGTCTCTTCCAGAGCTTCCTGCCTGGATTTCAATGCAGCCACCATGTCTTTCTTGGCAGACTGCGAGCTATCTGACTCTTGGGAACCTGTCAATAAACAATGATTTCACTAGGCCAGCTGACAGCAGAACACACATCTGGAGCATTAATGAATTTCACCAAAGCCTACACTTTGGATGGGAGCTTTCCAAAAAAGAATCAGACTATGAAATGAAGCAGGTGTTACACAGTCATGTTTGTTTATGACAAGTTCTTAATACTTAAACTAACAGAATGAGGTCAAACATCTGAGCATAAAGAGATTTGTGATGCTCTTCTCTGTAAATAAAAACAATCAGGTAATTTTTTAAAGCTCCTCTTGAAAATACTACATACAATTCTTATGAAAGCTCCCAACAGCAAACAGAATTTACAAAGCATAGAAAACACATGTTCATAGCTTAAAGGCCAGAAGAGACCATCACAATAATCTATTCTGACCTCCTGTATAGAATTTCACCCAATGATTGCTGCATCTAGCCCAATTACTTGCGGTTAATTCTAACCACACAGAAGAAATGTAGTAACCGAAGCTAGATTTTTGCAAAATAGAAACAAAGTTAAAAACCCCCAATAGCTAACAGAAGGTCTTTTCATGGCAGCTGTTGTTTCCCACGAATATATATGCCACGATGTTCAAAACTCGATGCATAAATCCATATTTAGATGCCTAAATAAGGGGTCTGATTTCCAAGTAACAAGCACCCAGCAGCTCCCACTGAAGTCAATGACATTACATTGTTGTAAAACCAGAATTAACTGACATCAGAATCTGGCCTTCAGATTTTGTGTTAATCTGTATTTTGATCCTTTTCATAAGAGGTATTGATTGATCTCCTTATTTAATTTCACCGCTGAATGGTGCACACATCTTTGTTCAGGGCCTCCCTGTTCAAGGGAGTTGTGATTTTGGTTGTATCCATTTTCGGGTGCCCAACTTGAGGCATCTTAAAGGGGCTTGCTTTTCAGAAAGTGTTGAGCATCCAGCCTCTGAAAATCCTGGCCCTTTAAGGTGTCTCAAGTTGATCTCCACTTTCAAATCTAGTCCTGTATACACTACGGGACTTAACTGCCATTCTCCTACACCAGTTTTCTGACGCTGCCTCAGCCTCTGCAAAGCAATGGAGTGCAGAATCAGGCTCTTATTATCTACCTGAGTCAGATTTTCCAACAGGCCTTAACCAAACCTCAGCTAGCATGCCTGTGAGTGTAAGGATGAAGCGTAGCACCCCTGTGAGTATAAGGACCTACAGGTGCACTTTCAGCACTGACACCTAAGCATGCAGTCAGTATTCTCAGTCTGGGTTTGTCGAAAGCTTTGCTGAAGTTCTGCAAACCTTTGGAGTCACTCTAGGGGCAAATTTATAGCTTTGCATCAAAACCTGATGAAACTCGTGCTTTCAGCTACAGTTTGAGTTTCTTTGCTGCTACTTTCCTTTCAGATACTTGAAGTGGGAAAAGGGACTACAAAATAAACTAGCGGGAAACATCCCACACTAGCCCAAAGGGGATGGACTAGAGCTAATGGAGCTTCTCCATCGCTACTTTCTGTGACTTGCACACCGCAGAACAACAGGGGCTTGTCCTGCTCAATGAGCCTCTCCTATGCAACGTGCCTGTATTTACAGTGTTTACTGGGATGTGCTGGAAGTGCACAACCAGAATGGAGTTCTCTCGCGATCAGCCGGACTCTAGGACAGGATGGGTGCCTTTTTACAAAGCATCGCCAGCAAAAATCACGACAACTCCATGGGAACGTGGAGCGCATTTATCCAGACATGAAATTAAGAGCATCAAGTGGATTTCGCTCGGGTCTTTTTATAGCCTTAACCACAAGGCCCAGGGTAAGAGTAGTTGAAGCCAGGAAATGCTCAGCACTGCAAGAGCGCAATGGGATCTTCCTAAAGGAATTTCCATTTTGCATTCGAGCTGGCAGGGTAAATCCTCTCTAGCACCTCCCTAATAATAACTGCAGCGAGCACTTACTGGCAGCGGGCGAACTGCTGAACTCTTCCGCTCAACTGCTGATGAACTGCTGACCTCCAACAACAAGCTGCTCATGATTCTGGCAGATGTTTCACTCCTTTCTTTTTCTTTTAGAGTAACTGGCTGGAGCCCTTTTTCCTTTTTCTGTTTTCCTTCCTCCTTCTGCTTTTCTCCCCACCCAAATTTAATTTATTTTTAAATTTTATATATATATAAAACCACCTATCACCACAGCAGTTAGACGGATGCTTCCGTTGCAACATTTAAAAACACAAATGATATGCCTCACACCCAGCAGCTGGATGCTTGACCTGACACCTCTAATTATGGGTGTGTCTACGTTAGAGAATTAAACTGCTTGTGTAATTGAACTAGTTGTACTGAACTGATTTAAGCACAGTTCATTGCATCCACACTAGCTGTGCTGTATCAGTTTAAAAGCCATACTAGCCTTGTTCAAAACCCTTTCAGTTGCAATGCTTTCTGGGTACCCATCTCACAGTTCCTGGTATAGCTCCTAGAAGCGATGGATTCTGGGAGATTTCAAAAGGTCACCGATACACTGTGGGATAAGTAGGGGGAGAACTAGCGGAACTATTTCAGCTTGTCCACATTCACATTGGCACTAAACCAGTTCAGAATGAAATGGGTTATTAGACTAATCTGCTCCAACTGGGTCTTCAAATGATAAAAGTTATGTAGCATAGACAAGCCTTGTATGACTCAGGACAGGGAGTTCTCAGTTCAGGGCCCTCAATGCTAGACTTTGCTTGGTCTGATAGAATCCATATCTGTTAATCTCTCAGGCATTTTGCAAGATCTATCTATTACCACAGCCCTTTTCTGAAGAGATGGGATGAGCTGGGCTTTCTGTTTGAGTTCTCTTTCATAACCCCCCTTTTTTCTTAATGAACTTTTGGATTATTTTTGCATTTCCTAGGATTTTGTGGGCCTGATTCTCACCTCACTGGCTGCCAGGGAGAGAACTCAGTTCTGTATTTTTGTGTGCCTAGAGTGTCCATGAGAAGCTCTGTATATACTGAGAAAATTACTGACGCTAGCAAACCTGTGACCACAGCCCCAAATGTCAGACCAAACGCAAATGAAGAACCAATAATCAGAACAAAGCAAGAGACCATAAAACAAACAAACACTAAACCAAACCAACCAACTAGATGCTACACAAAATAAACAGATCAGCCTTACTTAATGCCACAGAATTCAGGCCCACTAAGGCCTTCCAAAGAGGACTATTAGCTGAGAAAAGATCACTTGCAAACTAATTTCCACCGTACAAACCAGGAGAAGGTGCTTTCTATTGATCTTACCTGCCACGAGGCGCTACACCTTTATGGAACAGTCATATTGAAATTCAATAGAAATCCATAAATTTCCTGTATGGTTTTTGGACCGTCCTATGGAATTTATCAGAAAATTATACAGAATGGTTCAAAAGACCTTTTGAAGGTTAGGACTCACCAAATTCTAAAAGGTTTCTACAGTAATTCCTTTAGAATCCTGTTAAGGCCCTGATTCAGCAAGAGATGTAATCATCGAGTATTCAGCATGGGAATAGCTCCATTAATATGCTTAAATACTTTGCAGAATGGGACTTACATTTATATACAGACCTATGGTTTAATTCCTATTGAATCCTACATGCCTCTTCTCCCAATTATATGGTGACCGGCATAAGTCATGGCATTTAGACACACAGGGAATGCCAGATTGGTTCATGTTATGTCTCTTACATCCAACTTTGGGTCAAATTTCTGCTCTCAGTTACCTGATTACTTCTTGTCTCACGGACAGCAATGGGAATTACAGCTGCGAAGCTGGGAGGAGAGTTTGGTCCTTTCTGAACAATTTACACTCAATGCATAACTTACACAACCGCTTACATCACTGCTGAACGTTTCCTATAGCGATTAATGGCTTGATTCAGTTCTTGCTTAGGCAAATCAGGAACAACTCCAATGGTGTTACACTAGTATAAAACCAATGAGAGAGCTGGGACTGTCAGATCCCAAGTGAATTTACCAAGGGTTGTGGTGGAGTCTCCATTACTGGCAATTTTTAAATCAAGTGGAATTTTTTCTAAAAGATCTGCTCTGGAAATTACTTTGGGGAAGTTCTCTGGCCTGTGTGGTACAGGAGGTCAGACTAGATGATCACAATGGTCCCTTCTGGCATTGGAATCTGATCAACGCAACAAAATGAGTCAGAGGAAGATTGGCCATCAGAATTCAGGCGCTCCTAGTTCCCAGCCCTGTGCATGTGCCTCGAGAGAAGACCCCACGGCCACTAAGACAGGGTATGCTTTGGTAGTTTGAACAGATATGTTTATTGCTTTCAATATATTATTAAATATTATTATTATTTGTATTCCAGTAGCTTCTAGAGGGCCCAACCACGACCAGTGCCCCAGCGAGCCAGGCATGTACACACACAGACAGCAAGAGACAATCCCTGGCCTGAGGGACTTACAGTCGGATAGACGTCACTGTCAAAGGTGGGAGAGGAAAGGGGGTTAATAAAAAACAAAGCGATGGCTTAGCAATGTCATGTTAGTTCTAGGATTTTTCTGAGGGGAGGTACGGGGTTAGTTTAATTTTATTTATTCATTCTCTGCATTAAATATCTTCTAGGCTAGTAGTGGGGACAGGAGGGAAGGTAGGAAGGGCTAAACTCAAAGGAAAGACCAGGAAGGGAGAGGGGACATTGAGGGGAAAGAGAGAAGGAAGTAGAGGATCATGGAGAGCAGGAGGAGTGAGACTGGTTTAGTGATTGTCAGGGATATGGCTGGAGCCAGCAGCAGAGGGGGAAGAATGTCCAGAGTAAAAAGCCACGTTTTCATAGGCCAGTGACATCACCTGTGCTCCAGATGTGTGACTGTGGATGGCTCTTTGATGCATTTATTTCTTGCTTTTCACAAGCTTAATGTCACTAGCAAAACACAATCTAAGCACGGCAATGATTCATGCTGTATCCTGTGGCCTGGCTGCCAGCTCTAGTCCCCTGGCCCAAAGCAGGCATTTCATCCAAGTCCACGTGGAGCTGGGACTGACAGTGCACAGTACGCTCCCCACGCCACAACACGGCATGATTCATGGCTGCAGGATGTTGGGGAATGATTGAAAGTGACAACAAACAGCCACTATCGCCCAGCGATGACTAACAAATAGGATGTCCTCCTTAGCGACGGCCAGAGACCCGCTCCTGGCTTTCCAGTGTCCATCTGGAATTATTCAGAACAGGATGCACCCAGATATCCTGCACAGCGACTGCTCTTCATTAGTCACTTCGCTCATCTGCCTTTCCATAGCCGGGACTAGTTGCTGTTTACTAACTAAAACACTCAGTGTAGAGTAGTAGGAAATTCACCTCTACGGATGTAGCGGACGTGAGGGGTGAACTGCCATACTGGGAAGGAAATATCCATCTGCAGGACTAAGGCATTTTCAAATATAAGCAGGCATATTTACAGGAAACCTACGGTTGCAGAAGTGACCGTGTCTATGCCATGCCATGAGGGAAGGGGATGGGTTATTTTAACAGTTACATGTGCAAAGATAAAGCAAAAGTATACCTCTTCTCTACTCCTACGAGCTCTCCTCTGCTCACCAACCTCCCACTGAAACAAATGGGACTTCTACAGGTAGAGGGGACTGCAGGATCAGGCCCACACAGATGCATGGTAGCACACTGACAGGGAGACATGATCAGAGCAGTGCAAACCTTCACTACAAACCCAAGAATCATGCCATGCTCAGCTGGGTTCATGTTAAACTGCAAACTGTTGAGTTAACCCAGTGACAGACCCAAATCGAAACCCTTGATTTGAAGGTCATGGGCCTTGTCTGATCTCATTTACATGGCTGTATCTCTGTTGACTTCACTGCATTTACTCCTGCTTTAAACCAGAGTGAGATCAGAACCAGACTTCACATCACTACCACTGACAGAACTAACACTTCATATCCCAACAGCCCTAAACGTTAGGTTCCCAAATCCAGGTCAGACCCCAGCCCAAACTCCAGGGTATTCTGATTCAGCATGATGCGCTGCAGAGAGAGGATTGAGCCCTGAACTCGGCTCTGTTCACTGGTTGGCCTAGGATTTTGGTTGAGGCCTTTCTCTTCTCAAAAGATGGGCCAAGGTTCATGGGAGAGATTCTAAAGGTGCAGATGGGAGTCAGACATTTAACTTACAGTTCTGCAAAGACACAGAAGGAGAGAGGCAGCATGATCTAGTGGATGGGGCCCTGGCTGGGGAGTCAGAAGACGTGGGTTCTATTTCTGACGCTGCTGACTTGCCCTCTGTTTCTCCACTCACCCTTTGTCTGTCCTGTTTATTGTGACCATTCAGGGAGAGACCGTCTCTCACAATGTCTTTAGATGGTACCTAGCACAATGGGTGCCCCATCTCAGTTGGGACTTTTACGTGTTGCTATAATAAATAATAATAATTTGCGGTTTCACGTGTCATCTACATAAAAGCAGGGAACACTTGGCAGTGTCAATCTGAGCTTCTCACCACGGTTTTTGGTTTGTTCCTTTAGGAGGAGCCAGCTGAAGAGAGGGAACTTAGGGGAAGACATGAAGAAACTCCAAGGAATAGAGCAGAGAAAAACAAGGATCAGGAAAGAGGGCCCAGCAGTGAAAAAGAGAAACATTTTCTATTTTCCCCCCTGTGATTCATGATAACTCCATGTATTTATAGTCTGGAAATTTACAGCGGCCGCTTAATCACTCAACTCTCATTCTCTTGAGATCCATAAATGGTAGCCCTCAGCTACAACAATAACACATCATTGTTACGATCATGTATTAATAATCGTCAGCACAAAGGGAGGAAATGCAAACCATTCGGAGGGAGCCCGGGGAACGTGCTAGTTGCGCACCAGGATCTGGTATGCTGAGCATCCAGGACCGTTACACTCCCAGGTCTGGTCTGCTCACATTAAGCAATGTTTAGGGGCTTGATCAGTTTGACGCTAAGGAGAGATGAACCCAGCAAAGTTTCTGTGCTTATCAGAAAGCTGAGTAAACCCAAACTTCAGCCTTTGTTAATGGAATGGGCTCTATGGGCACAGAAGGAAGCAACCAGGGGTCTCTGATCCAGAGCCTGCTGAGGTCAGTGGTGTCTTCACACTCTCTACATTGGGTTCTGGATCAAGCCCCAAGCTGCCTGCTCTCCCCTGCAGAGAAGAACGAAGCTCCTGCAGCATGGGGAGTTTTGTGTTTGTACAGGATCTAGCACAATGGGCTCAGGGCCCTGAGTAGGTGCTACAGTAATACAAATAATTCCCATGGGTCAGCCATAAGCAGCCAACCTGCTCCTCCCCCCTAGGTAGCCGTTATGGCTTCCCAGCGTGCACGTGGGATCACTGCTGGGTTCTAGATCATTCTTGGGGACCCAAAGTCCTCTAAAGCACTCCTCCTTCCTACAGATCCCCTTTGTCTCACCCCTCCTTCATTAGATAAGGCATCACAGCTGCAGCTACCAGACAGTGGCAAGCTCCAGAGCCCTCTGTTAAATCTGAGACTGTCCTGAATATGAGGGGCCTTTGATCATAGGTTTGGTGGATCCCAAAAGCTGGCTCTGAGTACGGGTCTCTAACAGCTGACGTTCCATCTTGTCACACCGGGAGCACAGTATAAACCTTCACCAAAGCAAATTCACATACGCCTGGGTTTTAGGTGTGCACTCAACTGCGGCTGGATCCATCTGAACCACCTGCCCAGCCCCAGGCCATTTAACTCCGCATGCTCTCTGTCACCATGGCAAGCCTACTGAACATGTAAACCCAACACTCCAAACTTATCCAGGCTGACTGGGTTTTAAGCAGGGTGTAAAAAATAGTGGGCAAAGATCTGATGTCAGCGGGGTTGCTCTGGGTTTACACTGGTGTAATCGAGATCAGGATTTGGCCTCAAGATGTTTTGGGGCCGGATTTTCTCCTGACTTCCACCTGTGAAAATCAGGGCAAACCCAGTGAAGTCAATGAAGTCAGGCTGGTGTGAGCACAGAACCCGGCACTCTGAATTCCTCGGTATGGGGGTGAGGTTGAAAGTCAGCATACTAACACAAACACCGCATTGGTGGCAAATAGCTTTTGGGCATGGGAACGGTGCCAGCAAGGCTGGGATCTCTGGAGGGGCTCTTAGCATTTCCTGGGCTACTTGATGTTGTTTGCTTTCAGCAGTGGGAGAGCCAAACAAACAAAGAACTCCAACAACTCAACACCACACCAGAAACTGCCCAGCCACTGCAACTCCCTGAACTGATACTTGGCACAAACAGTGGATTGTGCGCTGCGTCCTGAGGGACAGGAGAAACAGAACGGCATCTCTGTTCACAGGCTAGGAAGAGAATTCCAAAACAAGTTGTTCTCGACCGCAGCCTGCTTAAAACGTAACTCTTATTGCCTGTTTTTGAGGCATTTCAAGCTAGCCACAAAGGACGTACTGCTGCATAGTTGATGTATAGAGTCAGTATGGATTTGGTTTTGCAGCCTGTGGTCCTCAGAGGGTACATTTCCCTCTATAATTATGAAAAGATCCTTCTCCCATGTCACATGTTTCCATTCTTATGGATTTTAATGAGTCTAAGTGATGTCCTCTACACTTCACTCAAATAACCCATCATTGTGATGATAATGCTTTACACTCCCGGCGAGCTTTTCTTCCGAGGAGTTTGCAGCCCTGTACAAACCATTAGCCCTCACACCACTCCTAAGAGGTACGTGATCACTGCTGTACAGATGGTAAAGTTTAGGCACAGAGAGGTTAAGAGATTTGCCCAGCTCACGCAGGCAGGAAGTGGTGGAACCAGGAACAGACCCATAGGCAGCAGGTGGTTAGGGCTAGAGTGGACTCAACCCTCCCAAATCTATTGTTGAGCCACCCTGCTGCCCATGTGCATGTCCAGATCAGCAGGGGAAGCCCCATGTCTAGTGGGTCCGGGGGCAGGATGGGGTGTCATGGGGTGAGAGTCCTGCCCGCTCGCTGGATTCCTGGAAGGTGGAGCTAGATTCCTCAGTCCCCAGAGGTGCTGGCTCCAGACTGGTGCCTCCAGGGAAGGTTTGATGAGACAGGGCGAGAGTCCCAGGCATGGGGAAGGGACCCTGAGGTGACTGGAGGGGAGAGTCCCAGACCAAAGGAGGGGGATCCTGAGGGGATGGGGAGAGGTCCTGAGGGGATGAGGGAGATCCTGAGGGGATGATGGGGGGAAGGGGAATTCTAGTAGATGGGGGGAGGTCCTGAAGGGATGGGGGGAAAGGGGCATTCCAGGCAGTGGTGCTGGAGCAATTTTTATAGTGGGGGTGCTGAAGGCAGAAACCATGTATTTGGTTGTTATTGCTACTTCTAGCTCGAGGGTGCAGCAGCACCCCCAGCACCCCTAGTTTCAACACCTATGGTCCCAGGGGAAGGGGGAGATCCTGAGGGAAATGTGGGGAAAGGAGTATCCCAGGAGGAAGGGGGAGCTCCTATGGGGATGTGAGAAAAGGAGAATTCTGGAGGGCGGGGAAATCCTGGTGCTGGTGTGGGAGAAGGAGAGTCCCAGGGGAGGAGGTGAGACCCTCAGGTGATGGGGGGGGGGGAGAAGGGGAGTCCCAGAGAAGGGGGGAGATCTGTGGGGAGGAGAAGGGGAGTCCAAGCATAGGGGGCAGACCCTGAGGTGATGGAGGGTAGAAGGGGAACCCTGGGGATGGTAGAAATCTTGAGGCCCTGTGTCTGTCAGGCAGTGCCAGGGCCAGGAAAGGGGCAGAGTGGGGCACTGCGGATGGAGGATTTTGCCTGAGTGTGGATACATGCCTCAGATGACACTGTGGTGGGCTCCTCTGAATTGCCAAGCAGCGAGGGCCAATGGGCCGGAGCAGGGAGCTGCGTGGAGAGTGCAGGGTGGGCTCTGCTGCCTGCAAAGAATATTTTCACCAGTCGCCTATGAATAGACCTCGGGCTCCTGACTCCCACTCCCCAGTGGTGGAATCCCTTTGACAGGCATCCCTGTTTGGCTTCTGCCATAACTACTGATGATTCCACTTTATAAAGAAGCCAAACTACGGGGTGTCCAATCCCTCCTGCCTCTCATGCCGCTACATTCCTATGTTGAACCCGCTAGCTCGATCAGAGCTAGCACAAGCATGTCTACTTGAGTTGGAAATGACAGCTTCCAGCTCCCCTTCACCCTCCAGCCTATTACACACTGAACATCTTGACAGAAGCATCTAAGCACTTTCCACACAAAGAAACCTTATAAAACTTGGGGCACTAGGCAGTTTCTAGATGAACGGTACCTGGAAACTGGCTCTTTGGAGAGCTGAGAGGCCAGATGAGCAGGGAGCACTAGCTGGAAGATGGAGAATGAATTTCAGCGGCTAAGAGACAAGGCAGAATCAGTGCAGAATCTCTTGAGGAGATTCTGCCTTTCTCCCCCAGCATGTGCTTCCCAAATGAGCCACAACAGCTGATGGAGGTTGTGAGAGACAGGCTGGGTAGCAGTAGGGAGGTGGGTGCGTGAGGGATTTGGGGGAGCAGGGTGTGGGGATAGGTCAGGTAGCAGCAGAAGCTGAGAAGACTGGAGATGGCATCCTGGGGAGAAAGAGGAAATTCGCAGTGAGGATGGGAATGGGGTCACACTGGAGCCTGGATCTCCTGTTGGGTGGTGGTGGTGATGGAGGGGATGAGAGACAGATATCACATACCCAGAGAGATGGAAGCTGAAAGGAAGAATCTTGTTACTGTCGGATTCATTTCTGAAGGGCCCCATACCTCACCTGGCAGCTCTTACCTAATACAAAGCTACATCTTCCTCTTTTCTCCAGCAGAGGGGCAGGAACCCATATTTCGCATGCAGTTACAAGGGAAAGGACTTACCTGATGACAAAAGACTGCCACTGCTGCCGCTGATAATTTTGCCTTTGCTTCCCATGTTGGCTAGTTTTGAAGTCTTCAGCGTTCCAGTTTCAGTCAGGTCAATAGCGATTTCACTTAGGCTTCTCGCAGCATGAATCTTGGACTGGGAATAGACACAGAGCTGTGTTTTACAGTCTGGCATTTCTTTAAGTGTCACAGAAGCAAAGAATCCTTTCACCGCAGCAGGAAACAGGCCCTCAAAAGCCAACTCAGATTATTTTCCAAGAATGGAAGGAAACTGGCACTCGAATGCCCACGTTGTCTACTGCCCTTGTTGTGTTTAGAATCTGGGGGCAACTCTGCCATTGCTTCTTTGTTCGTTAATATCTCTGCATTGCCAGGGACTCCCTTCCCCCGTTCTTGGCCCTTAAATCAAAGAACCACATCCAGAGAATCTGAATGTTAAGAGCTACAGTAAGAAAACCACCAAAAATGCCAACATAATTAGCATCCTTCTTGCTGGGTAGCCTCAGAGCAGAAGCCATCCAGTGCCCACTAAAGTCAACACGACTCTTTCCATTGGCGGCAGTCAGCTTTGTATCTAAGCCTGAATGAGCACAAAGATTTACTTATGCCCCCACATGGTCCCTACATAATAAGGGTTGGGAACATTGGTAGGAAAACGTGGCGCCCATGATGTTAAGAACAGAGGACTTCACCCTGCGGGGCTGTAGAAAGCTCTAGAACAGAAAGCAATGCAAGGCCTCAGTCCTGTACAATGGCTGTGCAGACTACAGGCTAGTCTTCACTGCAATGGTTAGCTGGAGTTACTCCTCTAGCCCACTTCCGCGGAGAGCGGCCACACTGTGAAACAACACGTTAGCCACGTGGAGGGCTTTGACTAGCAGCGCAGCAGGACTGGATCAGCGGAGTCACTGGATTAGCAGCCGATGAGTTTTGCTAACTTGAGTTGCAGCCGGTAGCTGCATCCCCACTGCATTACTAGCTCTGGGGTCAGCAGCACTAGAGCTTTCAACCCGCCCACACCCCGGACGGGCCAGCTAGCTGGAACTGAAAGCACCACTTAGCTCAAGCTGGAGATATCTGCATGTGGACAGGAGGTGGGTTAGGGCCAACACTCCGAGTATATCACGAGTGATGCTGCAGTGAAGACAAGCCCTAGATACTAGCAGTGTTTTGTATGTACGTGACAATTTTAGTCAATTCTTGTGTCTAGAATACCCACCTCATCTACCTTACAATAGGAACTGCCAGATTGCCAATGGTCAGTCTAGCTACGTATCCTGTCTCTGACAGGGCCCAGCTCCAGATGCTTTAGAGCAGTGGTTCTCAAACTTTAGTAATCCGAAGACCCCCATTTTGATTAAAAAATTTTCATGGACCCCCCGAAGCCGGCTTCTAATTTTTCCCAGGGGTGCTCAACCCCCGCTCAGCCCCAGGCCTCGCTCCCACTCCACCCTTTCCCCCAAGGCCCCATCCCCGCCCCACCTCTTTCCACCCCCCACACTGCCCCACCTCTTTCCGTCCCCCTCCCTCCTGCACGCCGCAGAACAGCTGAGAGAGAGGGGTTGCTCAGCAGGGCCGGTGGTCCCGGACATGACTCGCGGACTCCCTGGAGTACCCTTGCAGACCCCAGGGGTCCGCGGACCCGTCTGAGAACTGCTGCTTTAGAGAACTGTGCAAGAAACCCCGTATTAGGCAGTTATGGAAGAATCAGCCCATGTGGAAAGTTTCTTCCCCCCTTCAATTAAGGACTGGCTTATGTGGGGCCGGATTAATCTTTTGTGGGCCCTGGTGCCCGGAGAATGGCTCCGTCCCCACTTGGCCTTCCCCCCCTCACCCGCCGAGGTCCCGCTCCCACTCGGCCTGTTCCCTCTGAGATCCTGTCCCTGCTTAGCTTCTTCCCCCCAAAGGTCCCACCTGGCACTCGCACGGGGAGGAGGGGGCGGGGAGGAGTAAGCAGGAGGCTGGGGGAGAAGGGAGTGGAGAGGAGTGAGTGGGGTCTTGGGGGAAAGAGGCCGAGCAGGGGTGGGGTCTCGTGGGCAGAGTGCTGGGTTCAGGACCATGGTCTGGGCGTTGGGGCCCCTTGTGACTGTGGGCCCACCACCACGGCGCCATTGTAAACACAGTATTGGGCTTATGTCTTGAATCCTATTCTGTATGTTGGTTATTAAATCCACTAAATAAACTAAAAAGCCAGGCAAAGCAAACAGAAATTCCTACACCAAAAGGAACCCAATTGGATGTGATTTGAGCATGCTGGACATGGACCTGAGAGCTGACTGCTATTCAGCCTCCGCTCTGGAAACTGGTTTTTCTTTCAGACTACAGTAACTCCTCACTTAAAGTCGTCCTGGTTAACATTGTTTCGTTGTTACGTTGCTGATCAATTAGGGAACATGCTCATTTAAAGTTGTACAATGCTCCCTTATGAAGTTGTTTGGCA
Organism: Mauremys mutica; assembly: GCF_020497125.1. NCBI lineage: Eukaryota > Metazoa > Chordata > Testudines > Geoemydidae > Mauremys > Mauremys mutica. The sequence continues at coordinate 16,643,754 of NC_059072.1, forward strand.
GTCGCTTGCTGCAGGAAGAGCAGCCCGTTGGAGCTAGCTGGTGGGGGCTTGGAACCAGGGTGGATCGGCAGCCCCCCTATCAGCTCCCCGCTACCCAAAGTTCCCTGTGCAGCAGCTGCCTAGCAGGCTACCAATTGCTGGGAGTTCAGCTGTCCCTCCCCCGACTGCCAAGTGCTGCTCCTGCCCTTGCTGTGTGGGAAGGGGGGTGACTAATGTCAGGGTGTCCCCCTCCCCCCTACTCCTGCCCCCCACTTACCCCTTCTCCATATAGAGCAGGGGGGAGACACAACAGGGCTCAGGACAGAGAGAGCTGGCAGCAGCTGCTGTCTCAACTTCCCGATCTTTTTAAAGGCAATGTACTTTGAATGTGGTAGCAGCGTACTTAAAGGGGCAATGCGCATCTCTCTCTCTCCCACACACAGGGTGTGTGTCTCTGTCTGACATGCTGTCTCCCCTCCCTCCATTCGTGCTGCCTTGTAGAGTGTGAGGCTACATTAACAACAATGTGTTAACCCTTGAAGGCTCAGCCGAATGCTAGTTCATCATTTAGCCATAAGGCATTCCCTAGGAAATATCCCACCCTCTGACTTCACCACCTCAATCAAGCTTCACAATCATCATTGCTGTGTACAGTATTAAATTGTTTGTTTAAAACTTATACTTTGTGTGTGTGTGTGTGGGGGGGGGGGTGTATGCATTATATACAATATCGTTTTTTGTCTGGTGACAAAAAATTCCCTGAAACCTAACCCTCCCATTTACATTAATTCTTATGGGGAAACTGGATTCGCTTAACACTGTTTCGCTTAAAGTCGCATTTTTCAGGAACATAACTACAACGTTAAGCGAGGAGTTACTGTAGTTTTGAACCTAATGTGCTTTAACAGCTAACCCCAGTTTTATAAAGGTCTCGGGGAAGGCTTCTTATCTGAACACTTCGTAAAATCCTGGTTTCAGACCTGGGTGTCCGGGCGCAGCTCATAAGAACCTGAACCTCCACTGCTGTGTGGAGCTTCAAGTAATGCAACCCCAAGGACATGCTGACCTTTGGTTAACCTGGAGTTTCTATTAACTCAGAGAACTGGTGTCACACTGTGCCGAACAATCCAGGATTTGCCACTGGCCTGAAAACCTTCATTTCATGTTTAATTTTTGGGCCCAGCTGTAGAACCTGTACTTCCATTGGTAAGCATGTACATTAGCAGACCCATTTGATGCAGTAGGACTACTTGGGTGAGTAATTCCTCCCCCAGGCTAGGAGAGGGTACTATAGTTTGGCCTTAATGTTTTCAAGTGGCAACTGTTCACAATGTTTGGAAGTCTGATTTGGACAGGCACCCAAAAGCTAGGCTGCTTATACCCACTGGAATGAAAACAGGGAATCCTAGAAATCTTGCAAGAAAACCTGTTCCTAGGAGATATCCAGCCTTACTTTGCACTCTGAAAAAGTTCAGATAGTTTAGATAGGTGAAGGAAAGAAGCATGGTTTAGCACTGGGAAAGGAGAGTTCTGTGCTCCATTCTTGGCTTTTACTAATTTGCCATGTGACCTTGGGCAAGTCACTTAACCTCTCTGCCTCAGTTTCCACATCTGTGGAATAATAAAGGGGATAAAATGGATCCCTACTTCATGGCGGGTTTTAGGCTTAATTCATGACTATATGTAAACATAGTGCTTTGAGATCCTCAGATGGAAGGTGCTAGAGAAGTATTACTAGTCACACATCCTCTATCTATCTTAGGTATTTATGTGACATTCATTTCTGCAATATCTGAGCACCTCACAATTTTTAACATATTTAACCCCATAACACCCCTGTGAGATAGGGAACTGCTATTAACCTCATTTTACAGATGGGGGACCTGAGGCACAGAGAGATCACGGACTGAACGCTCAAAAGGAGTTAGGCTCTTTTTGAGCATTCAGCCCTAAGTGACTTGTCAAGGTCACACAAAACCTCTGGAATGGAATTGAACCTAAATCTCTCAATGCCCAGCCGAGCCTCCTAGCCATTCAGCCTTCCTCTCCAATATACCTCATCACCTCAGGTAAGAAACATGGGGGGAGGGGAAGCAGTCTTTCAGCATCTTGGCCTGGCTGTTTCTGGTCAAAACCAAGAAGTGCTGAGGCGCATGAAACTGAACAATATTTTTAACAACTTTTGAAGGTTCAATTTCAGTTCTAGCTGGTGGGTCAGATCGCTTCTTATTTTGTCTGAACTGGCTGTCCAGTTACTGACCATGAGCCTGGGCAGGATCTGCCTGATATTTGGCCGTCTACTAGTCTGATTTTCAGGAGCGACAAGTCTTTGATCTATTCACACATTAGTGACTTCGCATCCTCATACAGCATTTGCATTACAACTTCAGTGAGAAGCACTGAGGTCCAACCCCACTGATCTCCAGGGTGTAAATCAGAATAGAAACTGGGCCCATCTATCAGACTGTGCCCTGGCTAATGTACTTATAGAACAATGGTGAGCAGAGGCAGTAATACTGGATGGTACAGTCCATTACTGGCATGCAGATCCAGCTAATTGCTGGGAACATGCCCTCCTTTGTACGTGCGTGTGTAAAGTTAGTGCTGATAAAGACCGTGGCCAGAAGTTCCTGGAGCCTGAAGTCCGCTACTCATTCAGACAACAGCAAGGGGAAGTACAACTGAGAACAGGCAGTGCAAGCTCCCCCAGTGAAAGGCCTGATCCAAAGGCCACTGAAGTCAGAGGAAAGACTCCTGTTAACTTTAACAGGCTTTGGATAGGACTCAGGTCCACAGTCTCACTAACATACCTAGAGGGAACACTTCTATAAAGGAGAAGGGGTTAGTTTCTACACTGCTTCTATCCTGGGCCTCTCGGCTGCCTTACAATGATGACAATTAACTTATGGGTTTTTTGTTCTTTGGAGGGAACAGGACTCAAATCAATTAACTCCCTTCACAGAGGCCACTGAACAGCTAGCTATGAGGCCTGGCTGGATTTGTACAGGCAGCCTAGCAGTTCATGGCTAGACTATATCCCATTACCACTCCCCGGGGCCATTCAGTCCCCCAATTCTGAACATGTTTAATGAATCATTGCACAGACCTGGCAAGTCTCATTTCTTTGGAGGGAGACTTGCTCATTTGGGATTAATTTCAAAGCAGTTTTTAAAATCAGTGGTGCCCTTCCAACGAGGTCAGATAGTCTATGGAACCTGCAGCGGCACGAGGGATGGATTGACACCATGGATCAGTTTGGCCTTGTCACTTGTGCTGAAGGATTTTGTGCTGCGTGTGTTTCAACAGGACATTTAGAATCTCCCTCACCTTTTCTGACAATTTAACTCATTTAAGCTCCATGCAACTGGGAGCCCTATTGCATTCAAGAGCATCTGTGTTATCAGAAAGTCCTATAAAAACAAATCTCTTGAGGCCAATAGGGCAAACATTTGACTGACTTAGTGTAGTCACCAGTGCATAGACATGGCTCTTTGCCTTGCTGAGTTTGTCTGCTCTGTGCAGAAAAAAGGGGAATGGACAAGAATTTTGCATCCTGAAGAGTTCATTCGGAGCCCTGGAAGTCTTGTAAATTTCCACATTCTGCTTGAATTCCAGATCAGAGCAGATAGAAACAGCAGCAATAAGAGTTCAGGGTCTCCATGGACTGGCAAAATGCTCAATTGTGCATAGGATTGTGAACAAAAGATGTGGATCGGTTTTGCTGCAGATTGGCTTTGCCAGCAGAGCTGTGCCAAACATCAGAGCAACATCTGAAAAGATGCAGGACTTGCTTGGTTTCAGGTTTTGTTAGGAACTCAGAATTCAGGCCCGGTTTGTCAGAATGTATTGTGTCATACAGTGCTGCATCTAATCTCATCTCAACTGCTAGGACCAATCTGGGCCCAGTTTTGAGCAAGTTTCAGCAGGTTTATTGTCTTTTCTCAAAACCATGTGAAATGACAGGGTTTGATGCAAACCCAGGGAGTCCTGTACGTTCTGCTTTTAAATTGGGATTAATCTAAAGCTGCAACTGAGGGCTTGTCTACACTGCAAAGTTGTCGATAAAACTTTTGTCTTTCACAGATACTTAAAAAAGCCCCGCAGCGAAAGGCAAAAGTTTTGCCGACGCAAGTCGCAGTGTGAACGCGGCTTTGTCCTGCTGACAATGCTAACGCTGCTTGCAGGGCGGAAAGTATTTTGTCGGCAAAAGTGCCGACAAAGCGTTTACACATGCTGTCTTTTAAAGCTGAGTGGTGTAGACAGGCCCTCAGAGTGAAATTTTAAAGGGGTGCAAACCCATGTGAACAAAAAATATTTGCACAAACCCCTAAGAACTGAAGTCATCAAGTATCTCACAGCTCCACTTTGGGGTGTCCATTGCTGGTTTCATAAAACAGACACCCAGGAACAACACTTGGATCAGCAGGACTAATCAAGCAGACCGATGAAACTTAAATGGGCCCAGATGAGAAGTTTATACATCAATCTTGGCAATGTCCCTTAAAGACGGGGACAACAGGCTAAAATCCCAACCCTTTAAGAGAAAGGGACAAAAATATTTGTGTGTATTAACACCAAAGCAATAGCATGACAGCTGGGATTATTGTGACAAAGCATTTTGACAGGGTCACAAACATGACTGATTGACTGATGATGGCTGGTGGGCGGTGTTGCCCGTGGGCGTGAGAGAGAGAGATCAGATGCGCACTCACAATCTGAAACACAATCTGCTGGCAACAAAAGAAGCTAGCCATGAGAAGTCCCTGACCCTCCCACCAAGAGGAGGGGAATCTGCTATTGTTTGTTGGTTGCTTCTGATTTTTAAAAAGGGCTAGGCACTTTGAAAGTTCCCACAGGCGCTAATGTCCCAGGCTATATACAGGTTTCTCCTATTCACAGCTGCGTAGGGAGGTGAGGAAAGTGCAGCTGCCCATGATGTCCGCCTGGAAGGCAAAGCTCTCGTGCTGGAAGTGGGGGAAATAAAGCCAGAAGATGACAGGATTGAGCACATCTCCCTGGAAGTGGGGCGCAAAGGGTATGAATGTTTGGAACTTCCTGGGGAACGAGGGGAGAGCAGATGAGGGTTCAAGAATCTGGTGCCCCCAACTGGACATTTCCTACAGTGCCTCCAAGCTTTGTTACACCAGCATTGTTCATATTTAAAGGGACATCACCTGTTTAAAAATCATACCTCTGTCTGAAAGTGATCTCCCTGCTGCTCTTCCCAGGATGGGTACACCTAAAATTATAACTGAACGGGAGTAGAGGGGGAAAATACACTCTTCTCTATTTTTGAGGTTGTTTCCTTGTACATTGGCCAGCACTTCGTAGGCTAAGTCTACACTATAAAGGTAAGTCGACCTGTGTTAGGTTGACTTACAGCCACCATATTAATTACTGCAGTGGCTGATGTCCTCAGCAGAGTGCTTCCACCAACTGAAGAGAGGCAGTGTGGGGCGGCTAAGAGCAAGGGCTGTCAGCTCCAAGCAGCTCCCCACTGCGAGCCCAGCTGGTCTCACATCTGGCTTTCAGCCAGGAGCAGCGGGGCACAGCTGCCATGCTCCCAGCGGGGAGCAGGGACCCAAGAGGGCAGCAGGGCTCGCAGCAGGGAGCCCTTGTAGCAGCCCAAGCCGGGAGCCTGGTTGGCAGTGGCTTGGAACAGAGACCAGGCGGCAGCCCAGGGCCTGGCTTTGGAGCCATGGAATTGACAAGAATGACAGCCAACAGCCGACGCAAGGAACACAATGTCTACACAGACACTGCGTCGCCCTAACTGCACAAACGTAAGCCCTACGCCTCTTGTGGAGGTGGTTTCATTATGTCGGTCTAGCAGGGGAGTTACGTCAGCAGGAGCGTCAAGCATCAGAGGGGTAGCCATGTTAGTCTGTATCCACAAAAACAACAAGGAGTCCGGTGGCCCCTTGAAGACTAACAGATTTATTTGGGCATAAGCTTTCGTGGGTAAAAAATGAAAACTTATGTCCAAATAAATCTGTTAGTCTTTACGGTGCCACCGGATTCCTTGTTGTTTTTATCGACGGGAAGAGCATTTCAGTATGTACACCTCCACTGTTCTGTCAACAAAAACCGTGCAGTGTAGACAAGACCTAAACGTTTCACTTATATGGTCAGTTAGTCAGTTTGTCTTTCACACCGCAAAAGGGGGGAGAAAAACTATTCCCCTAGGAAAGTGTGATTGTAACACCACAGAACTTGCGGGAGGGGGTGGAGGGCGGGACTCAGAGGCAGATGTAGAACGTGAAAGTACTTTTAACTGATTGATCTGAAACGGATCGGACTTCACGGCGGTATCCCTTTGAGAACTGGCAAATACGCTGAAACAACACGGAGAGGAACTCAGTCACGTGTGGCTCTCCTGGTTTGTTCCAACTACGCCCCCAGACCTCACCTGACAGGCCTCTGGGGAAATCAAACTCCCTCGTCCTAGCACAAACCAACAATATTTTAAGCCATTCCACCCTCATTTTGTTAGAAGCACAGAAAGAAGCAGACCAGGAGCCACGTTCTGGACTGGAACCCGCAGGTCGGAAATGTGGTGAGTGAGCGGGAGCCATCTACGGCACCCTCCCCTTCCAGTGAGCATCTTACCTTACTCTGCTTTCTGTCCAGGTAGAACTGGTGCTGGCTAATGGCCATAGCCCAAATGGACTTGATCAACGCAGGACAGGCGTACCATGTATGCACGGCAATGCCACTGTGCCCAAACGTTCTCCTGGTCACAGACGCCCTAGACAAGAGGACAGAATGAGCTGTGTTTATGCCAGAGCCTCCTTTGACTCTAAATGGAGAAGGAGAAAAATGATCAAACAGCAGGCTGGGCTGCAGAATAAAACCAAGGACCGTGCCGAAAAAGCTGCTCCCCTTATTATTCTGGGCTAAGGGAAAATCACAGAAGGGAAATGATGGCCACCTACAGTCACTGAGCCTTCATTTTACGTTACACATCGACTTGCAAGCGGCAAAAGCTGAAAAGCACTAATAGTGATTACAACAATATCTCAGGGGTAATATGGTCTAGTGGACAGAGTTTGGATTGGAGTCAGGACTCCTGGGTTCTCTTCCAAGCTCTGCTTTTGATGCACTGCACATCCTTAGGAAGTCACTAAGTCCAAAGCTTTTATAAGTATGCATCTCCATCTTCCCTGGACGTAAGATTTGGATCAAGTCACTAGTGTATGAAGTCCAGCACCCTCCCTGACAAAACACCCTACTTGTTCAGGTAAAGGGGTCCCTTTACCTGACACTGGCCGGGTGTAGTGGGGGAGGCCAGTATTTCCTCCTTTGGTATCCTGCTGTTAATTGATTTATCTCGTTAGACTGACCTCACACTTTGTAAAGCAACCCCCATCCTTTCATGTATTTATACCGGCTCCTGTATTTTTCACTTCATGCATCTGATGCAGTGGGTTCTAGCCCACGAAAGCTTATGCCCAAATAAATTTGTTAGTTTCTAAGGTGCTGCAAGGACTCCTCCTTGTTTTAGGATAACACAGAAGCCTGATACTAATTGTCATGGACTTTTGCCTATGGTGTGCGGCCGGGCAATGCAGGGTGGTAGCGAGGTGGTGCAGTAGTGGGGGGTGTCAATGCACAGTGCAGGGGTTGGCGAGGTGGTATATCCATGCTACACATGGGATGATGAGGGGGTGCATCTGTGGTGTGCAGGGGTGGGGAAGGTGTGCAGCTGTGCAATGGACAAGGGTGAGCAAGGGGATTTTTCTCTGATGCCCAGAGGTGATAAGATTCCCTGCTGAAGCACAGGGTCCCCCACACACACTGTGACCCCCACTCTTCCATCGTCTCTTAGCTACATCTTTAACTAGCTCTTCAGCAGCCTAACTTTCACTTCCAATTAAATGCTAGATCTGTCGGTGTTCGAGTGCGCCCGATTTCATTTCTTTTTGTGTAAGTGGGAGCTTGAGAAATTGGCACAGAAAAAAAAAGTCAAATTGCAAAGGAAAATTGAAACTAAGCTAAGAACAATTACAGAAAAACAACCACCCCCAAATCCCAAGCCCTGCGGATCCAGAACTGAAACTGCCAGCCCAGGCTTGGCTTTGGAGAGCACAGCAACCGTTGTGTCTGGGGCCATTTCAACTGCACGCTTTTATTACAGAACCAAATCAGAAGCATTAAACAACGTGGGATTAAAAGTTGTCCAACTAAATGTGCAGATGAAAAGGCACATGGTTGCTGTTAAGAACCCAGTGAAAGGTAATGGGGGGGAGAGGGGTGGAAGACTCTGAGTGCTGAGAAACAGCATGAACCAGGAACCAGGTGAAAGGCTGTGACTCTTGGTATCATGTTTCGGTGTTATCCTATATTCCAGTGTTCTCAGCCTTTTCCATACTGCCCCCGCTTCCCCCCTCCCTCCTGCACCGAGCCAGGAGCTAGCTGGAAATGCCCTCCCACTTAGCAGTGTGGTCACAACTTCTCCCACCAGTTCACGATTCCCTGGGAGTTGAACCGTCCAGAGTTGAGAGCCCCTCCTCGATCGTTAGTAGCTTTATATTTAAGCACCTGGGCCCAGACACACTGGCGCACTCCGGAGGCTTTGTGCTGGTCTAGTAATGCAAAGCAGCCACAGCGTACTGTGACTTGAGCCCCTTATATATCCAGGGCCTTGGGCCCAGGTCAGCAAGGTACTTAAGCATGTGCCTAACTCTAAGCACTGAGTAGTTCTATTGAGGTCAGATTTAATTATTTGCTCTGACCTCTTGGAAATGTCTTCCTCAGATGATTCCCCTAATCTCTTTCTCCTCTTACTGTAGAGAATAGCAGCTTACATTTCTGTAGTGACTTTCATCCAAGGATCTCCAAGCACTCTACAATTATGAATGAATTAATCCTTTCATTGCTTCTCTTCTCCCCCAATAAGTATTATTAGCCCCAATCAACAGATGAGGAAACTGAGGCTATGTCTACACTACAGCCGGATCTTCGCACCAGGGGTCGATTTAACGAGTCTGGTGAAGACATGCCAAGTTGACCACAGATTGCTCTCTGGTCGACTCTGGTTCTCCACCCTGAATGAGAAGAATAAGGTAAGTTGATGAGAGAGTGTCACCCATTGACCCAGCGCAGTGTAGACACTGCAGTAAATCGACCTAAGCTACATTATTCACATAGCTGGAGTGGAGTAACTGAGGTTGACTTACTGTGGTAGTGTAGACATAGTCTCTGAGACCCAGTTAAATGACTTGCCCAAAGGAGGGGGTCATTTGCAGAGCAAGGACTAGAACTCATGCCTTCTGACTTCCAGCCTCGTGCATTAACCACTCACCCACACACACCCCTCCTTCCTCACTGTGCTGCTTGTGAGTGTGGGTAAGCTGACAGACTCTGGTTCGGATTGACTCAAAAGGAATGCTGAGAGTGCACTGTTCTGGTTATATCCCCCCACCCCCACAGGCTACGCAACTTAGCATGAAAAAGTCCACCCCACCCCACTCCCCCGACCAGGAGACTAGAATCTGAAATATGTTCCTTCGGGATCCAGGACTCCCAGTTGACAGTGCAATGTGGGCTACTGTTTTACACTAGAAGCGGCAGTTTGATACAAGGCATTAGAATGAAACATGCACAGTCTGTCTTTTATATTCAACATGCTTCTATTCTACACAGTGAAAAATTAACAGAGTAAAAATCATTTGCACAATATAGTGCCTAGTCCACACGGAATCCAGGACATGGCATTTATGCAGTTCAATAAAGGTTACACGGAAAAGAATAGGGAGGTTTTCCATGCCAGGGATCCAAACCACCTCAATTCAGATTGCAAGCAGTTTGGGATAGGAGCCGTTCGACTGTGCACAGATATAATGGGTGACCATATTTTCCTGCATGCTGTTGAGTTGCAAATTTAATATTGTCTTCACGTCTCATAACTACTTGCCTTCCTTTCTGGATTGTTCTTTTAGTAACTCTGATTAGTCCCAACTTAAATGACACATTCTGCCTTAGGGTCTAGAGTGTCTGTGGGTCTTTGATTTGTTTGTGGTATGGGCTTCCGCAGGACTCACTGCTGACCAAGGGTCTGACGGGTAAGGGAATGTAGGGCTCCTAAGCATGTGCCTAACTTTAAACACATTCATAGCTCTGTTGCCTTCAATGGGACTACCCATGCGCCTAAAGTTAGGCATGTGCTTAAGTACCTAGCTGAACTGGGGCCAGGAACAGGACCAACGGGACAGGACGGTCTGGTTTACACACAGTTTTTGTACTGCTTTAACAAATGTACAGAAATAAGCCATACTGCTATAAGCCCCTTTATAAGGGTGGGTGGCTGTACAGATACGCTTTGGCACAAAAACTGTATGTAGAGTAGCCCTAAGAGAAATACACCAGAGCTGCCCACCCCTCTAGCTAAGAGCCGGTTGCCTCTGATCTGGAACCATTATTACCCCAGCTGACAGATACAGCACTTTCCTGCAAAATCTTTGGGAGATTGCTTATGTATTGCTTAGCAATACATAACTGTATTGCTTATGTCAGTGGTCCCCAACCTTTTCTGGGTGGCGGGCGCCAGACGACGAGCCACCGAGGACCGTGGCCGGCGGACAAGCATCCGCCAAAATGCTGCCGAAAAGCAGCGTCATCAAGAGGCAGCGCCACTGAAAATCAGCAGTATTTCGGCAGCGACGTCTCTTGGTGACGCTGCTTTTTGGCAGCATTTTGGCGGCGACGCCTCTTGATGATGCCACTTTTCGGTGGCATTTCGGTGGATGCTTGTCCGCCGGCCAGTACGCGGGTGCACATAGATGCCCCGACGGGCACCATGGCGCCCGCGGGCACCGCATTGGGGACCACTGGCTTATGTTGTAGCATTGTGAGCCAGAGATTGTACATCACTCCATGGGGGAGGGTGACCACAGCTCCTCCAGGAATTGAGAACAGTCTGGGGGGTGATTAAGCAATTTCACAGAGGTTGTGAACAACAGCCAAAGAAAGGAATTTTGGATCAACAACCTGAGTTGAAACTGACTCAAGGCCTGTGTTGTGATCCAGCAAATGGACAGGACCTTCTGTCCAAGGAGGGAACCCCAATCCTGGGAAGGGTCGGAAGGCTTTGGACTACTGAGTCCCCATAAGACTGCCGGGTGACCTCTGGTCAGCGTTTAGCAGGCGTGCATACAGGAACTTCTCTTGGTTTTTATGTTTTCTCTGTAATACTTTCATCTTAAGAATCAATGTGTTTGCTTAGGAAGGGCTGAGTGGTAACCATCATGCTGTTCACAGCATTCAAAGAGAAAGTGAAGCACAGACACTGGCCCGCTTAGGCAGTCTGGCTTGCTGGGAATACCACCGTGTAGGAACTGTGCAGCCTGGAAAAACCCTGGTCAGGAGGGAGAGACATGGGTCTCTGCCCAAGAGAGTTAATGGCTGGGAGCCTGAAAGTGGGTGCCCTTGGTGGACCACGGAGGTGGAATACAGATGCAGTTGCCCTTAACTGTAGCCCCCTCAAACCACATAGGTGGCACAATAGACAGTGATCTTTGTTGTAACATGAACTAGGACTGCAGGCTAACCAGTTGCAAAACACGTTACAGGGCAGCACCTAAAATAAATCTGAGCTGGAAAGACAGGACCCGATTCTTCTACCCTGGCTCTTGCTGAGTAATACCTTGCTTTGCAAGTTGATTTGAACACGGGCTACTTGTGGAGTCATGTGCTACACACAATGGGAACCTTTCCGCTCATTTCAACGGGCTTTGGATCAGGCATAATGTGGGGCAGACTCTGACCCAGAGTGATTAACAGTGTTACGGTCATCTTAATTCGCAAGCCATCTCCCAAATTAGAGTAAGCAACGAAGAAGAAACGTATCTCATTAAGGAAACCAGGCTTAGATCCAGCTCTCACTTCTACCTGCATTCCCTTCAGTGAATTACTCCGGAGTCACACGGGGGTACTCCCGTCCTCAATATGCCCCTCAGTCTCTGAAGTGTAAGTACACCGAGATCCTCACATTAGCACATTGTGCTGCCAGGAAGATTCTCAAAGGCATAACTGAGATCTGCAGATAACTAACTTTTGCGAGCAATTTGCAAGAGGGCGTTAGCTCCGCAGCAGGTTGGAAGAAAAGAAAAAAAACAGACCGTACGGTAAACTATGGGATAGTCTATGGCCCTACATGCGAAGCACATGCTGGAAACTGACAGCAATCGCCAGCCATAAAAATCGCATCCACTGACATTCACCGCCACAACCGACCCCGCACAGAGCTCAGCGGCCCGGACTCGGATTTCATTCCATTCCCCCTAGAACCGTTGCTGGCCATTCCACAGCTAGAACGAGCCGCTCCCCTCCCTCCCGTCCCGTGCGAACGGGCACGACTCCGGATTACCCCCCAGCGCGCGTGGAAACCCGCCTCAGGAAGGCTGGATGTCGCTGGCCGGCTTACCTGCGTGGGTCGTGAACTTCCACGGAAAACTTCTTCTCTCGGAAGTACAGGTTCTCTAGCTGCCTCCATTGGAAGATCTGCCGGGAAAAGGACTCGGGTGAAACGCAGAGCTCATTGCGGCGCCGCGGTAACTCCCTGAGCCAGCCGGCAGCCGCTGCGCCGCTTCCTCGGCTCGCTGCGAGAGGCGCAGAGCTGCGATCTGGAGCCAGGCAGGGCGCTGCGTGGTGCGGGTTTCCCTGCCGCTCCCCCCCCCCAAACACCCCCCCCCCTTTGTTCGCTTTGCGCAACCCCCACCCGCGCTGCCTCGGGAGCCAGCAGCAGCCAGCGGCGAGTCGGGCTGAACCGCGCGTCCTCCCGCTCCCGGTGCTGGAACGGGCCGGCGCTTCCTGCGCGCTGCCCCCGGCTCAGGGCTCGGAGCCGGTCACGCCGCCTCTCTGCACAGGGCGGGGGCGGCGGCGGTGACCCTGAGGCAGGGCAGGCCGGGCTGGCTGCAGACAAAGCCGCCAGGGGCCCTCGCTCTCCGTGCCAGCAACGTTAGAGCCACATGCTCGGCGGGAGGGAAAGGCCGGGGCAGCCGCATGGCTCCTACCACACCACGGCTCCCCCCCCCCCCCCCCAGCTCCAATGCTAGTCCTGGGCAGGGCCAGGGAGGGGCTTTCGGCACAACAGGGCGAGCGAGGAAGGAATCTGTGTCGAGGAGCTAAATTCCTTCAGCATCGAGACATCCCAACGGGCTCTGCAGAATCCCTCGCTCCCTCGCTCTCTTTTAACACGGCCACGTAAGATAGAAACCCACCAAAGCCACCAGAAGAACAGCAGGGGCCTCTCCTTTCATCTGCAAAGGACGTGCATTCGGCATGCGTGGCAGCATCGCATGCAGCACCACGGCCTGACATGCGTTCACAGGGAAGAGATTTAAAGGCGCCCAGGTGATATTTTGTGGGCCGGATCCCCAGCGAATGTAAATTGCCTCGACTGAAGTCACCAGCTGAGGGTTTAGAGATGAGCTTGTATTTATAGACGAGCTTTCATCTGTGATTAACTCCCAGCTTTTACAAACATGAACTAAGCCTGACAATTTATTGTCTATATGTACTATGGTAGTAGGGTGACCGGATAGCATGTGTGAAAAATCAGGACAGGGGGTGGGGGGATAATTGATGCCTATATAAGACAGAGCCCCAAATATCAGGGCTGTCCCTATAAAATCAAGACAGCTGGTCACCCTATATGGTAGTCCCCATTGTGCTAGGCGCTGTACAAATACAGAATGACACAGACCCTACCCCTAAAGAGTTACAATCTACATGGACAAGACAGACAAGACAGAAGAGAAGGACAGAACATACAGCAGAAAGAACAATACAATGGCTGCAAATGTCATGATGTTTCCAAGGCATCCTCTGACCATGATTATTACAACCATCTTACAGAGAGGTTCATTGACTTGCCTGAGGTCAACATTCTGAGCCAGTCACAGCACCAAGAATAAAACCGAGTTCCGGACACTCAGGCTACTTGTTCCAGCCACTAAACAACACTCTTTCTCCCATTTGATTGAGAAAAGGCAGCAGTCACCCACAACATGAATGGGTATCTTGGATTCCTTCATCTCTGTCGCCAATTTATCATGGACAAATTGCAAGGCTGCAAGCCCTGCAATGGTTACGTATCTGCCGCTGAACAGAAGCACCAGATCCCACCCTGTCTAAGCAAACGCTCATAATAAAAGCAGCTTCAGCTGAATTCCTATCTTAAGGAAGACCAGTAGCTTGTTACTTTGAGATAAAGCAAAACCACCCACCCCTCAATATCCAAGTTACAAAGATAACTCAGGTTTCAGTTAAACAGAAAATGTGCTTTCATCTTCATTGACTGATCAGCCACGGAGGAGGAGGAGGAGAGTGGAGATCTAAAAACTAAAGCTATCTACAGCATAGATACAAGTATTCTCCCCTCTCGCTACTGCAGTGGCGCTGGAATTCAAAACCCGCCAGATGTTTGTGTTGTGAAAGTTTCCAACCAAGAGATTTTTTTTTAATGCAGTGGGTGTAGAGGAGGAAGTGGAGGGTGGAGATCACACGCCAGCACCTCCTGACCCCTTGGCAGACAATCACCCTCTCCAGATAAAACTCCAGATGCCTGGAATAGCTGCTGGGGACTTGTCTCACTTTCAGTGCAGCAAAAGCTGCTCAGTTATATTGCACTCTGCAGTTGTCCCCGTGATCCAGCTGAGGCTGGCAAAATAATAATAATAAAACAACCCCAAAAGCAAAACCCAGCAGTGCAACATTATCATTATGGAACTAATTTGCTTCCCAGGTGGAAAAATTAATCTCTTCACAGAAATGAACTTGCCGCTTCTGAGACATTTTCCTCTCATTAAAATAACCCAGAAATAACATGGGTGCATGGAAGCATCCATGACCTTACACAGAGGGGAAAGACGGCCTTATGGTGAAAGCACTGGGAGTCAGGTGATCTGAGTTCAGTTCCCCACTCTGCCAAGGGCTTCTTATGTGACCTCAGTCAAGTCACGTAAGAGGCAGATTTCCAAACTCACCAATGGTAGGTAGCCATTTGTGCCTTGGAATATTTCTCTCAGTCTCTCTGTGCTTCCAGTTGTCTATCTGTAAAATGGGGATATAGCAACCCTACCCAAGTACCCATTCTCACAGGGCAAGGGAGAGGATATATTAGTAAATGTTTGGGAGGCACTCACAGAGGGACACATCAATACCTGGATAAGCAGAAGCTCACAGCTTTCCAGTGTTTCTCCCACTGTTGACTTATGTGGATTAACAACAGATCCTTCCCTCAGTGCAAATGGGACTTTAAAGCCTCATCTGAGTGTCTGTCAGCAACTGCTCTCTAAGTCTGTTCATATGCAGTCACAGATCCAACCTGGCTAGAGATAGAAATGTGCATCCGATTAAATCATCCAGTCCATCCCCCTTGACCAGTGCAGAACTGTTCCCTACCACCTATTCCCTTGATGCTTTCTCCAGTCCATTATTGAACAGCTCAAGCAATGGGGCACGAGTCCATTTGCTACAGCTAAATTTCACTATACCTCTCCTGTGATTAAGTCTAACCTGTACCACACCGAATCATTGCACTGTGTTTTTATTTTCTCGACTTCCTTTTGGCTGTGCACAGAAAGAGACACGGCCAGGTTCTTAGGAGGAAGAGGATGAAAGTGATGCTACAAATCTGATTTTAGGGCCTTTTTCTTTGTGTAAGATGCTCATTTCCTGAACTTGTACATATTTTTCCATTGCTATGACGCTGCTCTCCTTTAAATTCCTAGATGCTATTCAGCCACCTCCCACTTAGTGCTCAGTGTTGATCTGAGAGGTTTCACCCTTCCAACAGGGAATGCAATATACAAAAATCTTAATCCTCAGAACTTTCCTGTTGGCTGATCGCATACCCAGCAGGAGAAACTATGTCTAATTTCTTTCTTCAACTGGTAATAAAGGTAATAATTGGAGATATACCAATCTCCTAGAACTGGAAGGGACCTTGAAAAGTCATCAAGTCCAGCCCCCTGCCTTTACTAGCAAGACCAATTTTTGCCCTAGATCCCTAAGTGGTCCCCTCAAGGATTGAACTCATAACCCTGGGTTTAGCAGGCCAATGCTCAAATCACTGAGCTATCCCTCCCCCCAATGTAATGTAACCAAGATGTTTCCTTCACTTGTTCCCCAGTTTATTATTGTTTCACATCAATATTGATTATTCAGTGACATATGCACAGGGTGTCATTAGCCTGACCTTTTAATGGAGAGCATAGCTTTAACCCGTCAAGAGCCATTTATCATGCTGCTGTTTAAATCTTCACAGGGGAAGGAGACACAGTAAGAAACTGACCATGTGCTTAACATAATCATGCAGAAATCCAGTCATCACAGGCAGGACTATTTCTTTTTCTCAATATGATTTTTGGACCTGGCATAAGTGGGTGCACAGATTTCAATTATGTGTTTGCCTTGTTTTACACTATGACAGAATTTGGTTCAGCCTTTAACTCTGAAACCTTTAACTCAGTTATTTATAGGCTCGGATCCAATATTCATTGAAGTCAATGAAAAGACTCCCATGGACATCTGTGGAAGTTGGATTGGGCCCATAGTATATTTAGCAGGCTTGTGAAACTGACAGCCCCGGAGACTGAAAACCTGCATCTATCCATAAACTAGGTACTGCTGAGATTGAGGCAGTGACACTCCACCAATATAGCTCAGGAAGAGGGTCATTCTGAAATGTGAGAGGATAGGTCAATTTCAATGCCCATTTAACTACAGGCATCACTCTTGAGACTGCCTGCAAGGGTGCCAATTACAGCAGTGGTAATTGTGGCAGTGGTTTCTCTGATATGGACACAAGTCCACTGGGAACTATGCTGAGGTCACCAGCCTGTCCCTCCTAGCACAGCACTCAGCTGCTTTCAGATGGGAACAATTTTTGGTGAGCACTGAATGTAATGAGATCATCTGGTCTTCCAATGGATACTGAAGGAGGCTCACCAAGTCTGGCTTTTCAGCACAGCTGCAATTACGTGGTTAAAAGAGATAGAAAGAAAAGTGGCTACTAAAACACACTCCCAGAAAACAAAAGAAAACAATAACCTCCCCCCAAAAATCCAAACCAAAACAACCCTCCCCCCACCAAGTATTTATCCTAGTAACCTCCCACACACATTGTGACCTCTGGCCCACTGCTCCAAGACAAGCTGAAACAAAGCAATCAGCCCCAATTTGCAAGATTGCGTGTAAATGATGTTAACCTTTAAGAAGAAGTATTTGCATGGCAATAATAAATTCACATCAGGCAGCATGTGCAGTTTGAAACTGGCTAGTGCCTTATTAACCGGTCCACGCTCGGGGGTGGGGGTTCTGGTAAGAAGCTGGTGTCGGAAACGGTACGATGCTTTTCTGCAAAAGTTGGCAGCTTGGACAAGGAGCCGGGAGAGGGATTTCAATGTTGCACAGCATGCCGTGGAGCGTTCAGGTGCAAAGTAGGAGATTTTTCTCATCGGAAATTGTTCCAAGGAGCCGTCTAACTGGCCAGGCACCAGATGTTTGTGACTCGCAACAAAGAGCTGCAGTCAGAGCCTTTCAGTCTCCAGCCCCTTTTGTGAGAACATGTGCGGCTTGGGCTACTCCCTAATTAAGTTGAGCCTGGTGGAGAAGAGGCCCGGCGATCTGCATCCATTTCAGCACTCGTCTGAGCAAATCACTTGACTATGGGCCCGATCCTGGGCGAATCCAAGGGCGTTTTGAATGACTCAGGAGCGGCAGGCTGGCGTTACCGCATGAAGAGAATGCTGGACGCTCACGATACAGAAGGAAGGATGGTTTTTGTGGCTAAAGCACAGGACGGGGTGAAAAAACGGGGTCAATTCCTGGCTCTTCCACACACTTCCTGTGTGGTCTTGAGCGAAACACTAAGAGCCAAGCTTTCAGGAGTTTGGGCCCACATGGTATGACAGACAGCACGTGAGTCTGCTGAACATGTTCACACAATTTATCATGATGGTGCATGCAGCATAATTGCGCGCACGCGCACACACACAGAGTTATAGTTGCTGTGCATGCAGTTGTGCATCCGGTGTTCTGAAAATCCGGCCCTCTGTGCTTCTGATTCCGCATCTACATATGGGGGAGAATGCCTCCTTCCCAGGACTGCCATGAGGCTGAATTAGTTAGGGCTCAATGCTTGCTCTGCTCCGTTTCCTTTGTGCCACTCAGAATGGGAGAGGAAACCTCCTGCCAGTCCCCAGCAGGTGTAGAGACGTCATCTGGCTCCTATGCCTCCCTCCCTGCAGACTCCAGGAGAGGCGGTGGCAGACCTAGTATGTGGAGCCCCATGGACTCTGGCAATCTCCAGCCGGATTATGGTCCCAAGGGAAACAGTCAGCTGATGCAGTTTAGCGCAGTCCCCCTGTTGCTTCCCCTTGAGCCCAAGACTAGACAGTGAATCAGGAGTTCCCTGACAGCCCCTTAGCCCTGAGCACAGCAGAGAATCTGGACTTCACATTTGTAAAGTGCGCTGTGATTCTTTGGTGGAAGACACTGTGCTCTCACAGTATTAATTATTTTGCTGTAGCGTCTATTAACTGCGGTATCGAGACTCAGTGGAGTGTGGATGGCAATGCTGGCATACCCAGTAAACACACGGATAGAACTTCCCACTGGCTGGGAAACTCCACTTCACTCTCAGGCAGTTAGAGTCACTATCTGAAATCACAGCACTTGTGGGGAGCGATACTGCCCCCAAATACACTGACTGCCATAACCGACTGCCTAATGCCAGGGATCCACTCCAGCTACTTCTGCACCACTCACTCGAGTCTAGCTGAAAGCGTCAATGTCTTCTGAAGAGCTTTTAAAAACCGTGATGCAGAAGTGTAATTCCTCCCACTGCAGGAAGCCCGGGGTGAATTTTTATGGCCTATCTTGTGCAGGAGGTCAGAGCAGAGGTTATCAATAGAGTCACTTCTGGCCTTAAAAATTAATGGGTGAAATCCTGGCTCCAGTGAAGTCAATGAGAGTTTGGCACCTAAATACTTGTGAGGATCTGGGCCACAGTGTCTAGCACAATGGGGCTCTGCTCCCCAGTGAAGGCTCTACGTGCTACCAAGACACCAATAAATAATAAGTCTCTTGATGTGACAGTGATGGTCCTGGTTAGACAGGAATGATTAGAGAGATCACTCTTTTCCCTGAGCCTTATATCTGTATTTCTCCTCTTCTTTTAAACTTCTTAAACCAAAAAAACAGCTTATTCCTGCACTGAAGCTCTCTCCTTGAACTCCCCTCCCCATTAGGGGTCTCCTTTTCAGAGCTGCTAAGCACCCACAACTCCCACCGGCTTCAGAGCATGCTCTATGGCAGGGGCGGGGAAACTTTTTGGCCTGAGGGTCCCATCAGGTTTTGTAAATTGTATGGAGGGCTGGTTAGGGAAGGGGGTCGTGGCCCAGCCTCTATGCCCCCCTGCCCCCGCCCCCGTGGGCCTCCTGCTCCATCCAAGCCCCCCTTTTCCCTGATGGCCCTTCTGGGACCCCTGCCCCATCCACATACCCCTGCTCCCTGTCCCTTGACTGCCCCTGGACCGCCGCCCCATCCAGCCCCTCCTCTCATTCCTGACGGCCCCCCTGGGACCCCTGCCCCATCCAACCACCCCTTTTCCCTATCCCCTGCCTGCCCCCAGAACCCCTGCCTGCCCCATTCAACCCCCCACTCCTTCCTGACTACCCACCGGGACCCCTGCCCAGATTCAACCCTGTTTCCCCCCCGTCCCCTGACCACCACCATCCACACTCCCGTCCCCTGACCACCACCCCGAACTCCCCAGCCCTCTATCCAACTCCCCCGCTCCCTGCCCGTTACCGCGCTGCCTGGAGCACCGGTGGCTGGCGGTGCTACAGGCGCGCCGCCCAGCTGGAGCTGGGCCATGCTGCTGCCACCACCACACAGCACAGAGCACTGGGTCAGGCCACACAGCACAGAGCACCTGACAGCCCCGCCACCCAGAGCATTGCGCCGGCAGCGGAGCGAGCGAGCTGAGGCTGCGGGGAAGGGGGGACAGCAGGGGAGGGGCTGGGGGCTAAGCCTCCCAGCCCAGGAGCTTGGGGACCGGCAAGACTAGCCTGCGGGCCGTAGTTTGCCCACCCCTGCTCTGTGGCCATCCCACCCTGAACACGCTTGATCACCTCTGATTTCAAAGACTAAGCAGGATCAGGCCTGGTTAGTAGGGTCAGGCCTGGTGATGGTGAATCGTTGGCGGGGAGACCTCTCTTGGGAATACTAGAGGCTATAGCTCTGGAAATCAGGCCACAAGGACTTGTAGGCCTGTGTTTCAGGGAGAGGAGGGGCTCACAGGGAATCCACTCGGCTTTAGTGCCAAACCACGAATGCCTGAGGAGGAAATCCCACCGCAGGTCTCCACTCTTAACATCAAGGCTCTGATGCCCAATGTGTTGGCAAAGTGCTTCTCATCTGTATCTTACTGAGGTTGATACTATGCACCACAGAATCCTTTATGACGTGGCTACTGCATTTGTATATATGGCTACCCTTTAAGACCTGGATCTCCAGCAAAGCACGTAAGCATGTGAGCATTCCCGTCTACTTCAATGGGATTGCGCATGTGCTTAAAGTTAACCATGTCGTTAAGTGCTTCACTGGTTCAATGCTCTGCTCTGTGTGAATGCTGAACTCCTGGAGGATGTTATAATAACAGCTCTGGAGACTGAATCCTTGGAGACCATTTATGCACAGATCAGGGGCACAATACAGCTGGCAACGCCAGCTTCCCCAGGGCTCTAGCAATACGCCTCAGACTCTGAGCAGCTTTAGGATCTATTCATGTTCTGGGTGATCTGGCTGTGCATTTGTCTAGGTTAGGTCAAGGGGCTCTGGTTAGGTTGGGGTTTGCAACACATTTTAGAGACCTTTTCCCTAGGCTAGACACAAACTAACACACTGACCCTTGATTTAGCTGGTGGGAGGAGCCTAGGGCTAATTTTTGTAGCTAATCAAGGTGAAAGACTCAGTGACCA
Source organism: Mauremys mutica (assembly GCF_020497125.1). Taxonomy (NCBI): domain Eukaryota; kingdom Metazoa; phylum Chordata; order Testudines; family Geoemydidae; genus Mauremys; species Mauremys mutica. The sequence continues at coordinate 16,664,723 of NC_059072.1, forward strand.
ATCCATTAACACATTAACTAATCCTGACCTATACTCAACTTCTTTTCCTAATCCAGACAAACCCTAAAAGCGGGGCCAAGCATTACCTACCACTCAAACTAAACGTGAGCGGCACCTTGTCACGGGGCTGAAAGGTTGGCTTTGCTTTCTGAACAGCTGTTCTCATGGAATTTCTGGCCAGACCAGAAGAAGAAAGTCCTGGGTCTCTCCAGACAAAAACCCATCCTCAGGAGATTTCCAGCCTAAATTGAAGAGGTCGTGCCAGGAATTATTCTGACCTGGCTGCTCATAACTGAACTAAACAAGGGCAGCCAATGACACTCTGGATGCCATTCAAATGACACTAACCCAGAGGGATCTTCCACCTACATTTTGGTGTGTGCGAGAGGTTTAATGTGTTGAAGAGAGTGGGTCTGGGATATGCCAAAAGGATAAAAAGAACAACATTGCCAGGAAAATCTGGCTTTACACCTGGTCTGTCTCCTCTCTCCAACACTGAATGTTTTCAAAATTAAAACAAGCAACGAAAAATCTGGTGCATTTTACTAGGCAAAACCTGCCATAGCTTGAAAATCAGCCCATGCTATCACCAAGAAGCATAAAGGTTCAGCAATGGGAAAAGAAATAAGCACATCTAAGCACCAGAAGTCAGTGGGTAGCCCTTCATAGAGTGTTAGGCGCAATGAATAATTGACTAGAGGAATGCCACTGAGACTTTGCTAGCCTTTCAAAGCCTTTTAATGAACATGGCCCTCCCACCCCTCCATCACTAGTACACTGGAAAATTTTAATTCCTTCTTGTAATACAAAGATTTTGCGATGATCAGAAAAAACACTGCTATTCCAAGAACAGACCAATTACCCACTGAGGCCAGTATCCTGTCTCTCTGAGAAGCAGCCCGTGTTGGAGGCTTTGGAGGAAAAGTACCTAACTGTGCAATATTAGGGCTTGTCTCCACTTACTGGGGGATTGACGCGCGGCGATCGATCCGCCAGGGTCGATTTAGCGGGTCTAGTGAAGACCCGCTAAATCGACTGCCAATTGCTTTCCTGGCAACGCCGGAACTCCACCGAAATGAGAAGTATAAGGTAAGTCGATGGGAGAGTTGCGTAACAGGTCGATTTAGCCCCATAGTGTAGACCTGCCCCTATACAGAGTGGAGCATTTTGCATATCCCATACCCCTGAAGATATAAGATAGCCTGTCTCCAGAGAAATTTCCTCCCGACCTTCAGGAGCTAGAGGTTGAAGCATGAGAGTTTACATCCCTTCCCAAACTCTTGTTTATTCTTTCAATATTCATTATGGTAAATATGGATGTTCTTTAATCCATATAAATGTCTAATTCTCTATTCAATCTTGCTTGGTTCTTGGCCTCAGTGACATGGATGAGATGACCTCTTTGGGTCCCTTCCAGCCCTATATTTCTGTGATTCTGTATCATGTGGCAATAAGTTCCACAGTCTAATCAGGTTTCAGAGTGGTAGCCATGTTAGTCTGTATCAGCAAAAACAAAAACAACAAGTAGTACTAGTGGCACCTTAGAGACTAACAAATTTATTTGGGCATAAGCTGGCGTGGGCTAAAACCCACTTCATCAGATGCATGGAGTGGAAAATACAGTAGGAAGAGATATAACAGTCAACTGTTATATCTTCTTAAAAGATACTAAAATACTGCTAAAAGTATACAAAATACTGAATGGTATGTGGAAGGCAGATCAGGAGCTTCTGTTCACCCTGTGTCAAAATACAAGAACTAGGGGACAGTCAATGGAACTGAAGGTGGCAAATACTAAATAGACTGTTTTAGACTGTAAAAACAAAAACAACAAGGAGTACTAGTGGCACCTTAGAGACTAACCAATTTATTTGGGCATGCCACTAGTACTCCTCGTTGTTTTTGGTTTTACAGTCTAATCAGACATTGAGTGAAACGGTGTTTTATTGTATCTATTTACTATTTGCCACCTTTAGGTTCCATTGAGTGTCCCCTAGTTCTTGTATTTTGACACAGGGTGAACAGAAGCTCCCGATCTGCCTTCCGCATACCATTCAGTATTTTGTATACTTTTAGCAGTATTTTACACTTTGTGTTTGTTTATTTTGAGGGTCTGTCATTCCTTCACCACAGGAAACTCAAGCTTTACCACTTAGTCAGTGAACCTACCAACTTGACAATGCTTCTTTATGCCCTAAAGCAAAGAGGATCTTTATTTGTTCTGCAGTAAAAGAGCTCTTAATTAGGCTGTTGTTCCACGCCTGTTAATACCCCATTTTCCCTCTGGATCTAGGAAAGTTCACTCTGCTCCTTGCTGTTCAGATAAGGCCAAGTGAGAGCAACAGCAAGGTTGCTCCTTCTAAACAAAGTCTATTTATTACTTACTAGGATCATACTCTCAGTACACAGGCTAGTTCTCTCTTAGGACACTGGCCAGACTTGACTATTTTGTGACACGCAGTACTACTGATTTCACATTTGCTATATGCATTAGGGACCAAATTCTGTTCTCAGTTACACTCGTGTAAATGTAGAATAAGTCTGTTGCAGTTACTTTGGATTTGCACTGGTACTACTCTCAGAATTTGACCCTCAGTGGGGAAGATCCAGTAAAATACATAGAGCTTTGTGGATACCATATGACAGGAAATGGCAATATTTTAGCAAAATGGCTTATTGCTCAACTTCAGAGAACAGACACAACTGGAAACGCTTTTCTGGCTGTCACAAGGAGAATCTTTGTACCACTACAAACTCAGCTGGGGCTTGGGGAGTTTTCTTTGCGATATTCCACATCTCTACCTTTTATTCTGTCCTCAACATCTTTCAAAGCCTGTATCGCAACTACACTCCCTCTGGTCGAAGAAAGGTTTTGGAGCAAGGAGAAGTGGACACATCCAGTGTTTTGTTGCCAGTAGACTATCGAGCTAATCCAGAATAGCGCTGTCTCCTGTTTGGCTGGAGCAAAGCTATACAAAGTACATGTCATTCCTTCAAGGCCATTCTGTTTCCAGCTAGCAGTGTCTGTTATTGGGCCATATGGAAACACTTTGCTGACTTTGTTAATCATTCACTCCCCAGCCTTTTTTGAGTTAATTGTTTGCTAAAACTATTAAAACGTATGTATTGAAGGACGCCTTTGGACTCTTAAAACAGTGGGAGCATCTCACCAGAACAACAGAGACATGCCTCTTGTTACTACAGTCACTCAAGCACGCACTATTCATTATCATACAGCCACAGGCTACACCACTTCTGCTTGATCAAATGCTGTTGGGAGCTCTTAGAACACACTGGAGATACAGCTGACTAAACTGAACAAATGCCACTCACCGACAGGACAGTTTCCAAGTGGCGCTGCGGTTACCATGCTCTTCATATTCCAACTGCTATTCAACTTCAGAAAAATGCACAAAACGAAGAACCCCTTCCTAATAACTGGTATAAGTCACCGTAGCGCCACGGACTCCAACACAGCTAGGCTAATTTATACCAGCTGAAGAACTGGCTCAAAATATTTTGCTAGTTTTATCATAAATTCAGTACCAGGGAAAAGTGCCAGCCTATTTAAATCCTGGGATGCTGGGCGGGGCCCATCAAAGCAATGAAAGACCCACCCCCTCAGAAGAGGGTGGGGCCAAAGGACCTAAAATGGGTGACAAGAAATGAACCAGCAGGGACAGGGGTGCAACGCTGGAGACTGACGTCTTCTGTTTACACACAGAACAGGTCCAGCATTGGTTTTGGAAGCGCAAGCTTCCCCAGAGCACTCTGCCTTAGCCCAGAGCTAAAAGAACAGCCTTAAGGTGTGAGAAGGGTGTGAACTTTCCATGTCTGTTGTGCCCTTGCCCTCTCTGCTGGAAGTGCCGACAAGGGTACCAATTCGGGGTAACAGCAGTGAGGGCGGTTGTGATGTAAACGCGAATCAATCAGGAACTGTCTGAGATCACCACATTCATTTCATGCAGATCACTCAATTTTCAGTCCTTGCAGACCAGATCTGCATTTGAACATGTCATTGGGAAGAGCACAGGAACTGGGGCATTGCCGGGAGTGGTGGAAGTGCCCTAAAAGTGGGGGGACCACAGGCACCCGAATTGTGGGCCCGCCCCCAGGCCATGCACCCTCAAGTCCCCGCCCCACCCCTTCTCTCTGAACCCTCACCCTTATGCTGCCCATTCCCCCCGAAGCCCCGCCCTCGCACTGCCCCTTCTCCCCAAGGCTCCTCCCTCGCACCACCCCTTCTCCAAAGACCCTGCCCACGCACCAGCTCTTCCAGGTCCCCTCTCCCCATCACTCACCCATACTTGTTCTGGAGCTCCTGGGCACCGCCGGTGCTTAATTTGTGCCAGGGCTTGCCAGGGCTGAGCCCTGACACCTCTGGGCTTGGCAGCTCATAGCCCCGGCACCTCTGGGCTTGCCACGTCAGTTATGAAAGTAAAAACATGGCTTGAGCCCCAGCACTTCTTTCATTACAAATGAAGCACAGCCCATTGCCAACCCTCCAGGCCAACTACTTACTCCAAATGTAAGTCAGAAAAACAGAGCGGGGTGGGAGGAAGAAGATTCAGAGTGAATGCTAGTTTAACTGCACTTTGGCATTTCCAGTGATTCAAAGCATAAGCAGGAGGGGTTTAAAAGCATAAGCCACATAGTCGTATACAGCTCCACAGTGCACTAAGAGCTGCGTTCCTATTTAATATCCCCGCACTCCCACAATCCATCTGATACTCTGGGCCAGAGACTGAGCTCCATTGCAACCCCAGTGATGTTAATGGAGTCACTCCAGATTTAAACTGGTGCAAATGAGATCATCCTCTGCATGACTTCGCCTCTCTGACCTCATCAGACCTGCTGACAAACCTAGTTAGGATTCCACGGACATATCGCCGACTTACTCCGGCCATTCACTAAAAAGTTGGTTTTGACTGAATGCTAATGGACTCTCGTGAGATAGGCTCAGCTAGCCAGTGTGGATTACAGTTCTACTTGCGCACACAATAAGCATGGAAAACTCTCTCGGATGACATAATAGGAAAACATTACAATCTCTCTTATAAGACAAGCGAGGTTTTTATATGCATTTAATAGACATTTCTTGGTTTCAGCTGGTTCCTCGCCACAATTTTCTGCCTGTGCATTCTCCAGAGAGATTTTTTTTGTCCATTGTAATTTTTCAATTTGTTCTTGGTCTTGGCATCACAGAGAAACTGAATAAAAAAGATCAAAAAAGCCATAAGATGCAGCCTTCCCTTCCTACATACTCTGCTTAACATTTACAGCTTCTCTGCAAAAAGTTCTACAGAGTGTTTTCCCCACTCCTCCTTCACTTGGAAAGCTTGAGTCAACTTCTGCTGGCATGGAGAGGTGAATGAGATACCACGAGAGACTCCCAGATGCCATAGTGATGGGTGCAATGTAAAAACCTAACTAGGCAGAACAAAAATTGTGCCACATTGAATCAACAGGAGTTGCTCTAACCAGAGAAGTCTTCTGGCTTGGGCTTTTTACTGTGCCAGGAAAAGAGAGCTTTAAATAGCATTTGGGGATCCACAATGCATCCTCGGCCCACCTAACCATGCCTTCCTTCTGCCACGCTGCTCATATTAGGGGCAACAATAGCTGTTTGCATTCCCCCCAGCGGATGGGGTTTGCAAGCACTTTGCAACTCACCAGCACTGGTTCAGACAGGCTTTACGCTGGGTTACACTCTGGGTAGGGTGACCCGATGTGCCGACTTTATAGGGACCGTCTCAATATTTGGGTCTTTGTCTTATATAGGTGCCTATTACCTCCCGATTTTTCACACTTGCTCTCTGGTCACCCTAACTCTGGGTTACGTCTGACAGACTCCACTGAGGAATCATCTAGGCTGCCCATTCCAGACCCCAAGATTTGTGATCACTCCCACTAAGCCACAGAACTTCCTCCTCGTGTTTCTCAGTCAGGCGGTATTACTGTCATGGTCATCATGGATTTCACACAACACACAAAACTGCCCATGTGCCAAAGTAAAAACAACAATCTCAGCAAAAGCAAAGCAAACGCCAAACTCAGCCAGTTTTCCTTGCTTCCTGCCGCTGCTCTGAGGAAAGGCTGGGAGGTACACGGTGCGCCCCAGCTTGCTGCAGTAAGGACGAGAGGGCAGGAGGCAAGTAGGGTGAGGGCCAGGGCTGAGGCCAGTGCTAACCTACTTTGGGGCTGAGCAGGCAGACAAGACCGCTCAGAGCAGCAGCAGGGAGAGAAGGGAAGACGAAACACGAGAGGGAGAAGGCCTGACTCTCCCAAAGAGAACAGCTCTGTTGCCTCAAATGGAGGCACAGGATCTAATCTCCTTAGGGTGACCAGAGAGCAAGTGTGAAAAATCAGGATGGCGGGTGGGGGGGTAATAGGAGCCTATATAAGAAAAAGACCCAAAAATCGGGACTGTCCCTATAAAGTCGGGACATCTGGTCACCCCAAGTCTCCTTTCTCTTGGATTCCTCAGGTTGATTCTCCCTCTCATCCTTGCTTCTGCTTCAATCCTATCACGGGAAGGAGCCTGCAGCAGGGAGGAGCCCTGGAGGAGCAGTTTCTGCAGCTGACCCTGACTTTTGGACGCAGATTCTAAGGACATGTCTCTATTGGGGCTCTGGCGCCGATGCAGCCGTGTGAGTGCAACCCCCCTAGTGTAGACGCACTGTAAACCATCACTTGCATGAATGTGACTTACCCTGCAAGTAACGATTTACCCCAGTGCAATGCGTCTGCACTAGGAGTTCATAGGTGCATCTCTGGTGGCGTTGTCACTCCCTGTGTGAAAGCCCCCAACAGAGACGAGGCTTTGGTTAACCAATATATATTCTGATCTCCGCAGCATGAGTTCTATTTTCCACCGTGGACAACATTTCAGTTTATCATAGCTAAAGAACTACATGTGATCACCACCTACCAACTAATTTGCACAAAGAGGAGGAAGGTTGATTCTGCTGAAGCAGGCTGCATGGACAAATGGGTGACTGAGAAAGAGCCATTTGGCACAGAAACAATGCAGTAAGAAATGCAGAGCTCTTAATTTAGTGGAAGCATTTACATCTGCTAATGTGCTATTCGGTGTTCTGGGAGCTCAGCTGTGCACTGCCCCCTGGAAGCCAGGCTAGAATCTGCTGCTTTCTGATATCTCACTGGTTTCCCAGGTAGGATGAATATTGTTAGCTGATGTTGCGGGCCAGTCTGCGGAGCAAGTTGCATTGCTAAGGAATAAAGGCTGGGGCATAACACCAGAAAATGGGACTCTATATCGGAGAATGAGCTCAGGTGACCCAAACATTCCTTCCGAAGAAGTTCCAGGATGTTTAAGCTGATTTTATAAAAATTTCTTTGCCTAAATTATCAATATGACTAGTCATTTTGGGTGCCCCCAGCTTTGGGTGTCCAATTTGAGACACCTCACTTGGGCCTGATTTTCAGAAAGCACTGAGCACTTCTTCCCTCCAAACCAGTCCCCTCTAAGGTGTCTTAAGTCGGGCACCCAAAGAGGAGGTGTCCAGCTTGGCTTGCCACTTTTGAAAATGTAGGCCAAGCTTGTGCTTTAGAATAAAGCTGCTTGCAGGCAATGCTGTAACTTGCGGGGGATTTCACAGCAGAGTTCTCAAACAAGTTAAAGCACAAGTGGGAATGCTTTCCTGACCTTTCTTCAGGTGCGTGATGAAGCATTTTTACCATTGTTTGATTGATATGGGCCCTTAACCATTAAAATATCCATTCATCAAAGTTAATCCGGCCCCCTTAAATTTGCCATTTTGCACCTTGAAACATGATACTTTTTGTCCTGAGGGGGAGAAACAAAACCCCAAACTCCACCAACCCCTTCCACTCTCACCCTTATTTATATGTCTCCAGCTCTCTTTACTTCTCTGATCATTTATGGCCTGAGCCAGAGCGCCACCGGATCAGGACCTTAGGGATGACGCCTGTGAACTACTGAGCATCCTCAACTCCACATGAAGCCAATGGGGCTGAAGGTGCTCAGTATCTTGCAGGATCAGGCCATACGTTCCCACGTATTACGCCTTTGGAGGAACTTGGCCAACTCAAGACGAATTGGCCAAGTTCAAGACAAATTCAAGACGAATTCAATAGCTTAAGCTGCAGTATTTAACAGTGCTCAATTTTCCCAAACATTACAGCCCTTCAATAAAGTAGGGGCGAGTTCTGCATGTCAACTTTCTGTAGACACCCAGGCAACGTTGGAAGAAACTCCTTATATCCGCCCCCACCATCCTTATACATCAGTGATACGACTCAGTGCCTATGTCCAGCGCCTTTTATGCTGCCATTCAATCCGTAACACGAGGGGTGAGCACATCTCTGAGCAGCCCGGGAGAGAACACACTTACCTTTCTTGGTTTCACTTTGTCGTGGTAGTCGTACTGGAAAATGCCCTTGTAGCTAAGTCCTAACCACCAGGGAATTCCCTGCTTGTCCTAGGAGATAAAACAGAGGGAATGACATTGTATGGGAGGGGAACATTTCAGACACTCCCTGGCAGGCGTGGCGGAAGCTACCTCAACGTGCGGGGGCCACCGGCGCCCAAAGCCCGGCCCCACCCCCGCATCGCCCCTTCCTCAGAGGCCCCGCCTCCACGCTGTCCCTTCTCTCCAGGCCCCCACCCTTGCACTGCCCCCTCCCCTAAGGCTCCGCCCCAATGCTGCCCCTTCCCCCAAGGCCCCGCCCCCATGCCACTTCTTCCCCCCAAGACCCTGCCCCAACTTGCCTCTTCCCCCCAAGACACCCCCCCTGCTTGCTCCTCTCTGCCCCCTCTCTCCCATTGCTTGTCCTCACAGCCGGTAAAAAGTGGTGGGGCGAGCGCCCCTTGGTCCCCTCTGTTCAGGCGCCCCTGCTCCCTGGCCCAATATTCAAGGGAAGGGTTTCTCTGTGTGTGAGAGGGATCATCCCGCCCCATGATCCCTGGATCACAAAGATCCCATGAACACGGAGAAGATCCCTGGCACTCTTATCTCAGGCATATAATAGCTTATGGAATGCAGCAAATTGCATCAAATTACTAAAAACATCCCCAAGGAAGGATCCCCTTGGGTCCCCCTTATAATGGTTCATCCTCTCCACGGCCCCCCTTCCTGCAAATGTCTCAGTCTGAACACTGCTCTGTCTGGCCTTGGAGATTGGAGGAGCTGAAACCCAATAACCCAGCTGACTTGGATTATGCGTGGGAACCCTGACATCAGTCGATAAAATGCAGCGCTAATGGGATCCGATGGCTACCAAGCGATAAGGTCTGACAGACCTGGGCTCAAATGCTTTCCATCTGAGTGTGCCAGAAAACTATTTTATGGAGTAATGAGTGATACTTGATACAAGCTCTGTTTAGATTTAGTGAACTGCAACCCTCAGTGAAACGATTCCAGTTTGCCAAGATGCTGGTGAAGGGCAGGGGGGAAAAAATAGCAACAACAAAAAACAACTGATGCGGCAAGGTGGAAAATGACTATGCTAAGCAGCAACATCTACGTTGCTCATGAAGGCTGTGATCCAAAGCCCATTGGCTGTGAGCTGTCCCACTGAACTTCTCTGGGCTAGTAAGTGTTTGTTGGATTGGGTATGTCTGCGCTGCAGCTGGGAGGTACGAGTCCCAGCACGGGGAGACAGATTCCCACTAGCTCAGCACATGCGACACGCTAAAAATGGCAATGTGGATGTTGCGGCACAGGGTCGCCGTGACTCTGAGCTTGGACTCAGAGGGTCAGGCGGGCTTGGGCTCGGGGGGCTGGGCGGAGCTGCCACCACTGCCGCAGCGTCTAATCTGTCTACCCTTGCCGGAAATCACGCCTCCGAGCTGCAGGGTAGCCACACCCTTAGGATCCGATCCAAAGGCCACCCAGTGTAATACTTCCTAGCCGACAACCAACACATGCTCACCAATCGAGAGGAGTTCACTGGAACAACCCTCAGTAGTAAGCACCATGCACAGCAGCAAATGTTTGAGGGTTTGGGCACCAAAACCCAAGTAATTCCCTGCAACTTCCACCCACTGAAGTCAATGGAAGCTGGGTGCGCAGGAGGGCTGGGGGACCCCGCCCTATGACAAGAGATGGGCAAACCATTTCAGGTCAACAAGATGTAGCCAACAGAGTCCTACTATCTGACTTGTGGCTGCCTTTCTCTGATACAGGGCCTTGGGGGTGGGGCGGGCCAGGGAGATCATATTTAGGGTATTTACTGTCACATTGTTTCTGTTGTATCACATGGGTGCAAGACACTTTGCAGATGTACAAGAAAGTAACATTCTTGTACCTAAAACCATGCAGGTCAGTACAGATAATGATGCGAGACATCAAAACTCTGTGGGTGATGAAGAGGGGGAAATGCTCCAGGGAGAGCAAACCTAGCTTCCTTTTTTATTGTTATCACTTGTAAAAACCTCCACTGCTGGGCAGGCCTGGAAGTGGTAGAGGCGAGATCATGAGTCCACCCTGGTGGCGGATTGTTAAACAAACGGAGCCTGGAGGAGGGATTTAATGAGAGAATCCCAGCATGAAATCCAATCAGAAGACTGCAAGCTGGAGTCAATTGCTCCAGCCCTAGTGGAGGGGATGCTGGAATTTTATCTTGAAGAACAGGATTTTCCTCTACTGAATTGTATTTACCAAACAGTCACTGAATAGTTGAAACAAAGTTTATCTTAACAAAGGAAGTGAAACAGTACTTTCAGGAAAGTGCAGGGTAAACAGAGGCCAGAATTTTTGTCACCATCATCAGTTTAATTCAGTAAATGCCTTTTGTCGGTGGCACGTACCTTTACTGCATAATAATGGACTCCATACGTTGGGAGGGATTCTACAATGCTCATGTAACTGCAGAATGAAACAGAAGAAGAATAACATGGATGAGGAGTGGGGTCTCCTGAAAAAGCATCTGCTTAAAAAAAAAGAAGTTACTGGACAGGAGATGGGAGACACAGTTATGCGCAGAATTTACAGCCAGTGTAGAATACACACCTCTACTTCAATATAACACGAATTCTGATATAACGCGGTAAAGCAGTGCTCCGGGAGGGAGCAGGGCACGGGTGCGCTGCGCACTCTGGTGGATCAAAGCAAGTTCGATATAACACGGTTTCACCTATAACGCGGTAAGATTTTTTGGCTCCCGAGGACAGCGTTATATCGAGGTAGAGGTGTAGCTTAGCAAACAAAGGTTGCTGCCCAGCATTGCCTGTCCCAACTTACTTTACAATCGCTTGGCCTCTTGTCTGACCACTCAGTTTCTTGTAATGCTCGATGACTCTGTCCTCGCTGCAAAGGGAGACATAGAATCTTGTTATTTTTATCTCTGCTCAATAATCAAAGAAGATTTCAATAGGTGACCGGGCATTTCTGTTACCTACGGCTACCAGCCTGGGAAACGAAGAGGGTGTGTAACAGAGACTACTCAGAATGGGACTGTATTCAGCCCCAGAGAAAAGGAAGCCAATGCAGAATACAAGATGGGATTGCAAAGAGAAAGGTTTCTGGACGGTGCTAATTTTATTAAGGGAAATGGGATCTACTCCCACAGACTTTCTTCTCTGTGCCTCAGTCTCCTCCTCTTTGAGTTTTGTTTTGTTTACGACAATGCAAGTTTTGTCTCGAGACAAACTGCGGCCCCGTGTCCTGCCTTGCAGGCCTGAAGGTGCCTCTTGGCCAGCTGACACTCACAGCAGGCTGGGTCCCGAGCCTTCAGGAGCACTCCTCAGTCCTCACCGCTACCACACAGAGGACAAAACCATGTATGGGAATCAGCTTCACTACAGAGAGCAGGCTTGAGGCTTGTTATTACCCAGAGCCAATTTCTTAGCATCCACAGAGCTACAGATTAAGCCAGACTTGTAACTCCATCCTTAACTGCCTGCATTGTCCCCCACTAGTGAAGTGGATATGGATCGCAGGTCATAGAACCAGGGTGATGTGAGCTATAGTATGAGTATGAGCCGTACTCTCAAGGCACAAAAAGGCAAATTATTGACCACATTTGGATCTCAGTGACATGGGTCTCCTTTGATTTCAATGAAGTCACTCCTGATTTACACCCATGTAACAGAGCAGCCCGATTAGCCTCTCAAACTAGTTTTATATTGGTCTAGCTTCAGTGGGCCGGCCTGATTCTCTCACCTGCATCACTGTAAATCAGGAGCAATATCAAAGGAGTCAAACCAATTTCACCAGTGTAAACTGGTCTGAGAGGAGAATCAGGTCCTTAGGTGTTAATTAGAATCTCCTGGCCTTTGTGCCTTTTCACTGAGGATGAAGATTCTCTGCTGTGCTTCTGGTATGTCTACACTGCAGTTGGACACACACAGCTGGCCCCTGCCTGACTTCAGCTGGCAGGGCTGAGGATCCACCTCGCAGGGTCCTAGAGCCCGAGCCTGAATCTCTATACCAGAGGTCAGCAACCTTTCAGCAGTGGTGTGCCGAGTCTTCATTTATTCACTCTGATTTAAGGTTTCGCGTGCCAATAATACATTTTAATGTTTTTAGAAGTTAGACTTTCTATAAGTCTGTAATATAAACTATTGTTGTATGTAAAGTAAAAAAAGGTTTTAAAATGTTTAAGAAGCTTCATTTAAAATGCAGAGCCCCGCGGACTGGTGGCCAGGACCCGGGCAGTGTGAGTGTCCCTGAAAATCGGCGCACGGGCCATAGGTTGCCTACCCCTGGTCTATACCACAATGAAACAGCCCTGCAAGCCAGAGTCAGCTGGCATGGGCCAGATGTGGGGTTTTAACTGCAATGTAGACATACCCTCAAAGGCACAGCCCAGAACTCACAGCCCAGGAGGAGCCTAATGTGTCTTTCAGGCAACTTTGTGCCCTCCCAGTCCTGAGTTGCTCTGGGGGCTACATAAGCCCCTGGAATAACTCAGCCAGCCCTGGGGGCCTGTCTAAGTTATGGCAGCCTCCCTACAGGCCACAGCGCTGTCTGGGAATTCTGCAGAGCTGCATGCTGCGGCCCTGTCCCCAGCACACCCCCTGTCCAGAGCTTGCAATAAACTCATAAGGATGCAGCCTTATGGCTGTGCACCCGTGAGTAGGGTTGCCATCTTTCTAATGACTGGTAACCAGACCTCCAAGGCCCTGCCCCCAAGGCCCCACCTCTTCCCAGAAGCCCCACCCCTGCCCCACCTCTCCCCCCAAGGCCCGCCTGCTCTGCCTCTCCCCCGAAGGCCCCACCCCTGCTCTGCTTTCCCCCCCCTCAAACCTCGCCCCCATTGCTCACGCCTCTCCCTCACTCCCCCACATTGCTCACTGCAGGTTGGAGGCAACCTCAGCTGAGCTGGGGCTGGCTTAGGTTAATGACCCAGTGCCTCCCCCTTCCCTGCGGTAATGGGAGTTTTGGTTCGGTTGCCATTTAGGGTTGCTAGGTCCCCTTTTTTAATGGACTTTCTGGTCGAAAACCTGGCACGTGGCAACCCTAAATGGCGCCCGGACGCAGAAACCAAAAACCGGACTGTCTGAGTAAATCCTGGATGGGTGGCAACCCCACAGTGCCTGCCCTGAGGGAATCCTCCCCCCAGCAGGAACTGAATCTTCTGAGGCCCCTTTATGCTTCTCCTGTCCTTTTACATGGTGTAACTGGCCAGGTTGGGGTGGGGTGGGTGATGATCTCACCCCAAGTGCTTAGAGACCCCGGTCCTGGAGGCTCTGTGAAAATCTTTGCAAAATATTTCACTTAGCAACAGTTCTGCTTACATAACAGTGTCTTCTTCTCTGTATTTCTTTCCCCTTGTGTTTATTATTGTGCCAGAACCATGCGCATGGAGACGGGATCTTTGTTGCAAAGGCGCTCACCTAGCCCTGCTGTGTAGAGCTCCGCTGAAATCATAACCCCCCGTCTGTGACATCACAATTAACTGCCACGCAGAGGATAGATCACTGTGACATCTTAAACAGGTGGGGAATCAGAAGCTTGAACGAAGGAGGTGAAGATCCTGTTTTCATGCAAAACATCCCCAATTTGGTCACCTGTGGAGGGCTCCCCCATCCAGCAAGCCCAGAATCCTTAGGCAGGCTCCCGAACCAGGAATCCGGATGGCTGATGTAATATGGGAACATGTTCCTGGCACTTTGCCGTAATAGAACATTTAAAAAAAATAATACAAAGGGAAGGTGGAAAAACAAACACAAACAAACAGACAAAGGGGAAAAGGGGCAGGATCATTTCTAAGGAGAAGGGTTTTCAAGTCCGCTGCTCTTTAACATCCCTGCCATTGGTCTGTGTGCAAGTAACTTACTTTCCTCATTTATTCCCTTAGGCTGTGCCTACACTGGCACTTTCGTTGCTAAATTTGTCGCTCAGGGGTGTGAAAAAAACACCCCCCGAGCAACAAAAGTTTTAGTGATGAAAAGCGCCAGTGTGGACTCTGTTGGCAGGAGCCACGCTCCCGTTGACGGAGCTATCATCCCTCGTTGCGGGTGGTCTTATTTTGTCGCTGGGAAAGCTCTCTCCCGGCAATAAAGAGCGGTGCGCCATTGTAAGGCACGCAGTGTAGACGTAGCCTTAGGAGTGATTCCCACACTAATCCTGCCAAAATAACAGGTAAATAAAAAAAAGCCTGTAAACGTCAGTCAGCCAATGGGCACAAGGGGGGTGGGTCTCAGAGCCTGGGCTCCAGCCCAATCCCAAACCTCTACACTGCTACTTTTAGCCCCGCGGCCCCAGCCGCTGCTAGCCCAAGTCAGCAGACCATGGGCCCTGAGACTTAGTGCTGTGGGTTTTTTTACTGCAGGGTTGACATACACAATGTGCAAGGCAGTGAGGTCGCCTGCATACTACTTACTGCAAAGGGTGCTGCTGTTTGGGAAAGGAGTGTTTTCGCTCTCCTGACAAATGTCGCAGAGTAAATGTCACATACAGAAAGTGATTGCCTTAGATTCAATAGCCTTAGAGCCAAATTCTGGCCTTGCATTCGTGCAGGTGTCTCCCACTGAAATCACGTGTGTCATCTGAAGGCAGAGTCTGGCCCTTACTGTGTAACAGTCACAGACAAGATTAATGTCTGGAACAATCACTGAGTTACACGACTACACAAATGCTGGGCGGGCTCCAGGCTACATCATTCCCGCTGATAAAGAAGAACAAAGAGGACTTAGAGTCCTTTGAAATGTCCTTGTAAGCCCAGTATTACTTACAGGCCTGATTTGCCTCTGCTTCAGATAGATCAGGAGTAACTACACAGAAATCAGTGGAGTTACCCCAGTGTGTCGCGTGAGAGCAGAACCAGCCCGCTGCGTGCTGCTTTGCTTTGGTTTTTGTTCTTTATCGTTTAAATCCATCCCTGATGTTAACTTCATTCACTTCACTCCCACGGCTGGACATATTCTTCTATCTGTGTATTGCCCTGTGCAATGCCTCGGAGTTTTGCTTGCTTTTGTTACAAATTATTAAAATACATAAAATAACGGAATGTTTCTTACATCATTTCCCCTTGGGCGTGGAAGCTAATCAATGGCATATTTTCCTGAAAAGCAAAGCCCTGTCTTTAGAGAGCCTCCTCAAAAGGCAGCAAGGTCCCTGGCTGGGGCACTAGAGTAGGAGTCAGAAGACCCGCATTCTATTCCTGGCTCTGACTCAGCCTGCTGGGTGAACTCTGCCAAGCCATGTCATCTCCCCATGCCTTGGTTTCCCCATCAGTAAAACGAGCCCTTTGTAAAATGCTTGGCGATCCACAGATAAAATGTGATATATAAAAGTATTATTCCTCCTTCCTTCAGTTCTCTCTCTTTTGCACCAGATAATAAAACCTGGATTACACTGACGCCATGAAAGCATCCTGCCTTACAGACCCCTCTTTCATGTAACGTATTTTTGTGGTCTTTTTTTTCCATTGCCACTGCCATATGCAAGATATCATCAGACACAGAGGCTAATTTCTGTCTCCAGTTTTGCTATAAGGGGGTCACCTCAACACGCGCCAGTGAAAACAAACAAAGTAATTCACTCAACAGGACAAGCCTTAGCAGAGTTAACACAAATTCTCATCTATCCTTTCAGCTGCTCATCTTTTAGCTAACTGTTACTGACAGCTATACAAGTGCTGGGGCATTGGTTGGGACCACCTGCTGGTATCACGGTTACAGCACTGACTCCAGATTGTCGCCACGTCAGTGACATATAAACTCATACATAGCACATGACAGTGACAGAGGCCACTTAACAAAGTGACTAATGCTTTGGTATTGATGAAATGACACGAAGCTGAAGTCAGCTTGTCAGCGAGTAAACATCCCCTGGGAATGTTACAGAAGAACCATTTATGTGAATGAGATCCTGCAGGAAAGAACCCTTGTAAAGATCTTATAAGCATGAAGATCAAGAATTCCCTTGGCCCTCGCAGCTTATAGAAATAGAAAGTAACTCGTAAGCAAGCATAGGGCCAGAATTCCAAAAGAGCCTAGGGTCAGATTTCCAAGTGCTAAGCTCCCAAAATCAGGGCCAGACTTTCAAAAGTATTCAGCTCCCAACATGCTGAGCTGTTCTTAATAGCTGATCACTTCTTTCTGGTGCCTTGCTGAAAATCTGGCCCATAGTTCTTCCATTGCCATCAGTGCTTTATAGATTTCAACTCTATATCCTGCTGAATACCTGCATTCTGGGCTGGATTCAGGTGGAGGAACTATAAACCCATGTTTAGGGCTCCAGCTTTTGTGGTTGCATGGTGAGACCAGAATCTCCACATTCATTTTAAAAAATCCTCTCTCTAGCCCTCATGGATGCAAAGAAAAGCTTGCAAATGTGACCCATAACTGATGCCTGCCTGAGTCTGCAGAGGGCCTGAAACAATAGCTCCAAGAGATGTGAATTGCCCCATCCATCTTTACCTCTGAAGTCTGCTACCACCCCAAGGAGGGGTGGGGACCTGGTGTGGGGGCAGGGCAACAGCATGGGGACAGTGCCACGAAAGTCTGTGTAGGTTGTGCCTAAGATCGCAGACTGACTTAATTCAGCCCTGCCTACACTTAAATGTCCAGCACTTGTCACACTTGCGTCTCTATACATATTCCAACTTAAATTCAATGAAAGCTGTAGGGGGGTTGCTGGCACTACAGCTGGGAGGTGTGATACCCAGTGCGGGCAGACAAACAGTGCGGGCAGACATGCTAAAAAATCGCAATATGGATGCTGAAGCAGAGGTGATGGCTCGGGCTACCCACCCAAGCCCACCTGACTCCCTGGGTCTGAGCTCGGGGGGTTAGCCCCAGCCTCAGCCAATGCCACAACATCCACACTGCTATTTTCAGTGCGCTAGCTCAAGTTGACTTACTGCAAGTCCGTTTACCTGTGCTGGGACTCACGCCTCCCAAATACAGTGCAAACATACCCAAGGTGATCGGCACGTCTCAGGGTTCGGCCCATAGGAAGAATGTACATGCACACAACTACTAAAGCAGTGGCAGCTATGTAAAGGGGCCAAACTTTTAGTTTCTAATCATACTGAGTTGACACGTAGCTGCATTATTATATATGGGTGAAGCTAGAAGTGGTCATATAAAAATGGTGAATATACGCATACAACCAACCTATCTCTTTTGAGTCTTACCAATGCGGTTTATACAACTTTATAATCATTTTAGTTCGTTTTTAGGACATTAAAAATAAGTCAACAAAAGCAATTGAAAGAGCATTTTAAACATTCCCTTGTAGTGCTGGAAACGCACACAGCATAGCTCTGTGCTAATGCCAGGGAACACGAGCGTGAAACTGATTGCAAATGGCAAAGGGAAGTGTGAAATCTGCTCTCACCGTAAAATCTCAGCAAGACACCAAAAGCCAGGGCACAGCAGAAATGTCAAAACGTAAATTGGAGTTAAAAATTCTTTCCGTTTAGATCATCTGCCATTGACCAATATTTCAGAGAAGTGACTGTAGGCCTGATTCCCGTCAGAGGTTACCGTATGTGGGTGAACATTTGGAGGAAGAAAAACTGCCGGTAAAAAAGAATGAACTGTACGTGGGATAAAGTTGTGTAAGAACGTGGTCAGTGAAGTGAAACCAGGATCACAAGGGATTCTAATGGCTAAAGTCACTTGGTTTATTACGCTATGGAAAAAAATGAACTTTTTAACCTGGAGCCTGTTCCTGCATCCCTTATTCCTATGACTTTACCTTACTTGTGCGAGGACTCCCATTAACTTACACACAACTATGAGGAAGGATTTGTCTTTTCCTAATTGCTGTAAATCACAGTATTTTAAACAGATTCTCTGGCTTGACCAACGTGACTCAATCCAAGTTCCAGACCAAGGGCGTGTGCATAGGAGGAAATAGGTTACCAGGCCTTTGTTGTTAAAGTCTCTTGCACTGAGCCAGGAGTTTGGCCAGATCCAGGGGTGTGTGTTGAGAGCTCAGCAGCTGGCTGCACACACACTGTATACATGGGAAAAAGCAAAATCCAAGGCTGAACCAAAATCCAATGGACTGGAGGAAGCTGGGACCCAGGGCTCTCTGCTGGTGGTTTGAGGGACAACGATGATCAGGCTTGGCGAGGATGGGCCATGGACTCTGAGTGGTGAATGAGCTGTCCAGTTTCCTCTGGAAAAGGAAAGAGACCCCAGCAAGAGGCGGAATGTGTGGGTGTATTGGAGGGTAGGTCAGGTCTCAGCCTGAAGAGACCAAACTCTTGGCCAAAGGAAACAGTAGGCTCCTCAGCTGTTCCCTCCCCCACACTTCGCACATGAGCCCAGCCAGCCCATGAAAGAAGCTGTGGGTGGTGGGCATCTTCGGCTACATTTTTCAGGTTTTCAAGCAGGTTCAGTGTGCTGGGTCAGAGACAGAAATACTGGTGATCTGTCTGTGCCCCAGCCCAGGATTCTGATTACAGTCTGGGACTCTTCAAACCTCTTCCGATGAGCTCAGAAAATGTTTAGCAGCTTTGCAGATTAGCTCTTGTTCAGCTGTGCACCAGTTACAGCTAATTCCGGTGTGGTAGCCCCGCTAAGAGAAATGGCTAGGATCTCCAGGGGTGGAGTGGGGGTGGGATCACAAATCAGAAAACGAAATCCATATTCCCTGCCATCATCAAATTACCAGGCTGCAGAAACTAAAGGAGTAGCAGATAAGAGAACTATCCTCCCACTGCCAGGCTTGAGAAGCCCAATTCTTTAAAGACAAACATGAAAGAATCACAAGCAGAAAAGCAAATCAATCCCTTGCCCCCTGCTCAAACGGGCTTTCCTCTGACTAATTCCTATCTGCAGTGCTGAAAAGGCTGGGAGAGGCAGACAAAGAAGCTATGGTGGCGGGGGGGCGAGCAGTAAATGGGGTGCTGCGTCTACCTTGACACACCAACGGATTTTGTTTTCAATGCAATAACATAGGAGGAGGAAAACGTAACGCAGCACTTAGCACCTACATAGTGCTGAATATGTTCTGAGCACTGTACGGGCGCTGGGTCTGAATGTAGCCTCCCACAAATGGAAAGCCCCTGCCTATACAGGACGAGAATCAGACCCTTTGGCGTTGGTTATTCCATGCAGACAGGATTTGCAGAATCAGGCCCAACGATTCCTCCTTGCTTATGGGCTCAATCCTGCTCACCTTCCCCACACCAGCAGTCCCACAGGGCCCCACTCGTCACGGCTTTACCCCCTGGGTAGCCATTTACACCTGTGCAAAAAGAGTGTCAGGTGGATATAAGATGCTACCGTACCAAACTGGGAGCACTCTACACCCATGTTGCACAGGTGCAAGTAGCTGCATAAGGTACACGTGGAGAATCAGGCCTACTGACTTCAGTGGGACCGACTTGCCTGAGTAAGGCAAGCAGCATTTGGGGCTCAAACCTCTCCTTCAGGCTGGGGAGTGGTATTGTACCTATCTGACAGAGGGGGAAACTGAGGCACAGAGCGGTTAAAGTGACTTGCCCAAGATCACACTGTAAGTCAATGGCAGAGCCAGGACTAGAACTCAGGAGATCCTGGATTTCAGATCTGCTCGCTGGTAGCTAGCCAGGGCTGCCTCACAGTGGATGAGACAATTACATGGATAGATAGGTTACCAGTAAGCAAGGGAGGGGTGCTCCTTCAGGGCTTGCGTTGGAAGGGCTGGAAGCTTCTTCAAGTCAGTCTTTACAATTTCATTGCTGAAAGAGAGAGAGTTGAAAAGGGGATCAGACTACAAGAAAACCACAATATCTGATATGACCCGACCCAGCTGGCTGGCTGCTATGGCTCTGCATCTGTTCCTCCTTAACGACATGCACTGGGCTCTCCTTTCTTTCTTTTAAAGGCAGTGTAGTAATGTTTTCCTCCAATACCACACTCGGAGCAGAGTTGTCCCAGCTGGCTACGTTTATTCATCTCATATAATCGCTTTAAAATATAAATACCCCACAATGGTACAGTTTCACTGAGCAGCCCTGTGGATAAATGCATATGGAGAGAGGAGCAGGGGGGAGAAATGGCTGCACAAGGCACCGTTGTTTAAACAATTCCCGTCTGGTGCAAAATGTAGCATTTTGTTGTCATAGCAACACAGGTTGCTTGTTGGCACATCACCACGGTGATCCACTCTTTGCCCTGGTTCTTCACTGAGCAGGGGCCAATTTGAGCCCTATGTCCTATTATTCAAAACCCTCACTGGGATTGGCCCCAGCCACCTGAGAGATTGGCTCCCCCCTCCATGACCTCCTCTGGTGGCTACGTCCCAGTGGAACAATGAAACTGCAGACCCATGGGGGAGGCGGATGAGCATGGGCGATGAAGTGATCGCAAGACCTGGAGCTCAACTGTGGAACTTACTTTTATAGAATCACAGCAATCCCTCCCCCCAAATAAATAAGAACGTAAAAAATATTCTATAAACCAATCAGGCTGTTTCCGCTTCTCCTACAGGTGGGGAAGGAAAAACAGAGTGAGAGCGTGAACACTTGTTATTTTTATTTCTGTTTTTATATGTAAAAGCCACTCAGCTACAATGGTAACAGGGGCAATATAAGACAGTCTGCATGATGTGGAATGCCAGAGTTAATACGCTCACTGACTTTCCCTTGTAACAGCAATTTTTCCTTCCTCAATAAAATGCAAGTTTGCCATACCCTCTCCTCCCAAAGATCATTTTCTGCATAATTATCTGAAGTTGCTCCTCCTGTTGTGGGTTCTTGACACTCATGGAAACATCTAATACACAGACACTTGCACATAGCAATTTCTTGCTAGCCTGGGCTTTTCTTTGAAGTTAATTGGTGTGCTGTTGAAAGGCGTCGGGCTGACAGCCCTGGAGACCGAAACCCTCTACACCCCTAAACAGGTACAGAGCAGGCAACAGCAGCACAGACAATGTCATTCACTCCCCGTGGCCCATTCAGTCTTCAGCCTCATTGCTGAGTTGTTATGTAGATGCTCCTCCATTGAGATATGGACTGAAACCACATTTCACTGAAGCTCATTTCAGATAGGCTAAATCATAGCCATTTTGTTGATGACTTTCAGTTCCTACAAAGATGGGCTAGGCTCACATCCATGACACAGAGGGGGAAAAAAGAACAATCACTAGGACACCAATTGATGGTGAGATAGCAAGAAACCTCCTGTCATAAACAGTTAGTTACGGGTTAAGGTTTTTGTCTACCTGTAAAGGGTTAACAAGCAGTACCTGTGGACACCTGACCAGAGGACCAATGAGGGACAAGATTATTTTCAAATCCGTGGAGGGAAGTTTTTTGTTTTTTTCCCCCTGTTCTTTGATTTCTTAGTGAATCTCTCTTGGGTATTAAGAGAGTCCAGACATCTTAATCAAGTCCTCCCAGGTTTCTGCAACAAATTCTTCTATTCAAGCTAGTGAGTATTAGCAAGGAACTAGTATTCTTATACTTTTATTTCTGTATTTGCAATTCTGTGTTTTGCTACAGAATTTCTTTAAGTCTGTACTGTGATTGCTTTTACTGAGAAAGAAGGGAGGGGGAATTCTCTCCAGAGATTGATAAGTTTAGACCCTGTATTGTTCCAATTTGGTTACAGAGACAGTGACTTTTTCTTTTTATTCTTTAATAAATTCTTTTCTTTTCTTTGGAAAAAAAAACAAACTTCCCTCCACCGATTTGAAAATAATCTTGTCCCTCATTGGTCCTCTGGTCAGGTGTCCACAGGTACTGCTTGTTAACCCTTTACAGGTAGACAAAAACCTTAACCCTTAACTAACTGTTTAAGTTGCTGATGCACTCTCTCGTGAAAGTTTCCCAGAATCAAGTGGTTAAAAAGTGATCTTCACATGTTTACATGCTTAGTAGTATATGTAATACTGCATGTGTTTTAGTAATCTGTTTATTTTACAGTTCTAGGAGGAAATCACCACCAGTAGTTCCCACTGTTGGTGATTTGGGGGGCGTGTCATAAACAGTTAGTTAAGGGTTAAGGTTTTTGTCTACCTGTAAAGGGTTAACAAGCAGTACCTGTGGACACCTGACCAGAGGACCAATGAGGGACAAGATTATTTTCAAATCTGTGGAGGGAAGTTTTTTTTTTTTTTTCCCCTGTTCTTTGTTTTCTTAGCGAGTCTCTCTTGGGTATTAAGAGAGTCCAGACATCTTAATCAAGTCCTCCCAGGTTTCTGCAACAAATTCTTCTATTCAAGCTAGTGAGTATTAGCAAGGAACTAGTATTCTTATACTTTTATTTCTGTATTTGCAATTCTGTGTTTTGCTATAGAATTTCTTTAAGTCTGTACTGTGATTGCTTTTACTGAGAAAGAAGGGAGGGGGAATTCTCTCCAGAGATTGATAAGTTTAGACCCTGTATTGTTCCAATTTGGTTACAGAGACAGTGACTTTTTCTTTTTATTCTTTAATAAATTCTTTTCTTTTCTTTGGACTTGGTTAATTCCTTCTCTTGTGGAAATTCAGGGGAAGGGGAGGGGGGAAGAGATAATTCCTCCTGGGTTTGATTCAAGCAGTTTGAATCAGGTATCTCTTTCCAGGACTAGGGAAGGGGAGGGGGTGGTAAGTCCCTCTTTGTGTTGAGTCAAGGATTTGACTCGGTGTATATCTCTCCAGAGTGGCTAGGAGAGAGGGAGGGGGGAAGTGGGCTGCTTCCCTGTGTGTAGAGATTCAGGGACATTGAATCTGTGTTCCCCAGGGAAAGTTGGGGGAACAGGCAGTGTGTCAGACACTTAAATCTGACTGGTGGCAGTGTAGTAAATCTAAACTAGGATTTTAGTTTAGGGGGAAACTAAGGCAGGTCCCTACATTGGAACCCAACAGCTCCAAGTGGGGGTGAGACCTATGACACCTCCCCTTGAGTAATAACTAGGGATCTTATTCTCCTTCACACTGGTGTAAGTCTGGAGTCTATTTAAGTCAAGAGAGTTACACTGGTGTAAAACCAGGGTAAATGAGATCAGAATTGGCTAGAAGAAAGATACAGAGAGACACCATCTTCCTTTCCAAATGCAAACAGATGGACATCATACCAAAAAGGACTGAAGGTAAAAAATCCATTACAATCTACATACCACACAGACTATGCTGAGAGATTGTGCCACACACTCTCAAAGAAACTGCGGAACCATCTGATCAACATCCTATACAGCAAACAGGGAAAGATTAAGAATGAGCTCTCAAAACTGGATACTCTCATAAAAAAACCCCAACCTTCCACACAAACTTCCTTGTGGCTGGACTTTACAAAAATTAGACAAGCCATTTACAACACACACTTTGCTTCTCTACAAAGGAAAAAGGACACTAAACTATCTAAACTACTACATGCCACAACCGTGGTTCCCTTAACTCACCCAACAATATTGTTAATCTATCCAGCTATACCCTTAGCCTGGCAGAAGAATCTGTCCTATCTCGGGGCCTCTCCTTCTGCCCCTCCACCCCCCATGAATATGATACTATTCTGTGGTGACCTAGAATCCTACTTTTGATGTCTCTGACTCAAGGAATATTTCCAACACCTCTGAACAGCATAGTAACCCACAGAAACCTTCCTACCAACGCTACA
The DNA here is from genome assembly GCF_020497125.1 of Mauremys mutica. Taxonomy (NCBI): domain Eukaryota; kingdom Metazoa; phylum Chordata; order Testudines; family Geoemydidae; genus Mauremys; species Mauremys mutica. The sequence goes on from NC_059072.1 coordinate 16,688,700, forward strand.
AAAAGAAGGATTCTGCGTCGACTCCTCCTGAAGGTCGAAACAGACTGGACTTCTACATAAAGTGCTTCCGCCGACATGCACAGGCTGAAACTGTGGAAAAGCAGCATCACTTGCCCCATAACCTCAGTCGTGCAGAACACAACGTCATCCACAGCCTCAGGAACAACTCTGACACCATAATCAAACAGGCTGACAAAGGAGGTGCTGTTGTCATCACGAATAGGTCGGAATATGAATGAGAGGCTGCTAGGCAGCTCTCTAACACCACATTCTACAGGCCATTACCCTCTGATCTCACTGAGGGTTACCAAAAGAAACTACACCATCTGTTCAAGAAACTCCCTGAAAAAGCACAGGAACAAATCTGCACAGACACACCCCTAGAACCTTGACCAGGGGTATTCTATTTGCTACCCAAGATCCATAAGCCTGGAAATCCTGGACGCCCCATCATCTCAGGCATTGGCACCCTGACAGCAGGATTGTCTGGCTATGTAGACTCTCTCCTCTATGCCCTACGCTATCAGCACTCCTAGCTATCTTTGAGACACCACTGACTTCCTGAGGAAACTACAATCCATTGGTGATCTTCCAGAAAACACCATCCTGGCCACTATGGATGTAGAAGCCCTCTACAGTTGACACCAACTTTCACACAGAAGATGGACTACAAGCCATCAGGAACAGTATCCCCGATAATGTCACGGCAAACCTGGTGGCTGAACTTTGTGACTTTGTCCTCACCCACAACTTTTTCACATTTGGGGACAATGTATACCTTCAAGTCAACGGCACTGCTATGGGTACCCGCATGGCCCCACAGTATACCAACATCTTTATGGCTGACTTAGAACAATGCTTCCTCATCTCTTGTCCCCTAACGCCACCACTTTACTTGCGCTACATTGATGACATCTTCATCATCTGGACCCATGAAAAAGAAGCCCTTGAGGAATTCCACCATGATTTCAACAATTTCCATCCCACCATCAACCTCAGCCTGGACCAGTCCACACAAGAGATCCGCTTCCTGGACACTACAGTGCTAATAAGCGACGGTCACAGACACCACCCTATACCGGAAACCTACTGACCGCTATACTTACCTACATGCCTCCAGCTTTCAGCCAGACCACACCACACCACACAATCCATTGTCTACAGCCACGCCCTAAGATACAACCACATTTGCTCCAATCCCTCAGACAGAGACAAATACCTAAAAGATCTCTATCAAGTGTTCTTAAAACTACAATACCCACCTGCTGAAGTGAAAAAACAGATTGACAGAGCCAGAAGAGTACCCAGAAGTCACCTACTACAGGACAGGCCCAACAAAGCAAGTAACAGAACGCCACTAGCCGTCACCTTTAGCCCCCAACTAAAACCTCTCCAGCGCATCATCAAGGATGTACAACCTAACCTGAAGGACGATTCCTCACTCTCACAGACCTTGGGAGACAGGCCAGTCCTCGCTTATAGACAGCCCCCCAACCTGAAGCAAATACTCACCAGCAACCACACACCACACAACAAAAACACTAACCCAGGAACCTATCCTTGCAACAAAGCTCATTGCCAACTCTGTCCACACATCTACTCAAGGGACACCATCGTAGGACCTAATCACATCTGCCACACCATAAGGGGCTCATTCACTTGCACATCTACCAATGTGATATATGCCAACATGTGCCAGCAATGCCCCTCTGCCACGTACATTGGCCAAACCAGACAGCCTCTACGCAAAAGAATAAATGGACACAAATCAGATGTCAAGAATTATAACATTCAAAAACGAGCTGGGGAACACTTCAACCTCCCTAGACACTCAATTACAGACCTAAAAGTCGCAATTCTTCAACAAAAAAACTTCAAAAACAGACTCCAATGAGAAACTACAGAACTGGAATTAATTTGCAAACTGGACACCATTAAATTAGGCTTGAATAAAGACTGGCACTGGATGGGTCATTACACAAACTAAAAACTATTTTCCCATGCTAATTTTCCCCCCAACTGTTACTCACACCTTCTTGTCAACTGTTTGAAATGGGCCATCCTGATTATCACTACAAAAGTTTTTTTTCCTCCTGCTGATAATAGCCCACCTTAACTGATTTGTCTTGTTACAGTTGGTATGGCAACCCCCATCTTTTCATGTTCTCTGTATATATATATATATATATATCTTCCTACTGTATTTTCCACTCCATGCATCTGATGAAGTGGGTTTTAGCCCACGAAAGCTTATGCCCAAATAAATTTGTTAGTCTCTAAGGTGCCACAAGTTCTCCTCATTCTTTTTGCTGATACAGACTAACAGGGCTACCACTATGAAATCTGTGATTAATTAGTAAGAAAAAAGTATGGTGATATTTAGAAGCCATTCAGAATAGGCAAGAAACTTCACTCTGGAGCCTGGTGACCATCACAGGTGAAGTGATTTGATAATGAACTATCTCCGGTGAAAGAAAAGATTGTGATACAACTGACACTGCTTTAGACATGGTTAGCAAGCATTTTCCCACAGCATTTCTCCACTCACATACCACAGGAACCTAGATGGGTATGTCTAGACTAGAGTTTGTGGTCGTGTTTTAACTCATGTTAATTGCTAGGCTGAGCCAGAGGGTGAACCACAAATGTATGTGTCCTGGAACAAACATTTGTGGAGTGTCTAGACTAGCATTTACAATTGAGTTAGTTAACTAGCAATCAATTAACTTGAGTTAAACCAGGACCACAAACTACTTGAGAAATCCCTATGGAGAGCACAGAGTTTCTTGCAAAATGGGTTCTAGTTTCTCATCTGGACAAAGATATGCTGGAAAGTACCCACAAGAAATTGCGAGGGCACAAAACCAGTGCAAACTAGTCCTAGCATGCAAATGTACAGTGGCTAAAATATCAATATTTGCCAATATATATACAAAACTGTTTCCTATTCTAAGTGTAAAGAAAAACTGTAGTATCTCAGATACCGATGTCAGATGACTTTTGGCAAATGCTGACCTTCTACGGGCTACCATTGTCTTGTACCCCATCATTCAGTTGTCAATCTTTCTTAAGAGCAAATGTTCAAAAATCATTCTGGTTTTTTACTTCTGTAGGAAACACATATCTGCACAAGTTTGAGTTGTTGCTCTATTCAGCATTATCCGCTGATCTGACCTCTATGCTCTGCGGCTGACAGAAGAGGCAACCCAGATAACACCACCTTGCCACTTACATAATTCATTGTATTTGCTCAGACAGGTCAGTCTCCTCTACAGCAACTGCGCACTCGACCCTTGCCAACTTTTTTAACATTGTGAAAGACTTGAAAAAGTCAATTCTCCAAGAAGCAGCCAGCACCCACATTGTACATCTGCTTAGGTAGGTTCCATACAAGAAACTTGTCTGAATTCTGCTGTGACATTGCACCCCATAATGCTTTATAGATATATGCTTATGAGTGTAAATATGACATACTGTAACTGGAATATGTTTTAGGCTAGTGTCATAGGTCTCACCCCCACTTAGAGCTGGTGGGTTCCAATATGGGGACCTGCATGAAATAATCTCTAAACTAAAAATCCTAGTTTAGATCTTGTAAAAGCTGCCACCACCCAATCAGGTACGTGGATTGGGACACAATCCTTCCCCCAAAATCCTAGGGGATCCCAAGAACCCCAAATCCATGGAGTTCTTACACCCAGGAGAAATAAACCATTCCCCCTGCTTCCTCCCCCCTCCCTTTTCCTTGGAGAGATACCGGGATTTAACTACAGAGGGATGCCTCCCCCTCCCCCTTACCTGAGAATCCACCCAAGGAAGGATCAACCAAGTCCTTAATAGAAAAAGAATTTATTAAAGAATAAAAAGAAAGTCACTGTCTCTGTAACCAAGATGGAACAATACACAGAGTCTAACCTATAAACCTGGAGAGCATTCCCCCTCCCCCTTTCTTTCTCAGTAAAAGCAAAGTAACAGCAAACAGGAATAAAGAATTTCCTTTAGCAAACACACAATTGCAAATGTAGAAATTAAATTATAAGACTAATCCGCCTTTCTAATTAATACTCACTATTAGATAGTAGGAACTACTCCAGGAGAACTTGGAGACATGACTGGCCTCTCTTAGATCCAAAAAGAGAACACTCTAACAAAGAACACAGACAAAGGCTTCCCTCCACAGAGATTTGAAATGATCTCGTCTCTGATTGGTCCTCTGGTCAGGTGGTCATCAGGTACTGCATGTTAACCCTTTACAGGTAAAAGAGACCTTAACCCTTAACTATCTGATTATGACAGCTAGATATACCATGTAATGTATCTTTGCAAAGGTTATGTTCTACTGAATGTATGCATCCTACTCGTATGCATGTATCATTTTTATATCTGAAGTTATGAGTATTGGCTCTATGCTTGTATTTAAAGTGTTTGCTGTAGGAAGCACCTAAGGCAGATTTGGTCACCATAGTGTCAAGGGGTTAATCAAGTAATTGGGAGTACTTGGCTAACAATGGACCTTGACAGACACCAATCCACATCTGAGCTTTCCTGGGAACCTTTGGGCTAACATGTGGGCAATGGCGTCGGCCTGTAGAGAACCGAGTCATGCATGGACATGTGACTTGCCCATGTGTAGTGAGGCGGACTGGTTCCCAGCCTCCGCGGAGGGGGACGAGCCCTTCCAGATGCCAAAGTGGGCAGAGCCAATGGAGCTTGCGCCCGCCCCCCAGAGGTCAGGGCGCAGGACAGGAAGTACGAAAGCCCAACCCCAGAGCTCACTAGAGGCCCGGCCGCCGGAGAAGCCAGACGCCTGTGGCCTAGCTCCCTGCAGGGAGATTCCTGCAGCTTGCGGCTGACCTGAGGATTGGCCAGATGCCGACCAGACCCCGGAGAACCTGGTAAACCTGCCGCTGGCAAGTTACCTGGAGGAGCTGCCAAGCCTACTGCTTGCTGGGTACCCAGAGGAGCCCATGGTGCTTGAGTCAATGGAAGATTCCGTCCAGATGCAGGTACCTCTGGAGGGGGAGGTAGGAAGTAGTCGGGGGCAACCGACCCTAGTCTGGCTGCCGCACACCCAGAGCCAATGTCAGTGTGTGTTGAGGCCAGGATCCCCAGTGACGCAGCAGCGGGTCGTCTATTGCTGCTCGGGCCCCAGGCTGGGATGCAGTGGAGTGGGAGGGCCTGCGTCCCCCCTGCCACCCAGCTCGCAGGTGCCCTTCTCCCTCTCTCCCCAGGCCCTTCAGAGCCAGGACCTGGGCCTGTTATTGAACTGTTTGCCTGCCTGGGGGACTGAGGTGCGGACTGTTTGCCTCCCAGCCAGGCTAATTCCCCCAGTTCACTGGACCTAAGTAGTGAGGCGGCCTGGTTCCCAGCCGCCCCAGAGGGGGGCGAGCCCTGGCGGAACCCCTACACCATATGACTCCAAAACTCCATCTTGTAGCTGTGATTCTACACAGGGGAGAGAGGGGTTTCCATCCACAAGAGAGACTATATAAGCCCCTGGAAACCCCTCCATTTTGTCGTCAGCTGGTTCAAGAGATAGCCTCTCCACCCCAAAGAGATGCCTGAAAGAAACTGGAACAAAGGACAGTAACTACAGGGGTGTGAGTGATTGCTGGACCCAGACTAGGAGGAAGTCTAGTTTGTAAAAGAAGCTTATTGAAACATCTCTGAGGGTAAGATTTACCTGCATTCAGTTTCTTACTCTATTAGGCTTAGACTTGCATGTTTTATTTTATTTTGCTTGGTAACTTACTTTCTTCTGTCTGTTATTACTTGGAACCACTTACCTCCTACTTTTTATATTTAATAAAACCACTTGTTACTTATTAATTAACCCAGAGCAAGTACCTGGGGGATCAAACAATTGTTCATATCTCTCTATCAGTGTTATAGAGGGTGAACAATTTATGAGTTTACCCTTATAAGCTTTATACAGAGTAAAACGGATTTATTTGGGGTTTGGCTCCCATTAGGAACTGGGTGTCGGAGACAGGAGCACTTCTTAAGCTGTTTTCAGTTAAGCGTGCAGATTTTGGGGGACATGGTTCAGTTCTGGGTCTGTGTTTGTAGCAGGGTAGCATGTCTGGCACAAGACAGGATACTGAAGTCCCAAGCTGCCAGGGAAAACAGGCTTAGAGGTAGTCTCAGCACATCAGGTGGCAGTTCCAAGGAGGTTTCTGTGACTCAACCTGTCACATCTGCCATCAATAAAGAGAAGTCTGAGAAGTTTCAGAAACATATCTGGGAAACAAAGGGAAGTGATTTCCAAAATGGGCCTTTCCAAGACCCAAACCAGAAAGTTGTCAAACAAGTGACAAGTCTAATGGTGATGAACTGCCCTTGAGCTGTTGGAGAAATCCCAGAACTGGTAATGCCAGCCTGTGAAAGGATGAACTAATCCGGTGAACTCTGGTGCTTCCCTTGGTAAAGGATATAATTGCACCATGGCAAAAAGTCTTTTAAGGATCAGAGGAAAAGTAGAAGTCATTCATAGTGGGATTGGATAGGGTGGCCTTCGTGGACAGTATCAACATAGCGTGGTTTAAATGTAAATGTTACCTTGGGTGGCAGAGTGTTCCTGTGCCACAGAATGGGTCCATCACCATCAGAGATAGTTCAAGCTCCCTCAGACCACCCTGCCAAGTGTAGCTCAAAGGATCACCTCCTGGGCTGGACAGCAGTTCAGATTCCATGGCTCATTCAATCCTTCCGGTTCTGCTGAGACTGCCATACTACTGCTTTTTATTTTGAGGACACTGGTCTCACCAGAAATAAGCTAAGAATCCCAAACAGCCATCATGGCTAATACCTGACTGAGGGGGGATTTGAACTTATGATCTACAGGTGAAAGGCTGCCTAATATATAATTACCAAGTCCCCCGAGCAATTTGGTCACCTAGTTATGATGATTAATAATTATACTATATTAAGGAAAATATTGAAGAACAATATGAACATAGATTATAAAAAGTCCATCTACAGGTCAGCTAAGCCATTTTGAAAGGGGGGGGTGAGGGAAAGAGAATATGGTATGGCTGACTGATTTAATCACTGTCTTGGAACTCCCCAGCTCTAATCTTGGTTCTGATACTGACTCCCTCCTTAGGCAAGTCAATTAACTCCTCTGCCTCAACCTCTCCAATGGTACGTTAAAAATAACAGTATCTATCTACCTCAGGGTGGCTTTACAAAAATTAAACGTTTACAAGTTGCTCAGCAAATGAAACGTTAAAAACTGCTGGTCCTGCAATTAATTTTAAGCTAGGTTACTTGTGCCATCTGCTCTCAGCAAATTCAGAAACTTTCTGCTACATGTAAATATCAACCAGCAATTACAAAAGAAACTGCAGGCTAAATCTCCCTGTTATTATCAGTCTCATAATTATCTCCACTGAATAAAAGTGGAGGAATGTGCTCTGAGACCGGGGCAGAAAAGGTGCCATTACAGGAGCAAGGTTTTATGATCACTATTGTTATGGTGCAATACGAACGGCTGCATGTTGGCTCCTGTAATTCTTAAACCCGAATTGCATAAATGCTGTTTTATTACACAGGCTGAACATTAAGCATATAATTGTTTTTGAGATTACAATAGGCACAAACATGTATATTATTTTAAAATGTCCTTTAGTAGCAAATTAGCCCTCTGCCTTGCTTCCCTGGCTGTTGTCACTATTCAATGTTTTGCGAGGGGATGCTCTTGTACTTTTCTCCCCATGCATATCCTGACTCAAAGAAGCTAACAAAGATGGACTGGTTTTGGAGCTATTTAAAAAGACTGGGTTTTTTACCCTTTTTTTTTTTTTTAACCAAGCTGTGGGACGAGTACTGTATGTGAGGGGTGTCTTAGCTTTCTTGGCATTGTTGTTTAAGATCTAAAATCCTAACTCTCCATTAAACCAAAGGCAACATGAGCTTTCCCATTGACTTCAATAGGCGCTGGATCAGGCCCCGAATCAGGTAGGATTAAATTGGGGGGGAAAGTTCAAACACGAGCAATATGCTCAGCTCTGCCAGGGAAAGTGATCCACAGCGGTGCAGTATGGTTCAGATGAAGTATTCAATACTTTCATAGACCCCACAGGCCATAGAACTTCCCCTGAATAATTCTAAGAGCAGATCTTTTAGAAAAACATCCACATGTGATTTTTAAATGTCCAATGATGGAAAAATCTACGACAACCCTTGGTAAATTGTTCCAGTGGTAAATTACCCTGACAGTTAAAAGTGTACCCCTTAAATCCAGCCTGAATTTCTCTAGTTTCAACTTCCAGCCACTGGATCGTGTTACACCCTTCTCTGCTAGACTGAAGAGCCCATTATCAAATATTTGTTCCCCATGTTGGTATTTATAGACTGTGACCAAGTCATCCCTTAATCGTCTCTTTGTTAAATTAAATAGAGTTCCTTGAGTCTATCACTATAAGACACGTTTTCTAATCCTTTAATCATTCTTGTGGCTCTTCTCTGAATCTTCTCCCGTTTATCAACATCCTTCTTGAATTGTGGCCACCAGAACTGGATACGCTATTCCAGCAGACTTTGCATTAGTGCCAAATATAGAGGTAAAATAACCTCTCTACTATTTGAGATTCCCCCGTTTATAAGTTCCAGGATTGCATTAGCCCTTTTGCCCCAATGCCAGACTTGGAGTTTATCCACCACGATCCTCATATCTTTTTCAGAGTCACTTTTTCCCAGGATAGAGTCTCCCATCCCGTAAATATGGCCTGTGTTCTTTGTTCCCCGATGAGTACATTTACATTTAGCCGTATTAAAATGCATATTGTTTGCTCGCACCCAGCTTACCAACCGAGCCAGATCGCTCTTGTATCACTGACCTATCTTCTTCATTATTTACCACTCCCCCAATTTTTGTGTCATCTGCAAATATTATCAGTGATGATTTCATGTTTTCTTCCAGGTCATTAAAATAGCGTAGGGCCGAGAACTGATTCCTGTGGAACCCCAATGGAAACACACCTGCCTGATGAAGATTCCTCGTTTACAGTTATATTTTGAGACCTCTCTCTTAGCCACATTTGAATCCATTTAATATGTGTCAAGTTAATTTCATAACATTCTAGTTTTTTAATCAAAATGTCATGCATACCAAGTCAAACACCCTACAGAAGTCTATTACATCAACACTTTTACCTTTATCAACCAAATTTGTAATCTCATGAAAAAAATGTCAGATTAGTTTGACGAGATCTATTTTTCATGAACTCATGTTGATTGGCATTAATTATATTAACCTCCTTTATTTCTTTATTAATTGAGTCCCATACCATCTGCACCAGTATTTTGCCTGGAATCAATGTCAGGCTAACAGGCCTATAATTACCCAGGCCTATAATTACCCAGGTCACACCATTTACCCTTTTAAAATATTGGCACAGCATTAGCTTTCTTCCAGTCTTCTGGAACTACTCCAGCATTTCCCAGTGTCTTACCCAGAGGTGCCAGGAGGGAGGCAGTCTGTGATATTTAGGACTGGGTTTATCAAAGAGTCTAAGCATAGGCGCCGAGTTTCTAAACTGCCGGGGGGTGCTCCCTCTGGCTCGGCCCAGGCCCCGCTCCTTCCCACCCCCACTCTGCCCCTTCCCTGCCCAGTTCCACCGCCTCCCCCCGAGCATGCTGCGCCTCCGCTCCTCCCCCTCCCCCCCCCGCGCCTCCTGACGCTGCAAAACAGCTGATCCGGGGCAGGCGGTAGGTGCTGGGAGGGAGGGGAAGGCGCTGATCAGTGGGGCCTGCTGGTGGGCAGGAGGTGCTGGAAGGGGGGGGTTCTGATAGGGGGGCTGCCGGTGGGTGCTCAGCACCCACCATTTTTCCCCCATGAGTGCTCCAGCCTCGGAGCACCCATGGAATAGATGCCTATAGCCAAGTCTTCACTACCCGCAAGATCGGCGGGTAGTGATTGATCTATCGGGGATCGATTTATCGCATCTAGTGTCGAGGCGATAAAATCGATCCCTGATTGCGCTCCCCATCGACTCTGGAACTCCAGCTCGTGAGAGGCGAAAGCAGAGTCGATGGGGGAGTGGCAGCGGTCCACTTGCCGCCGTCCTCACGGCCAGGTAAGTCAACCTAAGATACACCGACTTCAGCTATGCTATTTGCGTAGCTGAAGTCGGCGTATCTTAGGTCGACACCCCCCCACCCCTCCCAGTGTAGACCAAGGCTATGAGTCTAAGAGAATTCAAGGCCTGAAGTCAATAGGCATTTTGCCACTGACTTCAAAAAGTACAGAATTAAGAGCTAAGTGTCCATCTCCTATTGAAAGTCAATAGGATTTGGACACCTCATTCCCATAGGCTCCTTTAGAAATCCGAGCCTAAATGTATAATTTTTCAGTCCAAACAACCATATCCTTTGATTACTCCTCCAAAATGAAGGTGAAAAATCAATTCCCCTTAACATACAAAGGGCTTTAACTTCTTTTTTAAAACCCAGCTGAGTAGTACATCCTCTGCAATTCTGCCTTTAAAGCCATGTGAACTTGTTGGAAAATTCTTGAAACCCAATCGGCAGTAGCAGGAAAAACTCCATCTAAAGGGATATTCAGGAAAATGACACAATAATGCTCCTATTGACTCCAGGGCTCTTGATAATTACTGTCGAACTCTGCACGGAATCTAAAGAATTGGAGCAGACTGATGATAGCAAACACTGGGCCTTATAAGGCTTATTTTTTTCTGCCTTTCCTGCACCATGGGTTTCCATCCCAGGGTTGCTGATGCCCTGTGTTTTGGCTATGGCTACACTACAGGGCTTATAGCATGGCACACAAGTGTCTTTATGTGTTTCTAATGGGGGAAAATAGGCACCATCTGTGACTATTTACATATTTAATTTTACATTGGGTGATAACCTTTTCTACATTTAGAGTCAGGGAAAAGTTCAGAAGGAGAGTCGGGGAAGTCAGAATCTGAGGGAGTGCGCTGAGGGGTGGTGCTGCAGCGTGGCTGCTGTCTTTTGTATAACCACGGTGTTAGCAGACAGACTTCCACTGAATGGCAGCTTTCGGTGTATGATATTCTGCTACTGAATAGCCATTGAGCAGGCCCCTGCCCCCAAGCCACACAGAAGTGTGGGCTGGCAGAGGGGCAGAGCTTCCTGTCCCTTGAAATTCTTAACAGTTAGGTCACAAAGACTGTCTGTCAGCAAACTGACTATAGTACCAACATTTCCTTCAGTGAAGTCACTCTTACCCATTGCAGACATTGGCTGTCTGGCCAGCCTGTCAAAGGGCAAACCAGAGTGCATCTCTGCCCCTGGAACCAATTTCCACCCAAGGTTTCAATCGGTTCCAGGCTTATGTACCATCTGCTTTGCTTTGAATGATGATGGTCGCACATCACCTGTAACTCATTCAGAATGCATCTCAGCCACACACGGCTGCCACCACTCGAATCAAAGGCTGTGTCTACACTACCACTTATGTCGGTATAACTTATGTCACTTCAGGCACAGGTGCTGACTTTCCTTTTTCCAGGTGGGTGCTCCACCCCCGCTCTGCCCTGAGGCCCCCCTTTGCTTGCTGTGGGGGGAATCCGCAAGGCCTGTCAAAGTATGGCTCGAGCCTGCACTCAGGTGGAGTTGCACATTGTCAATCAGCCTAGGCTCTGGTTCAGAGCTGGGTGGTAAACAAAGTCACTCAGCTCCAACCTGCACTCAGGTGAGGCTGCAAGCAGTTAATGAGCCCAGCCTCTGGTTCAGAGCTGGGCAGAAAACAAAGTCACTCAGCCTGGGCCTGCAACCAAAGTCAGTTATCTCAGGCCTTCATTCAGCTAGCCTGAGGGAGTGGGAGTCTGTCACCCACCGCTTGGGTGGCAGGGGGGGGCGCAGGCCCTCCCATTCCACTGTATCCTGGCTCAGGGCCCTAAGGGTGGCGGAGGGGTCTGCCACTGCGTCAGTGGGGATCCAAGCCGCAACACACTGACTCACCCTCTGCCAGCGTTGCAGCCAAACAGGGGTCTACTACCCCAGGGCTACTTCCACACTCCCCCTCCAAGGGTACCTGCTGATCCAGTGAGATAAGATGATCGGCGGGGACCTCAGTTGCCAGCAGTAGCTCTGCCGGGGTTTGGCCAGCCGGTGGTCCGGGACAGTCGTCTGTCTCCTGCGCGGTCAAGTCGTCCAGAGGTCTGGGTGGGCTGGGCCAGTCATCTGCCAGGTCAGTCCAGGCTCCAGGCGGTCTGGACCAATCGTCTGCACTCTGCGGGCCTGCTGCCACCTCCCAGCACGAGAGCTCAGAGGAAGCATTTGTCCCCTCCAGTGGCTAGGCCACGACTGAGCTTCTGGGTCCCGCCTTTATACTTCTGGCCCCGCTGTTGGCGTCCAAGGGGTGGAGCTAGGGGTAGGGCTCCACCCACGAGAGTTGGAGCCATCCTCTTCCTCTGTGTCTATGGACAGCCCGTCCACCTCACTACAATCCCCCAGCACTGGACAACTCATCTTCCCCAAGACTTGCAGCAGGAGCAGCCATCCTGGGAGAGGTGATAACTGATCAGGTGAGAATGGCAGAAAGTTGCCACCTGAATTTTGGGAGGTCACCTCTGACTTCCATGAGGGTTTGCACATTCCCAAATCACGTTCAGAATGCACAAAAACCTCATCACCATGTGATGTCACCTCTCAGGATGGTGAGGTTTTGATATCATCATGCCTACATCGCACTGTGCTGACGCCAAGCTGTGATGTAAAGATCAAAGCACCATAGGGCTAGATATCATACCACGCTAGTCCCCACAGATAGGAATTCTGCAACAAGTGCTTTCATGGGAATTCTCCCTTCCTTAAAGTTAAGCACCCGCTTAAGTGCTTTGCTGGATTGGGGCCAAAGAGAGACCATTAGTCTCCTGAGCAATAAATCTGACACTGTTTTCAGGCAATAAGTTTGCTGAAATTTTCCATTTTCCTTCTAAACATGCATCTCTTAGATAGTTTTGTTTCTGCAGAAAGCAGAGTTCAATAGTGCAGCCTTCATGAAATGTATGCTGTCATTTACAAGATAGAATCTTTAAATCTCAGTAACAAAGACACTTTGTAACTGCAAAGCTTCTCCATATCAGACAATAGCAAATTCCATTAGTAACAACATTTCAACAATGATAAACCTCAAACGCAGATAGGTAACAACAGGAGCCACCTTCAGCCCTGGCATACATAGGTGCAACTCCTATTGTCTACAAACAAAAGTTACTCCTGCTTGCATCTGGATGAATTTATCCCTAAGACTTCAAGTTCATACATTGCTGTGTTGGTGAAACCCGTAAGCACAAATCCCAGTGGGTGAAATCCTGGCTCCAGTGAAGTCAAAGGCAAAACTCTCATTGACTTCGGTAGCGTCAGGATTTCACCCAATAAGTAAACCCTCTCTAGTGAATGTGAAGTGCTCATGAAAGGTGCTGGATGGATGTTCCTGGAGAAAGGACATAAAGTAGCGCAAGCTTCTCCTACCCTGCTCCTACAACATGCCTCAAACCCAGCCTACAGGTCAGTCTCCAAAGCCCATTCATAGCTTGGCCTCTGTATCATGAGACCGTCAACAGGGTGCCAGTTATAATGGTGGGGTTTGGAAAGCAGATACTACATTGAGACCATCAAACTCACAGACCACCACACAATGAAGACTTTCTTTCACTTATCAAAATTAGCTAGCTACACAAAGAGGATACCTTGCAGCAGTGTGGCCTACTGGATTGTGCACTAGAAATGGACTCAGGAGACCTGGATTCTACTCCTAGCTGTGGCCTACTGGGTGACCTTGGGTAAGTTATTGCCACACTCTATGTCTCAGTTTTTCCTTCTGTAAAATGGGAATCCTGAGACCCTTTTTAAAGTGCTTTGTGATCTACAGATGAAAATCACCTTATAAAAACTTGGTACTACCTTTACTCTGACATGGAGGGCCATTTAGCCCCACCTATGGTAGGATTTTCTGTGATGTTGAAACCTGACCAACTCATTTGACACAGAGCAATGAACAGCCTTCAGTTGGTGAAAACTTTCCACTGCTACCTCCAGCTCTGCACTGGACTGGAATCGGACACCTAAAGGTGAAAGGTTCTACATCCAATCCCCCTGAACCACCTCACCCAATCTGCTCTGTCCTTAACCTTATTTAAGTCCAGCCTGTGCATGTTTTTTTATGTACAGGATACTCTGCTGTTCATTACCCTGTGTGTGCTGGAGGGTGAGGTTATCATGGGGTTTGATTGTCAAGTGAGGGACACTTTCCCAGTTCAACGTGTTTTAAATCAGCCTGAATGTCTGAATGTCTCTCCTAGCTACCTAACTAAATGGCACTGTTGATAACGGTTGGAATTGAGAAATAAAGCAAGATCAGGCTTGTGTCTCCTTGTCACAGACATGTCAGGATTTCACAAGCCGACTGGGACTCTGAAAAATGATCGGGCAGAACCAGAGTTTCTTTTTGTTGAGTGTCATCTCACATTCCTGGTTGTTGCAGGGCGAGGTTACAATGTTTGCAATGCACGTTCCATCTTTCCAGTTTTAAAAAAAAATAAACTTATGTTAGTGCTGCTTAAAAGTCCTAGCCTGCCAGAGCTGGAGAATGAAGTCTTGTTTTATCTGGTCCTCTGTTCAGTCACAATCTTCTGTTCATCCCTGGTAGCACTGTGAGCATTCTACCAATGCACCTCAGCCTTGACTGGAAGGACCTTCTCTAGGGGCTGCATCCCTGCCCATCCATTTGCTGGCTTTCCTTCTGAGATCAGCTGCAAGGATGATTGATGGTGGTTCTCCAGCTGCAGTCAGTTGAGAGCAGTACAGTGTGATCTATAGTGGGGTTTGTTTTTGTAACATGGACCTAGGTCTGCTAAGTATCGGAGTGAGAGCATCCATGGAGTTTACGCAGGGCACTGAACAGCCATCAGATGACAATGACTTTCGGTCACTACTGACCTGCACCTGATCTGTGCTGGTAACTCCGATGCTGTATATTTCATTAACAATCCCTTGAGCCATCTAACCCCAGCCACCGGTGAATTTTTCAGCACTTCTGAAAATCAGGCTCAAACTCGGAGGTCCCCCCATTCAGAGGCCACCTAATACCAGTTAATGAGAGAATTTTAACATCAAGTCCTGCTGGACATGTGATATTACAACAATGATTGTGGGGGAGTCATTTCCTCAGCAATTTCCTTCTGCAGGCTACCCTGTTTCCTGAACTTCACAAACACATCAAGAAATTCACAAACAATGTAGTCACAAACAATACGGTTTTCAATATGTGGTCTGGGCCAGGGCTGCATTTTGGACCTAAGTTATTACAGGAAACATGATGTCTAGGCTAACAACAGTGTGAAGTGTTCCCCATTGCAATCTAGTTATAAACTGTCACATCAGTCCCCCAGCAGATGTAATCAATTTCATGGTCAGAACAAATAATGGAACTTCCAACAAACTTACCTTGCAAAATCTCCTTTCGCCTCCTGTAAAAAGATGGAAAAAAACCCAACATTTGTCACTAAAATAGCAACATTTACTTCAGAAAAGATACATTTCTAGATTTGTCACTTACAAATATCAGTCAACAACAGTTTCCTTACTTAACAAATTCCAATGGTATTGTCAGTATCAAGCCTTTAAACTAAGTCGGACTTGCTGTACCGCTCTGGGCTGCGATCTGGACAGATCTTACAAATCAAATAGGGTTAGGCACAGCAAGTAGATCAGGCCGACGAGACTCTATGCTGCTAGTGGATAGCTAGGGTAAGTGCTGCAGGAAGTAGTGCTGGCGAATTACTAAGGGTATGGCTACACTTGCAGCTGAAGTTCGAGTGTGGTTGCAGCGCCAGCGCTGGGAGAGAGCTCTCCCAGCGCTGCACGTACTCCACCTCCCCGTGGGGATTAGCTTACAGCACTGGGAGCCGCGCTGCACTGAAAACCCCGACACCTTTTGCAAATATTAGCTTCACTGCTTGGATCAGTTTCCAGTCTGAGTAATTACATTCTGCATATCTAAATTTCCCATTCTGCTTTTTGTTGGATACAGTGTTTTTCTTAAACTTCTGTCCTTCCTACCTAAGAAAGTACTTAGGGAAACACTGAACATATATTTTAGATGTTTCATCCATGAAAGCATTGTGATCGATCTATCAACATCAGAGCCAAATCCTACACTGGTGTGTGGCGCTCCACTCCAGTGATGGCATCAGTACCAGAATTTGGTACCTGCTGGAGTCTTGTAGCCATATTTTGATATCTGAAGCATCCCCAAAATTGGTTGTGTCACATTCCCAAAATACACAGTGGTTGCCATTGGAAAGTCAACATTTACCAAGAGTTACACACTTTGCTTTAACACGGTAAAATTTATAGTGTAGACAGAGCATTGTAATCATTTAGTTTGCATCTGGCCAGTAGTGGAGCCTCCACAATGGGCATGTCTTCACTGCAGACCTAACCTGGGTGTTGCCCGTAATTCCCTTCCCATCCACGGTGCTTTAAACCCGGGCTAGTTAGCCTGGCTGGGTGTGCCAGCTAGAGCTCAGCTGCTGCTTTCATTTGGGTATCCCACTTACTTTGCAGTGAGGACACAAGCTGAACCACTTGAGTGCTGACAGTCCTCCAATGCCTTCTCATACGTCCCCTTGTGTGTGCAGGACACACACATTCTCTCAAAATTCACTAAGAACGAATCATAGAGTTGCTCAGGCTACTGCAGTACAAAGAAGCATGGGATATGCCCCCAGAAGTCCTGGCGACACACAAGGGTGCGTGCAGAATCAGCGAGGACACAGCCACTTGGGTTTGACTTTGCAGTATGGCTAACCTGAGCTGACTCTGCAGTGCAGGCACTGAATCAAAACAGCTAGCTGAACGATCCACCTAGTTCTCTACTGGAGTGTATCGCACACAAAGGTGGTAATAATTGCAACTTGGTCACATATAAAAGTATGGTTTGTGTTGCTTAATTTCATTAAGTCACACTTCAAACTACTCCCGCAATGTGGGTAATATCCTGTGTTTGTTTGTGATGGTAAATACTTCAGATCACAGCAGCCGGGGGCTACAGTGGCATACTAGCCGGGGCTTACATCTATAGCTGCTAATTGCTCAAGTTTTTCATTAGGATGCAGGGACAAACAATAGATTCCTATCCCTAGCACTAACTCTCACAATGAGCCTGCTGTCTGAGATGTGTATTCACCCAGCAGGCCAATACGCAAATGCTGTAATGTGCTTTTAATTGTTTCCCTCTCTCTAATTTTTGCTGTATTACTCTAAAATTGATCTTAATGAAGAATGAAACTCCCCAGCACTAATTGCTTCCCTAACATGAAAAGTGCTACAGAAGTGCAATGTTTCAGAGTAGCAGCCGTGGTTACTATTGATTAACATATGCTGATGAGATGGCTTGGCTGTTCCACATGGAGTCTCATGGCTGACGGGGAAGAGACTAAAAACTGCACTTAAGAAGAGGAGAAAAAGAAGAAACCTGCTGGCCATTATCTCTGATCTTCTCCCATGGCAATTACCACCCATAAAGAATGAAGTGCCCCCAACCACCCTCCCTCCCTATCTCTGCCTTTATGAATCATTCCTGTCAGGTCACTTGTACTGAACTGCAAACATTACTAAACACTCTTGATAATTGAAAAACAATGAGGAGTCCTTGTGGCACCTTAGAGACTATGCACCTGATGTAGTAGGTTTTAGCCCATGAAAGCTTATGCCCAAATAAATTTGTTAGTCTCTAAGGTGCCACAAGGATGCCTCATTGTTTTTGCTGATACAGATTAACACAGCTACCCCTCTGAAACCTGTCATCTTGATAACTGGTGCATCACGAATAAAGAGGTGGTCTCAGTAAAATCACAGGCCCAACTTCAATCTTGGTGTAAGCAGGTGTAACTTCACTGAAGCCAGTGGTGTTGCATTCAACAGGTCTGGATTTGGCCCATGGATTTGGCCCACTTCAGTTTACCCTGATCTCTAGGTTTTAGGTTACATTCCAGCATCTTGCACCTTGTCAGTCATCTGAATCGGGGCAGAGTGAGTGCAAAATGCTGGCCATTTACACCTGTGTGGAGGAATGGAGGATTCTGATTTGGTAACATTCTGCATGGATGTACATGGTACAGGGCAGATAGGGAATCAGTCCTGTTTGAGACAACTTTGTTGCTCACCTGCTGAAGGATTAGGGCTTGTCTTAATTGCAGAGTTAACCTGAGTTAAAATAGAGCACTAAGAACCATGGGGTGTCCACACATGAGCAAGTATACAGTACCACCAGTGTGGACGCAGCAACTTGAGTGTTATTTTGCAGCTTGGCTGCTTTCATTAGAATGCTGCTAACTTGAGAGGAGTAATTTGAGTGTAGGTAACTCAAGCTAACTGTAATGAAGACACACCTGTAGATATATTAAATCTTCATCCCCAATTGAACTGGAAGCCTTGGAGAATTTTGTGTTTCCTGATGGGCAGTATAAAGCTGCCTCTCAACTGCTTTTCTTATTGTGTGGACAAGGGAATCCCGCCACGCCATATAACTTCCCATCCCCTTTCCAGCTTGTTGAAATGCCCAGGAATAGCTGATCCATTTTGAACTGGAGATTGACTTGAGCTAGAAAGTTCAGATCTGGTTCCAGATTCAAATTTTCCAGGGTTTTGGTTTGGGCCAGTCTTTTAATTTGGATAAAATAAGACCTGACAAATCTTTTCTGAAGCTGAACCCTAAGGTGGAAATTTAAGGCTTGATTTTCAGGGACACTGATGCTTGCAGCTCCCACTGACTTCAAGTGGAGTTGTGGGTCCTCAACATATCTGAAAATCAGGCACAACTGTGGGCCTGATTCTCCTCCTACACCAGTGTCCATCAGGAGCAACTCCACTAAGTTAGTGCAGTTACACCAGTGTAGAACTGGTGACAGAGCAGAACCTTGCCTTGCTTTTCAAAACTGTATTTAATATTTTCACCTTAGGTTTCCTTTAGATATTGGATTGAATCTGACACAGGGTGGTCAGCGAATCAGGAAACTTATGTCTCATATGAAAGGAAAGAATCATGGTCTAATGGTTGAGCACAGCCCTGTCTGGGGCATCAGGAGATCTGGCTTGTATTCTGGGTTCTTACCTGCTGATGTGGTGAGGGTTAATTCATGATGAATGTGTGTAAAGCCCTTTGAGATCCTCAGATGAACAGTGCTATAGACGTGCAAAGTATCACTAGACATGGATGCAAAATAAGTTCACCCTACAGCTCAGCACTGGGGAATGATGGGGCACAAAGAACCCCCTTACATCCCTGCGTGGGCAGCATGCATCGCTGGAATCTCCAAGGAGGAGGACAGCATATGCTGCTGGGCGGCTATTCCCCTCCTCACACAGGTGCACAAGGAGTGGATAGGCAGGGGTGGGAGTGAGTAGGGCCGTGGCTCCAGCCCCAGTGTGCCAGCCAGCACACTGGAGCTGAAGCGGATGGGGAAGTAATCTGTGCCGGGTAGCTCACTTCCACATCCACTTCCAGCTGGTTCCCGTCCTGCTCCTGGGGCAGCGCGGCAAATCAATGCCCCTCGCTCGTCTGGGACAGCAGGGTTACAATCCAGCACTAAAGGGTTCCAGCTTTTTCCCCCTAGCTTGGCAAAATACACCCTATCTTCTCTGTTCCTGTACGCTTGGTGTAACTCCCTAGGAGGGTCTGTTATTTCTGAACCCCCAACAACAGATTTAAGCATCGCAGATACAGAAGGAACAAGAGACAGCTGCTGCCCCTACCTGCAAGATGTATGCGGCCAATTCAAACACCACCTCGCTGTCAACCTCAATGAGTTCCTAGGAAGAAAAGAGAAGGGGGGGGGGAGAAAGGAGAGTTCACTCAATTTCAGCTCCCCCAAGACGAACCTGCTCGTTACTGCACAGTGAAACGTGCCTTCTCCTCTGGCTCGGCTTCAAAGGGTTCCCATTACTCCTAGAGACCAAATGGACCTGCTCACAGCGATGTGGAGAAAGCAAAATACACAGAACTCTGTCCTGGTAAATGAAGCGTAACATCAGAACTCAACCGGGGTGGAATGGAGGAGTTGCAGGGGAGGGGGCGCGGGAGGAGGAGAATTCATTCTTTCCCATGTGCTTTTAGGAGACGGTAATATGTAATATTTTTCTATTCCCAAAATACCACCCAGGCTTCATGGGAACGTGGCTTTCCCCCCTTCCCCTCAGCAGGGAAAAGTGAAGGGCTGTATTCTCTGGAGCAGTGTGCTGTGTTTGAAATAAAACCCAGAGCCCCACAAAAATGACCGGGCCTCAGGTTTCACAGCCCGTGCTATGCTGAGCCCATGCTAAAGCTGGATTCCAATCTGAGCTCCCGGAGGAGGGTTTTAGACCCAGTGGGCTGTTTACAACCGTTTGTCTCGCACAACTGCCTGGACTGATTTAAAGTTTCGCACTGAAATCATATTCCTGACATTGCATGGCAGTCAAATGTGATCTGTTCTAAGCACTTCCTTGCAATGCTTATCACTGTAGGATCCAGGCACCACGAAAAGCAGCTAAGGGAAACAACGATTTTGGTTTCAGCCACAAGTTCAACTCCCCCACAATACACGTATCTGGACTCCCCAAGCAACAGGTCTCAGGAAACAGAGGAAGGAGTTAGCACATGTTGCAAGAAATATTCAAAATGAAGTGGGCAATTAACATTCTCTGAAATCATAGGCCAAGGGAGAGTTAGTAGGTTATAGGTTGTAATGAGGCATAAAACCAGTGTCTCTAACAATCTGTTCCACCTCCTATTTAGCTGTGGCACTCTGATTACCTTTCCCAGACCTGAAGAAGAGCTCCATAAAGCTTGAAAGCCTCTCTCTCTAACGGCTCTGGTGGAGCTTCCACAGGCACGTCTGCGGGAGGTCCACCCGAGCCGCGGGACCAGCGAACCCTCTGTAGTCATGCCTGCGAGAGGTCCCCCGAAGCCGCGGCTCCAGTGGACCTCCCGCAGGCATGACTGCGGAAGGTCCGCCGGAGCCGGCTGCCGCCCTGCCGGCAAAATGCCGCCCCAAGTGCACGCTTGGCGCTCTGGGGTCTGGAGCCGGCCCTGTCTCTAACCAACAGAAGTTGTCCTATAAAAGAAATCGCTTCACCCACCTTGTCTCCCTCAGCTCTCGGGGAAGTCGTATAAACTGTGCTTCTTTCTACTACCACATGATGTAGGCCCTGATCTAGCAATTGCATCTGCATGGGCAGCGCACCGCACTCATGCACAACTCTGCTGCAATCAATAGGGCTCTGCTGGGGCACCTGGGTTGGAGTCTTACTTTGTCCAAATCACCTTGTGGTGGATTCCAACTCTGGAGGTTCCTGCAGGGCTCTCGGAATTTAAGTTCATGTTTGAATTGCTTTACTGTCTCTGGAAAGAAAGGTGGATCCGGTACCTGAGATATAAATTTAGCCGATACACTTCATGCAGGTAATGGACCCATCTCATTTCACAAGCTGTAAAACAAAGGTCTCCAGTCTGTGGGGTGCACCCCCCTACAGGGGCGCTGAGGAATGTTCAGGAGGGGCATGGGCTGGGGCTTGGGACAGCCCCCATGGGGGTTGGGGAAGGTGCGCCACCCAAGCCAGCCCTGTGCTCAGGGCTCTGTTCCTGGCCCCACACCCAGCATCCTGGCTGCTGGCCCCACGTCTGGGGCTCCGCTCCTGGCCCCACTCCAGGGTTTCTGGTTGCCAGCCCCGCACCTGGGGCTCCATGCCCACCCCCAGCTGTGGCCCCAGCCTCAGCCCCCTTACTCCTATCCGCACTCCCTTCCCCCTCCCTCCCCCCCCGCACCCGGGGCCGCAGCTCCCAGACGAGGGGACGCAGAGATAGGTAAGGGGGGGCATGAGGTAAAAAGTTTGGGGACCATTGCCGTAAGAGCTGTGCTGGCTCTGCCCTGGCAAACAGAGGATAAGACCCAGGTACTCTCGTGTAAGCACTGTCGTTTAGCAGTGCCAGCTTTCGAGAAAAGCAGCTGACCTCGCCTCCTCTCTCATGAGCCACTGGGGGTTGGTTGCACTGAGGTGGGAGCAAAGAAAGACTCTGTAGTTTGCAGTGAAGAGGTTTCTCTTGCTTCCCCCCAGATTCAGCTGCTGCGTCAGTGTTTGATGTACTTGGGGTGATTTCACGAATGATAAGTATGCGCCAAGGGAACGCGGTAGGGGAGCTAGTTACGTCAGCACAAAGGCAGGGCCCAATGGTGGCATTTGGGCTCAGCCCATGGTACGGGGTGGTGTGGAGCTGCAGAATCCTAAGAGTGTGTCTGCACCGCATCGGACAGCATGTCTCCTGGCCTGGACAGACAAGCACCTGCGAGTCTGCCCCAGCGAGTGGGTGACTATCTAGGCTGGGAGGCATGTTCCCAGCTGCAGTGCAGACATACCCCGAGAGGCAGTACATTCTCTCCCACACCTCTTTCAGGGTGCAGCTTACGCTGCAGCCAGCCAGCTCTGCTGGCCAGCGTCGGAGGGGGCAGAGCACCCATGTCTCCCCCTCCCTTTGGGGCACTGCGCGGCCCCTGGGAAAGCAGGAATGGAGCTTTCCTGGCACTCCACTGAGTGCAGAGATTCTGATTCTGCCTGACCCAGCCGTAAGGACCATGCAGATGGGGGACGGCGCCTCGTGCCTGCTCCCTCTCTGCATAGCCACGGCCAGGGCCAGGCATGACCTGGCCCCACTCCAGTTTTCCAGGAGCCATCCGTGGTGATGGGTAGGTGAGCAGTAGAAGCCCTGCTGTGTAAGAAAGGACCTCAGGCCAATGGGAATGATTATTGCCTATTATTATGGACTATTGGTATAGGACAGACACGCCCAGACACACACTGTACCAAATCCCTAGAGAGCTCACCTTCTAAGCAGGCACTTACTATCTAAACCCGTACGTTGGCTCTGTAGAAAGCCCTCAGTATAGCTAAGCCCCACAGGCCAGTGGGAGTACAGCCCCGTTCCTCAGCACCTAGAAGGCCCCTGGGAATTTCATGCATGGACAGAGTGACAGATGGGCCCTCCTTAGCACAGTTCAATGGCTGTTTGGTGGCCTCTGACCAGTTCCCATCCACCACCCCACTGCAGTGTGGCCAAGCACTGTCTACAGATGGAGACTGAGCTCCCTTCTGGCTCCCTGGCGGATCCCTCCACAGCATCGCCCCGGCCTGGCCTCCGACTGAGAAGAGCCACTCGCTTTTTCCCAGCATCTTTCAAATGCACTAAAATTCAACACATGTTTTAAAACAAACCAAGGCCCGAGCGAGGCAGGAAGTCAGACTGGGAAGGCCCCGGGAGGGAGTCTCGCAGTCAGAGAGGGCTATTTTTGTATTCGGATGACAGTAGGCTTGAATGTGCAAAGTAATGGTTTCAGGAGTGGTCAGACGGAAATAGATCGACCCAGATTTCTAGGCTCCTCCGCCCCACTCTGCTTTCTGTTATTAAGCATCCTCCATAATAAGAACAGCAGCATAAGCTTTTCCTGGCAGTATTTCCAAAGGACGGTCCCTAGGCACCAGAGTGCATTGTGTACAGAGCCTGTGGCGGCTGGAGCAGCCAGTGGGCTGAGTAAGCATTTTGAACAGTGGCCTCTTTGGAGAGCAGAGCTCTGCAACGTTACTGCTGGGCTAGGTTCATGGGGCCCTGCCCCTCTGCCATCCCTGCAGAGTCCCCGCCACAGCATCACAGATGCAGATGATGGTCTGCTGGCCCAGGGCCCCAGTAAGAGCTTTGCCAGTGGCAGCAGGATGGGGCCATTAGTTAGCAGCTCTGCCAGACACTGTATTCTTTGTGTGCAAGGGTCCCTGGGGGGGACCCGGATCTTCCCACCAGGAACCCTCGTCCTCATTCCTGCCTGGGATCTAGGAAATCCTGAAGACACATGTTAGCATGCGGCAGGTTGTTTCAGTTTTTTAATTAAAAATATAACGCAGCAGGAAGCTTTTGAGACAGTGCTAGATGGATTCAAATCACAACCAAGGGACCATGTGGCTGTCCAAAAACCCCAAGGGCCTTGTCTCTAACGGGCTTTGAGAGCGTTAGTTGTTGGAGTGTTTCAAAAGCAGCCAGGATTTGGAGTCAGGAGCCAGGATTTCCCCCACCTAAGTGAAAGCAAGGCTACAAACAAAGGGCATTTTGGTTGGCATTCTCCATCCGCCCCCTGGATTCCATCTGCCTTTGGGGAATGGCAGCTGTGCTGTGCTTTGCGGCACCAGAGCATCCAACTTAGATGGAAGGTTGCATTACTTGTACTGCGGTCCCACCTAAAGGCCCCAACCAAGATTGGGATCTCATCGTGCCAGGTGCTGCAAGCAGCTCCCGCTGGAAAAAGCTTACACCCTAACTGACAAGGCAGACAGGAAGGATGGTTACTCTCCCCGTTTCACAGGGGGAAGGACTGAGGCACAGACATAGCCACACCTGGAGCTGTGGCAGAGGCAGGATTTGAACCCCGATCTCCAGAATCCCAGGCTAGTGCCTTCACCACAAAACAACCCTCTCTCAACCGTATTACTCAACCTTGCATCGACATTTGCACAGTTGAGCACGTAAATGTACAGGTATGCCTAGAGTCAGGGAGTTGGCAGCTAAGCATCTGCTCTGCACACACAAAATCTGAGCGACCAATTGTGACCCTATTGAAGTCAGAGGGACTACGGCTAGTGAGGATTAGGACATGGCACTGTGGGGTATGCTGTTGTGAACTGGAGCCAAAAGCCTGTGTAATGTTTCTTACTGAAGAAGTCCCTTTCCTGCTTGGAGTGCTGAGACAAGCATAACACCCTTGTTCTCAGATCCTAATCCCTCTCAACTTTCTCCAGCTGCTGTTCCCTCTCTGGCAGATGGGAGGTGAGTCACTAGGGATGGTTTCGGCCAGCGAAGAGGGGGAGTGGACAGGGAATAGTTCCAGACAAGGGCCCAGCCTCCCAGCAATTCCCAGACTAGAGTCACCCACCAGGGCCCCCCCTCCCAGCCTCTTAGAACAACCAGTGTCCAAGCAGGGCTCTCCAGGTTCAGCTCGAGATGCCAAGGCAGCACAGATGCAAGGGGGGGTGAAGGGTGTGTGATGGAGATCCAGGAGCTGTGTGGAGGAACAAGATCTTTGCACCGATGGCTTAGATCCCTGCGAATCTGCAGGTCCAGCCCCCTGCCACTCCAAGCACGTATGCATCATTTTTTACCCACCAAAGCTTATGCCCAAATAAATCTGTTAGTCTTTAAGGTGCCACCGGACTCCAAGCACATATTACACCAGGACTCTCAGGGTAATCAGATGACTCAGCGCTGCCCCCTTTTCTCTTTTACAAGACAATTTTCTTGGCCACATAGGAGAAAAGCAACTGTGTGGCCTATTGCCTCTGGGCAGGGCTTAACTCATCTCAACACATTTGAGTTCTGAACCAGGAAGCCGCTTATCTATCTCACACTCAATTCTGCGCCAGGGCTAGTTTTGTTTTCAGTAACTAGTGACAACAGGCTGGTGTTTTTTCAATAGTCCTTAAGGCCAGATTATTTTTGGCACAAAAACATTTCACTGTGTACTGGTTTCACTCCCCCCAAATGCGTAGGGGAAGCCGTTCCCGATCCTGACATTTACTTTAGTTACAAGGGCACCCTCTTCTGGTGGATTCCTCTCACTACCACTGCCGGGGTAACCTGCCACATTCACTCATTTCTATTCTTTATGCCAAAGCAGAACTTCTTTTTAAAAACCCTCGCTGGGTTATACTTTCAGGTTCAAGCTCACATCTGCGTCTGGCACAATCTGAGTCAATTTATTTTCAGGTGGGTTTTTTTAATTTGACCTCTAACAGATTCCGTGGAAGGGACTCTGTGAAGTAGGCTAGGCCATAAAAATGTAGGTATGGTGAGAAAAAGAAAGGCAGGCGGCATGGAGGGGACGGAAGACTGATGTGGGAGGCTGGGGATTGAGGTGGAAATTAAATGTCACAGTGGAAATATTTTACAATTTTTCGTTTTCAGTCCAAGATGTTTTTGTTTGGATGTGAACACCCCCACACTGTCTGGGAAACTGAAACAGCAGCATCTTCAAAGCACTTTACAAACAGAATTATTTAGCATCACAGCACTCTTGTGAGAGGCATTCGGACAGATATAAAAGGAGTGGATATGCTGCAAGAACTAGCACTATCTAGATTAGATATGTCTGATCAAGTATTACCCCTATTTTATGGCTGCCGAGAAGAAGGCAGAGGGGCAAGGTGACTTGTCCATGGCTACAGAGATAGTCACTGTCAGAGCGGTGATTACAACTCAAGAGGAATTCTTGGCATCCAATCATTGGTTCAAGCCCTCATCTGTCTCCTACGGCCTATGCTCAGGGAATCTGGGTGGCTCTAGTCTGCTGCACACTTCCTATGTGACCCTGGGCAAGTTACTTGATCTCTCTGTGCCTCAGTTCCCCCACTTGTAAATTGAAGATAACACTCTACCGCTGAGATAATTAATATCTATAAAACACCTTGACAACCTCACATGAAAGCTCCTGTAGAAATGGGGCGGTTACTATTTGTTCCAGTGCCAGGGATCTTGGAGAGCTAAAAGCATCAGTCTCCAAAGCTTGAACTAAAGATCCAGGCTCTTCAAGCCACGAGCTGTAACGCACTCATCTCTGTGGATCGGGCCCAGAGGGGGATGTGTAGCACGAACGGACTGGTGGGTGGCACAAGTGTGACTTACACAGAGCCTGATGGTGTGTGCTAGGTTCAGTATTGAGGGTGTCCTCTGCATGGGGCAGGCTAGTCACCCGCCCCTGCCACAGAGAGCTGCAAAGGCTAGACCAGGGGTGCGCAACCTACGGCAAGGGTGTCGAAGGCGGCAAACGAGCTGATTTTCAGTGGCACTCACACTGCCCGGCTCCTGCCACCGGTCCGGGGGGCTCTGCATTTTAATTTAATTTTAAATGAAGCTTCTTAAACATTTTAAAACCTTATTTACTTTACATACAACAGTAGCTTAGTTATATATTATAGACTTATAGAAAGAGACCTTCTAAAAAGGTTAAAATGTATTACCGGCTCGCGAAACCTTAAATCAGAGTGAATAAATGAAGACTCGGCACAGCACTGCTGAAAGGCTGCCGACCCTTGGGCTAGACATTGCAGGAGGAGAGATGGGGGGCCAGGCCAGGAGTGTGTATGCCAGGTAGCCTACGTGCACCATCACACCACTGGCCATACAGAGCTCTCAACAGAAAGGTGAGCTCTGTGCATGATGTACCTGCACAGCTGTGTACATGATATACCTGCACCACTCAATTTGTGCTAGGATTATTTTTTAAGGGCTCTTTTGTTCCCTAGGGACATGGTGCTTGATTCATCTTTCACACTCGTGTAACTCCATTCAAGTTACTTATTATTTTCCACCCTGTAAGGGAGAGGACACTCAAGCTTTCAGTTTACGACAGATACTGTAGCAACCTGTATCGAACATGGAGCGAGGAGCATAGGTTGCAAGAGGGAAGAGTTTGGAAGAGGCACCAGGAATGGAAGTCAGTCTGTGTGCAAAGGGCTGGAATGCTAGCGGCAATTGCAGCGCCTCTGTAACAGTTCCCTGAATAAAGTGCCAGTTTAGTTTTACAAGCATGGAGTCCTCTTTTGTTATTACCCAGCATGCAGTACACAAAACAGATAAAACAAATGGCAGATCACAGACGAAAGATCACATATGAGGGTGCTCTGGAAAGGGCTGGGATACGGCATAAGCATGGTGAGACAATCCACAGAAGGCAGAATAAATAGACCAGGAGACTGTTGGAAGGCTAGTAATGCAAGGTCACCCCCATCCAGCCTCTCTTATTCACATGAACTCTCTTATTTCTTTAGAAGTGCTGTGGGCATTTATTTCATTACAACCAGAATCATCAGTAGTGGAGGCAGATTATCTATACTTATGAGCAAATGGAAAACCCCATGTCCAGATGAGTACCCCAGTTTTTCTGAATCCCTCAGTCCCTTCCTTAATTCAAAGGAGTCCTTACCTTGTAAATACAGGACTTTGCATTCAAGAAAAACAACTCGATGGTGGCATTATCCTTTAAATAAGATATGCTCTCAATGTAGAACCTGAAAAGGAAAGGGACAGAGAGATGAGCCACACAGGAAACTTACCATTAGACTTTGATAACATGAAAAATGTGATCAATAAAAACATGAGGACTGAGGAAGTTCCTTTGTTTATAGTGAGGATTCTATGGTTTGGTGAGAGATTTGTGTGTCCTTTAAGACCTGATTATTCAGCATAACTGTGTGTATAAATCCTGACGGTGCTGAAAGGAAAAGGATTGCCAAGTGCATTATTTTATTTCTGTGTTGGATTTATAGCTATCTATATTTATACCTATCTAAACTTTCTCTGCAGTCTTGGTTGGTTCATCTTTTTCACTCCCTGCCCTAAGACACTGGGAAGCATTGCTGGGCGCTGTTAAGAACTGGCTGTATTCTAACCCAGAAGTGGTTGCAGTTTAGTAATGGGTGAAATGATTCCTGAATATACAGAAGAAACATGTTTAGCCAAATCCTTACCGCTAACCCCCCCCAAAATAAATCTGTTAGTCTCTAAGGTGCCACAAGTACTCCTGTTCTTTTTGCGGATACAGACTAACACGGCTGCTACTCTGAAACCACCCAAAAAACACACTCAAACAGATTTTATTTGTAGATACCTGCAAATCCACCGGTATATGCTTTATATCCATGGACCATGTTTGCGGATCGCAGATTGGATGCGGATATAAATTTTGTATCCGTGCAGGGCTCTATTTACTTGCCATAAATGGAATTCTCCTCTCTATTGTTTTGGGGCCTGAATTCTGTACGACTGAAGTCCACAGGAGCTTTTCATTGGTTTCAGTGGGCACAGGATCTAGCCCTTAATAAGTTGTGTGATTCATTAAAACCCAAAGCTATTTTTGTGTAAGCAGAGTCAGGATGAGCCCCACCCTGACATCTGGTGGTAAATTATGGGGAGTGCGGAAAGAAGTTTAAAGTGTTGCATTGGTATTTTGGTTATTTGCATCACCCCACTTAGCATACCGCAAAGCAGCCTGGGATGGTTATTTTCACAACTGTGGGAGCCCCAATTTCATTGTTATTGGGGCAGGAGCAATAAAATGCTGTCACCCCGATTAAGTGAATGAGGAACTACAAAACTGTCTTATGATAGAGGGTTTCATTTTCAATTAAATAGCACTTGCTAGACAAGGGACATGGGTTCCAAAACCCAGTCAAGAGAGAGAGGCTGGGGACAGATATCTGTACTGGGTGGTGCAGGCGTCTTGTGTGAGCCAGAAGCACCAGTTCCACCTGTGCCTCTCTCCACTGTGGAATGTCAGAGTTAATTTTTGATTCCCTTAAGAATCTAGATACAGGTTACTGAGCTGAACTCACTGGCACTGGGGCTCCCCTACTATGAGCTGGAATCACTAAGAGCTGAAATCACTGAAGAGCTGGACTTGCTGAGCTGAGAGCACTGAGTACTGTGCTAATGAGTGGGGGAGCCTGAAGCAATACCGTGGAGCAGAGCAGCTGGCAGAGCGGAGTGGAGCAGTTTGTGCAGCCACTGGGTGAGTGGAGCCAAGCAGCTCGCGAGGATGGCTGGAGTGGCTCACAGGACAGCTGGTGGACCAGAGCAGCTGGCAGAGCGGAGCAGCCCACAGAGCAAGCGGAGCTGAGCTGTTTGCGGGGACGACTAGTGGAAGCAGAACCCCACGAAGAGGCAGGGCAGTTGGCCCCGAAACCACGTAAGGTGCCCCTTTCTACCCAGGCTGGGGAGGGGGACCTCTGCAGAGAGACTCTTGAACTCTGGGGCTGCACTGACCCGGGACAGAGACTTTTGGATTGTGGGACTTTTGGGACTGTGGGTGATTTGGGGATTGCTGGACTCAAGGGCCCCGAGAGAAGGACACGGCCCAATTTGCTGGGGTGGGTCTTTGCTCACGGTTTGACCCATGAACTCTAGCTGAGGTATTTTCCCAATTTAATGCTTGTTGTTTATCATGTATTAAATATTTTCTGCTACACCAAGACTCTGTGCTTGCGAGAGGGGAAGTATTGCCTCCTTGAGGCGCCCAGGGGTGTGTGTAAGATTTTCCCAGGTCACTGGGTGGGGGCTCGAGCTGGTTTTGCATTATGTTGTGGGGAAGGGACCCCTATGTATTGAACCCGGCCCTTGCTGCTATCATTTCGGCCCGGCAGAAGGGTTACATTTGTATAATTATACTTGTACCATATGTGCTTCTAACATTACTATAGGGAGAGAAAAAAAATATATACTCTGGATTCAAATACTGATTAAAGCACATTCTGTATGTATTCCGTATTGTCACTGAAAGGGAAAAAAATCGAATCATACTTCTGTCCACTCTGGTTCATGCTGATTTTTAAGTTGCAGTACAATGGCAGAAATAGCCTCCATCTAAACTACACTACAAACGGCACCAGAGGCAATTACAAGTGGGAATGTGCCAGGGAAGTGCTGTCTGTATAATCAGGATCTAGCAGAAAAAGAAAGACCCTTTAAAAATGCAGGTTTAAATTCAGTGCTGATTTAAGCTGGTCCAACTTCAGTGAAGTCTTAAACCCCGACCCTCCCAGCTGATCTATGCCTCCGAGGAGCCCCACTGAAGTCCGAGGGGCTACACACAAGGATCTGCCCATGGTAAATAGTTAGCAGGATTGGGGGCCTTAATCTGTAAGCTCTTTGCATGTGCTTATACAGTGCCACTCTAAACCAGAGTGGGGCTCTGACCTTGACTAGGGTGATGGGTACCACTGCAATATGCACATTCGGAAACAGCAATCCACCATCCTGAGTCTCCTCCAAAGACCCTTCAAAACTGCTTCTCTCTTGCCATATTATACAAACTGTTTTACGCATTCAGCTATGTCCTGAAAAGGAACTGTTTAAAACAGGCACCTTCTCATTATGTCTGCTCTCTGCATGCATCTGAAGTCCCAGCTGCTGAAATCACTGACAAAATGATTGCTGTTGCTGGTGCCGGAGAGCCAATACCATGGAACGGAGACCTAAATTCTACCCCACGCATCACGGCTAAATGCTGACTGTGTGATCTTTCTTCCTGGTGCTGAGGTACGAAGAGGGAAGGACTTGATTTTCAGATCCCCAGTGGCGTTTGTAGCACTGCCAGAGATCCTTGTTAGCGTGGTAGCTCAAAAAACAAGAACCTCCCGCTCAACGCTAGGGGTCAGTGTTGCATTTCTTGAAGCTGCAACGATGTGGGCACATACAAACCCCTTTGCTGTGTAAAAGGGAGTCCCTGCATAACTGAGAGCTCGCACAGGATACTTTAGATGCACAAAGAAAACCCAGTTCTCAAGTGACCTGCCTGGTGTAATGTATTCTGGGAAGGCGCCGGAGCAGACGTACCCCTCGATAATACAATACATGTGCAAAGGGAAACTGCTGTTTTTATTTAAAAGAAAATAGATCTGTGCAGAGAACTCATGTGCTCAGAATACCAGAACTGCAGCTCATTCCTCTGAATTCACAGCCAGCACTGGAACAAGTACGGAGGTAGGGGAAGGCACTTTTATTTTTTGTGTGCGCACACTGGTTATGAACCCTTCTTCCACCATCCATATTTCCAAATACACGGAAGGAGAATACACTTCGCAATGACCGAATCGCTCTGATGAAGCAGGGAGGAAGACTGGCCCTGTGGTTAAAGCACTGAACTAAAACTCTGGTGATTTGGATTCAATTCCTGACTCTGCCACAGGCTTTCTGTATGACCCTGAGCAACTCTTTCTCTCCGTGCTGTTGGTCCCGGTCTGTAGAATAGGGATTATATTACTTCTTTCTCCCACCCCTTGTCTATTTAGATTGTAATCTCTTCTGGGCAGGGACTTTTACTGTATCTTCACATATTCATCCATTTTAAATCAGAATGGACCATGCAGATCATCTAGTTGGACTTCCTGCGTCACACAGGCCAAGAATATTACCCAGTGTGACCCCAGTATCAAGCCCATAACTTCTAGCTGACCTTGAGCATAGCTTTTAGAAAGGCATCTCTTTTTGGATAGTGCCTAGCGCAATCCGGCCCCCATCTAGGTTGGGGATCTACATGCTACTGTAATACAATCAATAAATAATACTACATTAGACAGCTAATTCCAGTGTTTCCACTGGCCAGTAAGTGTTTCAAGGACAGTGTAAGTTCCCCACTCTTAGAGCAGGTGGCATGAAATCTCCAAAGGGCTTTTGGGGAGGGGTTTGACTTCACATTCTACATGAAAAAGATCACATGAATTACAATCCTGTTTCTCCCTGTCCCCATTCCCTTGTCACATACTTCACCAAATACATTTTCTAAGCATTAATTAAATGGACCAGTGAATATTGCACTGTGTAATGAACACAAAGAGCTTGTCTTGACTGCTACCTTTCACTGGCAGGAAGATTATAGTGAGTGATGTAATAGATATCGGAGGATTTCTGAATCCACCACATCTGAACCGTTTAAAATTTCAACAGCACTAAAATCTATTAGTTGGGAGTGAACCTCTGGCTCGGATCAGACCATGGTCATGTTAAACATTAGCAACTCGCACTTAAACAGCAAAGCCTCAGACATGCCATGCAGTGATCAATGGCAATTCGTATCTCGACCAGCCAAAACACATTTCTGCTCAAGTGTTTATTACAAGCAATTGTAGAAATCCCAGATCTTCGGCTGATGGAAATTGGCATAGCTGCATGGACTTCACTGGAGTTATGCAGAGTTATAAGAGCTGAGGATGGGAAGATGGGAGTGGGAGGAGGAGAAGACAGTCAAAGGCCTGAATGGCAATTAGGCGTCTAACTCCCATTAACGTTCCAGAGGAGTTAGGTACCTTTGAAAATCTGCCCCCTGTCCCATTATCTCATCATTAAAGTGCCTGATTTTGCAAGGGGTTGAGTGCCTCCTGAGAGAGCCCCACGTCCCCAGACTCCATTGCCTCTGATTATTTAGCTGATCCTTTGTTCAACCTTGTATAAAAACCCAACCCTGGGTGTGTGAGTTTCGTACGGGTGCATGGTTCTTGCTTGACAGCCCTGGTGGCTAGACCTCTATGTCCATGAAGCAAGTACAGCACAGGCAGCAAGCTTCCCATCCAACGAGCCTCAACACCTGCAGGGGAAACCTCTAGGATCGAGAGGGCAATTCTGCCCTAATGGCCCACCTAATTCAGGGCCTTTCTGCTAAAATAGACACTTGACATCACAGGATCCATGTTGGGTTCGACAACCAATCAGCAAAAGGTTCTATCAGCTCAAACTAGTAGCTCTCTAGTCACCTACTGTTCACCTGAATGCATTATTCCTAGTGTTTGAGATCGGTGTCTATAACACGATCTGTTTCTCTTTACTAGCAGTTTAGGTAGAATTGCCAGTCGGTAATAATGCATTGCCATGGTATGTGTCCAGGATCTACATTCAAATATGGAGGAATTTAACTGGGCATGAGTACGCACATTATTTAATATGTGTGTGACTCAGTTTGCCCAAAGGTAGCGTGTGTTTAAGAATAGCACTTCCCTACTTCTCCGGGTTGTTGTGAAGCTTAACTCATGCTTATGCACAGAGGTGGTCAAAAAAGGTTTATGGGATGAAACGTGGCTTTTTGGACAAAAATGGTACAGATTTTTCCTTTTTTAGTCAACGTTTTTCATTTGCAAGAAAATCTGAAAAGAATTTTTTGGGAAAATGATTGAATAGTTTTCAAACACTTTCAAAAGTACTCTGTCCGCTTCGGTGGGGAAAAATAACTCACTTACTTTTTCACTTCTTTCCTCCCAGTGAGGGGGAGAGAAATACAGCTGGAGAGAGAGTGCATTCTATTCCCCACTGAAGCAAACAAAAAATTAAGAAAACTGGAAAAAAAAAATCCTGTGAAAAGTTCCAAACAAAAGAACATTTTTTTTCGTTTCTTTCTAACCTATATACTTCTCTTCTTTCCATCAGCTCTATTGTGTAGTGCATTCAGCTCCTAGGATGGAAGGCACTGGACAAGGGCAAAACACACCCTGCTGGCCTAAAAAATCTATGAACATTTCTATTCTCAGTGGGATGCCGTGCAAAGCTCTCAAAGAAGCAGAGACGCTCAGGTTTATCAGCAAAGTAATGGATAAATTTGGATACAGTGTCCACTTCCTTGAATGGGGAGAGCTACTCGTTTGCAGAGCTTTGGATCTGGCCTGTAGTTTCCCTGCCATGTCATTTAAAACCTCAGTGGATAATATATAGAGAACGGGATAATTTGCTCTCTGCAAAAATAAATTATACGTATGTGCACATCAGATGTAGATGCTGTTACACCTAGCATCTTGTGGTAAATGATTATCTTAGACAGCTCGGGCTGCTGGGCTGCTTTTATGTTCAAACCCCATGTGTTAATGTTCATGGAGGCACACTTTCAGCGTTGACATTTAAAGTACGCGGT
Source organism: Mauremys mutica (assembly GCF_020497125.1). NCBI lineage: Eukaryota > Metazoa > Chordata > Testudines > Geoemydidae > Mauremys > Mauremys mutica. The sequence continues at coordinate 16,723,154 of NC_059072.1, forward strand.
GTTCCTTGGGAGGGAAAAATGACCCTGCTGCAGATCTGCTAAGTAATCAGACAGAAACAAATATGAAAATCCAAAGCAGCGAGAGCCCCTTCCATCTCCCCTCTCCGGCAGAACCCTCACGGCAATTTTAACACTGAATGCCTCCCTCCTTTGAAGGCGGGGAAAGTGGAGTTCCAGCCTCTCACATGGCGCTGTTCTCATTCCATCCCAGATACCAGGGATCAAAGCTAATGATGGGCAATTTAGTACGGGGGAGATGGGGCTCGGGAAGAGGGAGCCTTGTCTGCTTTCATTTCCTCACCTGGTGGCTGCAACATTTAGTTCTACTCTGAAGGTGAATGCAATCCTACTAAGAGAGAAATTTGAGCCTAGAAAGCTGGGGCTATTATTTGACCAGAGCTAATGTGTTTTTCCCCCTCCCTATCCTCTGCCTGTATTACATGCTATCAAGCCACTGCACGTTTTCCATACTTACACCATTTTTGGAGGACTGACAAAAATGCATCTAGCGGCTGGGGCAGACCGTGCTGGGAACTGGGAGCCTTGGGTCTCAGCTTTGTTACTGATGTGCGGGGTGGCTTGGGAAGATCTCTTAATCTCTCTGTGCTACAGTTTAACCGTCTGTAAAATGGGGAGATTAATACAAACTGACTGGGAGGGGCCTACTTCACAGGGGCAGCGTGAGTTCTGATTACTTAGGGCCAGACACCCTTTGGAACTGCATGTTGAAGGGGATCTACATACTCCCGATCTAAAAGCCACTCAAGCCAATGGAACGACCCCCATTGGCTTCAGTGAGCCATATCCACATCTTCCCCTCACCCTGTGGAAGTGTGTGTGTGGGGAGGGTGGGGTGGTCAGCCACCTCAGGGGCAGCATTCGCCCCATAGCCTTCCATGGGCCAGGGGAAGGGGTTCTTTGGGCCCAGAAACCACAATGGGAGGGGATGGTCTGGGAGGAAGGAACAGGTGGGCCAAGTACCTGTATGGGGGCACGTGCATTGTTCCTTCCAGCACCCACTGGTGAGAGGAGTGGGTTAGATATAGCATCAGGCTGCATATTTCCCAGTGGAACCCCCCTTAAAGGAGCAGGGCTGCGCTGATAGAGATGATGAGAGGTTCTAGATAAATGTACCATTGTAAAAGCTACAGTTCCATGGCCCGGTGAGAAGGGAGGAATTAGAAGGTGTTTCAGGCAGGTGCTCGTTCCACTACAATATTTAGGTGTGACATCAAGCAGCCTGCGCCTAGGCGCTGACTCTAGTGAGTCTCCCAGCTGTGCTGAGCGTAGACCTGCCAGAATCACCTGATGAAAAATGACTAAGCAGCACGAAGTAGCGAGGTGTGTTCTGGCCAGAGGGGGTTGTCCCTGAAAGGCATCCTGGAGCCCTGACTCTGCACCTGACTCTGGTGCTGGGGAGTCCCCACAGGCACAGACACGTTGCTGGAGGGAGCGACTGGCTGAGCAGGTACTGTGGACTAGAAGGCAGGGCTAGTGCAAATGATCACCTTCCCCATCTCCTCTCCAGCGGCCAATTTACAACAGAATCTAACCGGAAAAGGAGGGTCTGAATGGGAATTTTCCATGCTGTGTCTTAAACTCCATGGCTCATTGTTTGATTTCCAAGTCAGGTAGTCTTAGTTCTTCCACTAACAGTGACTTCCCAACCACAGAGGTACCTGAGAGGGTGCCCTGTACTTCATAACACCCCTGCTTTGCACCTATGGAGCACTTTTCATCTGAAGATCTCAAGGCATTTTAGAAGTTTAATCACTTAAACTTCAAAACACCCTTTGATGTAATTCATGTATCCATTTTACAGATGGGCACACTGACCAGAGATCTTTCGGGTGAAATCCTGGTCCCACTGAAGCCAATGTCAGCGTTGCCATTTATCTCAATGCGGTCAGGGTTTCACCCTTTGAAGCTGGTCTGGTTTAGAGCTCAGAATGTTTGGTTTCTATTCCTAGCTGTTACTGACTCATGGGATCAGTGTTTCCAGTGCCTTGCACCTCGTGTAATATGCCTTGAATGAAACACTCTCAAATAAGATCTACCCACTTGCTTATACGGGTGGCAGCACTGCATACCCACTTTGTACAGCTATAACTCCACACGGGGTAGGACAGTGGAGGTGGTGACTGTGTGATTTTGACCAACTCAAAGTCTCTGTATTAATGCGTTAGTTTAAGTATTAATTTAGATAAAATAGGTACAAATCTCATACTGACAGCTTGCTCATCTATTGTTTTTGTATAGTGCCTCTCACTACATTAACTAAGAGCTTCATAAACGCCACACAGTCTTGCCAACACTTAAAACTTCAAAATGTGGCTTCTAGGATTGGGTTTTATTTTACTTTTTGTTTGCTGAAAGACTCACTGTAAAGGAAAAAGTGAAAACGACGTATCCCTTTTTCTAAACACAGCTCACTTATATAAATGCATTCCCAGTTTAGCAAAAAAGCAGAAATTACTTTATGGGACTCTAGAGTGAAACTGCTTTTAAGATATGTGTTTAATGGACGGCTGTACCCAGAACACAGAAATGTGTGTTAAGTAGCAGAGTCTCCGTTAGTTCCTTTGCTCAAGCAAAGGTCAGTCCTCACACAAGTAAATCTTCTGGACGGAAGGTTCTCAAGCCTTAAAACAGCCTCAGAGGAGTGGAGCTTTCCCACAGGCCATTTATTACACCTTCCCCATGGTGACTAAAACGTGGGGCCGTCCTGGGAAGGCAGTGATAAATTGCAGGGTCTTTTTGCTTTCAGCAAGATGCAAACAAAGTCTGAGTTACCGTATTTATACACAGTGGCTAGACAAGCTGTGTATTCACTCATGTGAGCGCCAAGCTTTTTCCCTTAGCACACAGACAGGCCTGGTGCACACTGTACAAAGAACCCTGGATACATGCAGCTGTGGAAAATCTGGATTATGGCACAGTTTAGCCAGCCTTGTGGAAGAGGCACGTCCAATCATGGGGAACCTGGGTTGGCAGCTAGGTTGGACCTGGTCATGAATACAGGATTCACAAAGTTTTATTGTTACTGTTATTTATATTATAGCATCATAGCTGTGCACGGTATTGTACAGACATAACGAGACATGAGGGTAGAGTCTATTCCCGCCCTGCCATGCCCCACTGACCTGAGCAGAAACTGGCTACAGGTCTGGTGCTGTGGATTCCCCATAGGCACAGAGCTGATTAAGCTGGCTCCAGCACCTTCCCGCCCACAGCTCCAGGTGCAGATGGGATGTTGGGGTGTATGGGGGCAGAGAGAGGGTGACCCCACAGCTCCCAGCACAGGGAGGGGGAATGCCTCCTATGCTTAGTCTGGTGGTTGGTACCTTAGGGACCTTGCCTGCTGGGGTCAAACATTCCCTTTGTCTTGTCTATTTAGACTGTAAGCAATCTGGGGCAGGGACTGGCTCTTCCTTTGTGTATGGCCAGAGCCTAGCATAAGGGGGCCTCTGGGTTCTACTGCAATAGGTACAACGGCAGGTGAAGCGTATGTTGGGATGTTAGATGGGACAGGATCTGAGTTACTGCAGAGAATTCTTTCCTGGGTGCTGGTTGGTGAGTCTTGCCCACATGCTCAGGGTTTAACTGATTGCCATATTTGGTGTCGGGAAGGAATTTTCCTCCAGGGCAGATTGGCAGAGGCCCTGGAGGTTTATCGCCTTCCTCTGCAGCATGGGGCATGAGTCGCTTGCTGGAGGATTCTCTGCAGCTTGAGGTCTTCAAACCACAATTTGGAGACTTCAATAACTCAGACATAGGTTAGGGGTTTGTTATAGAAGTGGATGGGTAGGATTCTGTGGCCTGCTTTGTGCAGGAGGTCAGACTAGATGATCATAATGGTCCCTTCTGACCTTAGAGTCTATGAGTCTATAAGTATCTGCTGCGTTTCCATTAAAATACAATGGGAAAGCACTGCTCCCTGGATTGTGAAACTGACTTATTTTGATTGTCCCGTTTTAACCAATATCTCATATTAGCCCTTTAGCCCCGATCTCTGTGAATGCTGCTTCTATCTGACCTCAGTGGGCATAAGAGAGAGAGAGAGACAGGCCCTGAGGGGAGAAGGAACGTCTGGCAATGCAATGAAATGAGGCATTGCACTATAAACCGTCCACTCTCACCTAAACACCGGTTTCCTGCCTCCCTTTCTCTAGCCTTACAGCCTGGTCCAGAAATGTATTTGGTAGCTATCATCGCTAATCCCCCTCCGCTCACCCAAAAAAGGGAAAACCTCTGAATGTTACTTTCAGTTCTTTCCCATGGCAAACACCTTAGATGGACAAACGGAACCCATTATATGTGAGATGAATAAATTGCTCTGATTAATTTAGTGCGGTTATATTCACTTCTCTATATTCACAACACAGCAGGCTGCCGTCAGCACCACCCCCAATCTAATTTCTCAAAGACAAGAGAAAACCAGCAGACGTGAATGACACACATAACAATGATGCGTTGTGATCGCTGCGTAAGTGACTCAAGCAAGGTTGAGGACTCAGACCCCAAGGGAACAATGTCCCATATTAATCCTCTAGCCGGCACTGGGAGCGATGGGGCGTTTCGGCAACAAGAGGAAAGGTCTATCTAGCCCCACGGACATTGCATTCATTAGTAGTTCATTCTCACCCTTCTGCAGTGACAGCCACGCCCCAATGGTTTTGATATCAGCCCTTTTCTAATGGTGGAATATTGTTTTAAACACTGGACTTGGCAAAGATTGAAAAATTAAAGCAGCCTAAGGCCTTGTCAGCTCTGGATATTTACCCTGATGCCAGACATTCACGGCCAGCCAGCCATGCAAGCCCTCAGTGTTGACTGGCAAAGCCACTATTAGTACTGGTGGAGCTAACCTGTGCTTGAAACCAGCATAAGCGGCATCTTATAGTGGTCTGTCCTGTGTACACTAGGGGTCACCCTGGGGCAGCTACACTGAGCCAGCAATGGCTGGACTCAGGGCAAATCTCCAGTGTGGACAGAGTTCAAGGGAAAGCTAAATTACAGACAACAACACATCTGAACCTTGTGCTATGGATTTCATTGAGGCATATTACCGTACACTCGAAGCCATTTTGTTCTACAGTAGCCCTAGTTACCCAGGAGTGCAACCCTCCCTTGCTATGTCTAGGGTTTCTGACATCCCTTCCCATGCTGAGTTAACCCAGCTGGTAACAATCAACCTCCACTGCAGGCTTCATCTGAAATGGACATTCCTTTGGGGGACCACAGCTTTGCCATAGATACGAGTTATTGGCTTTGACGGGGCTGGAGTGTTACTGATTCCTTCGCAGCACCGCAGGTCCTCCCGCAGCAGCAGCACATGCCACAGGATGAAGATTCTGATTTAGCATAGCTACTTCTGCAGAGAATGATTAATGGCTGCGGCGTAACGAGCAGAGGTACCCCTGGGATGGGTATCCTCACCAAAGGGACATTGCACTGGAGAAAGGAATGAGTTCTACTGACTGTTTCTTCATGTCAATTAATAAAACTAAAATGAATCTCCAAAAGATAAACCATTCACACACTATCTATTCCCTGCTCACATATTCCCTGACTAGGAATTACTAACCTCCCATGACATCCAGACCATTGTTTCCGGCTGGGGATTGCAAATCACTTTCTAATGGTCCACTTATCTGGGTCCTGGTCCTCTCTCACCCAGAATACGATGACCTACTTATCTCCGGGGACCCCATCTCTGAATTCTTCCTCCTGCATCTCCAAGTGAGACCACAGTGCTGCTACATCTTCCTTTCCCTTTGCATAGATCACATCACTCCCTATACTCTTTGAATCCTCCATTGACTCACTGTGTCTTGCCTCTTAATGCCCTCACCTGTCTGATGTTGCGGTCTCTCTTTTCTAAACTTAGCTTCACGGCTTCTGACATGCTGCTCTCTGTGTGTCGTACAGTTTCTCTGGCTCTCAAATATATCCCCAAAAGCTACCTCTGCAACCAATCCCTCCTGCCTCTTTCTCCTTATCAATCCTCTCCATACACTCCCTATCCTGGATCTTTGTCCTACATCTCATTTTTTTCTGCCTTATTTGCATTGTAAGGCTCTTTGGGACCGGGAAAAGGTTTTATCTGTTTGTAAAACACCATGTGGGCTTATGATGCTCTATACATGCGTATGAACACACAGCAGCATAACATAATATTGCACAGTGATAGCGTGGGGCAGTTCGCATCTGACCAACCAGTCCCGCCCCCTCAGTGCATTGCCCATTCGAAACCTTACCGAGAAGTACTGTATAGAAACCGAAGAGAGAGACACTGACTTCAGTGGGAGTTGCCTAAGTGGGTCTGAGGACAAAATTGGGCCCTTGGGAACAAATACAACCATGACTAACCCACTGATTTCCACAGGGAGGCACGTCAGAGCAGATTCTTGGTAATGTAATGGGAAAGTGCAAGAACACAAGACAGGTCTTAGGAGAAACACTGTGCTGTGTCGTGAGGGTGGGGGGCTGTAGCATTATTCCAGCGAGTTCAGATTAATTAAAAGGTAGAGAAATTCTCCTTGACAAAGACGTTACTGTTTTTCATACTCTCACTCTGCAGGGTCTCTTTTCCTCTCTGCCCAAAACTTCTTTTTTAAATCTAAATTTGGAGCAATTTAGACAGTGAAGTGTCTCAGGTTGGCACTTGACCCATCAGAGCTGCTGCAGGCATTTTAAAGATAACAAAAATGAGGATTTTCACATGAAATACAGGAATTCTACCTTAGTTTCCCCTTCCCTCAAATTACTATTTTACCATTTTTTATCCAGGTCTTTACTGGTTTCTCATCCTGGGCAAATGACACATTAAAAATATTAGAGGACTAAACACATGCTCCTTAAATACTGGTAAACAGAATTCTCTGTAATGAAGATCTGGTGCACTGAATTAGTCACGTTGATATCCTGGATTAGGGTCCCCGTGTTAAGCCAGGCTCTGTCCATTGTAAGTATACAGCAGCGATAATACAAGAGACATATTTGCAAGCACATTCAAACTTCTACAATGACGGCGTCACTAACACCACTAACACCATATACATTAAGGAGTAACAAACCTGCAGACACCTAGGGGAAACTTCGTGGTTGTCTCTGTATGGCACCCCATGACCAGCCGGGACTTGGGAGTGACAGAGGGGATAGAACACAGACCCTAACCGCTTGATTGAGGAAGGATCTCCTTTAGCTACTGGCAGTAGAGGGCCAGGTAACCAACGTACATTCATTAGATGGGGAAGGAAAATTAAAGTCCCCAGCTACAAGACTCTTCCAACCCCTTTCTTCAGGGCTCAAAACCAGAACAAACCAACTCAAAAGTAGTGGGTAACCAGTGCCTGGGGCCTTTCCTGCTTCCACCAGCTAGCAGTGGAGAGGACAAACCTTTCAGGATTTGCAGCAGCCCTTTGCAGCAGCCACCCCTTTCTTTCAGCTGGGATCAGCCATGGGATAGGCAGGAATGCAATAACCCTTTGCCTGCTAGAGAGCCTTTACACCTTGCAATAGACCTCTGATGCACAGATGGGCTGCAGCTAGATAGTAAAATGAAGGTAAGTAAAACCCATTGCTGTCTCTTGAGCCTGCTGGTATCCCGCTACATTTCATGTTATAGCTCAATGTACTCATTATTACCACAGGGGATAGTGGAGCCCACTGCTCAGTGTACATCTCTGGCCTCTGAACACTGACTTTTCGCCAGTGGTCACAGAAATACCTGAGGTCCTTCATTTAATGCTGACCTACTGTACTGAACCACAGCTCTAAGGATGTTTCTTTCCTCACCTACAGTGGAATGGTCTCTTGGTTACAATACACTGCCCTACGACATCAGATGAGGGTTTTCACAAGATCTATAGGGTAACACTTGTTGTTTTTAACATAAGAACGGCCATAGTGGGTCAGACCAAAGGTCCATCTAGCCCAGTATCGTGTCTTCTGACAGCGGCCAATGCCAAGTGCCCCAAAGGGAATGAAGAGAACAGGCAACCACCAAGTGATCCATCTCCTGCCACCCAATCGCAGCCTCTGGCAAACAGAGGCTAGGGACACCATCCCTGCCCATCTTGGCTAACAGCCATTGATGGACCTATCCTCCATGAATTTATCTAGTTGTTTTTTGAACTAACCCTTACAACAAAATTAACACTACAGTAGGTCCATGTGTTTATTATTATTTATTTGTAGCAATGGGCCCAATACACCCTGGGTCTAAAATCCTGAAGTCCTTATTCAGTGTTTGCTGAGGCAAATTTCCCAATTTCTTCAGTGGGATTTTTGCCAAGTAAGAACTTCTGAATTTGGGCCTACAGTAATACTCTTGAAAGTTGTAGTATTGGACCATTATTACCAACTATCACTATATATCTTAGATTTTCTACAGGAATTCATTTGTGCATTCACGGTTAGCACCTTTATAGAAACGGCCCAACCGACTGATTTATTTCTAAACAGAGGTGGCTCTGCACATAGCTGGGGTTTATGGATCCGGGCCCATCTCTAGTTCCAAACAGCCAAAGCTGCCACATGTGAAGTAACCTACAAACATAAAAGCCACCAGAACTTCTCTTGAACCACTGGCAGTCATAGCCTTAATCGGACCTAGCACAGTTCTAACATTGAACCTGCAACTTCAGATATCAAAGATATAGAACAAAGTCTGCCTTCTCTCCTCTTTCCCTGTAATCAAAGTTTCATGAATGGCAGTGAGTGCATTGAAAAGACAACTTAGGGGTTAAGTTGCCCCACACTGGCAGGTAAATTGGTGCAAGTGCTCCTGGTGAGGACGCGCACCTCCGACACAAGGAGTGTAGTGTGGACGTATAAAACCGATTTAATTACTGCAGTGGCTGTATGGTGGCGTAACTTAGGTTGACTTAATTTTGTAGTGTAGACTGACTTGCCCTTAACATACAAAAGATATAGGGCCTGATTTCCCCTCACACTGGATTTCCCTCTGTGTAACTCCACTGACTACAAGGGGGTTACTCCTAATTGACACTGGTGTGAACAAAAGAAGAATGACATCCAGATCAAAAAGCGCCTCGGTAAACGATTACTGTTATTTTTACATGAATCTTTGTGGAGCCTTATGAAAAGCAAAACAAGAACAGAAAGGCCCACTTTGCTGACCTCTAGGAAATGTGTCCTTTTAATTGTGTGTCATGGGGCCTGCTGGCAATCACACACTTACCTGACACAGAAGTACAAAACAACTGGCCCTGACTTTTTGGGGAAGTCATGTTCTAGCACTCTACGGTCCAGCTGAAGCCAGTTTAAATGTCCCCTGACAAGAGAAGAAAAGAGGTACTTAGTTAGTTACATTAGCAACAGGAGACTGCTTATTACTCATAGTAATGAGGGCTGAGGTGTTAAAACACACAACACACACACACACACACACACACACACACACACACACACACACACGAACTGTAATGCATGCTGCTATTTGCCTTAGGCTATCTTGTACAGTATTTGAGGAACCCACATGAAATGTTCAGAGAAAAGAGGTGATATCATCTTGGCAACATTTCAGTCTAAATATTTAACACATAAAGTTCAATCTGTCAGGGTGAAAGCTGGTAGCATGGAACAAGTGACCCAAAAGATAAGAACTTCACCTTTTATTACAGTGCCCCCTGGTGTGGCGCCATCATTAAAAGCCTGTCAGGATTTCCATTAAAAATTCTTATTGCTACGAGTTTGTACAATGCCAGTAATATTTCACTCACGGCTAAACCCAGCCTTACAAAGTCTCAGACATTTTATTTGCCACCCCGTTCGCTTGGAATAGCCTCTCAATAATGCCTGCCAAGCTCTTCTTTTTCCTCCTTCAAAGAGCTCCTGAAAAACACAGCTGTTCCATAGAGCATCCTAGCTCCAATTACCACATGCTGCTCGCTTTTGTCTGGATGGTACCTGCCTCTATTGTTTTCTCCTCTAATTTATCCATTTGTGCCTTTATGTAACGAGCTTTCCTGGGCTGGGGTACTGTTCTTTGTCACGTTCTACACATTGTGAAGTGCCATGTACACGTACAGTGTTATAGAAAAATCATTATTTATAGGACAATGCCACCCAAATGAGAGCAAGGCCTCACCGAGCTAGGCACTGCACAAACACAAGACGAAATGCTGGCCCCAATGAAGTCAATGATTTCAACTGTAGGAATTTTGCTATTGATTTCAGTGGGGCTAGGATTTCACTTGTGGTGAGAAAGCGTCCCTGCCCTGAAGAACTTACCGTCTAAAGAGACAAGAAGAAAGAGAGATGCAGTGGCTTGTCCAAGATATCACACCAAGTCATCAACAGAACTAGGAATAGAGTCCAGGTCTCCTGAATCCCAGGCCACTGCTCAGGCCACTGAACCACAGTGTCTCTCAGTACTAATTATTCTTCACAATACTATTTGCATTTTACAGATCGGTGCGGCAGACACAGAGGGCCAGATTTATAAAAGCATTTAGGCACCCAAAGATACAAATCAGCACCCAGTTGGATTTACAAAGCACCTAAGGAGGTTAGGCACTTAACTCCTAGTGAAGTCCACTGCATTAACTTTCCTCGGTATGAAATATAGAAAATCACTGCTGTAGACTATAGCAATGAAAGAGGAGCCGTGGAGGTCATTTGGGTCAATGATTTCACCTCTTCAAAGTCTAGAAATGGGTAGTTACAATCCATGAGGAACTAAAGCAATACAGTCTTTTTGTGCCAATTTCCCTAGAGTTCTACCATTGCTCTCTCTGCCTGTCTCAACTAGGGACAGTCTCTGAATTCTGTGAGGTTCATCTTTCTGAACTTTCCCTCTCAGACCTGCAAACCCAGTTCAAGTTCCCAAAGTTTTCTCTGCCTGTGATTTCAGCCTGCGCATTTTTTCAATTTTTAAACAATGTCCCCCGCCCCCAAGTGAATGGAAGCTTGTGCGGGGTGTTAGGAATTGAAACACCTACCCAGCCCCTGACTAGTATGAGTGCTCTATACACAGTGTAACCACTATGGCCGAGATTTTCAAAAGTGACTAGTCATTCTGTGGGCCCAGCTCAAGAGCCCTTAAAGTGGCCTGATTTTCAGAGGGCGGGAGTCAGCACCTTCTGAAAAATCAGGCCCCTTTAAGGTGTCTCAAGTAAGGCACCCAAAGCCTGAGGCACCCAAAATCATGAGTCACTTCTGAACACCTTGGACTATATATATATTTTTTATGCATATTTCCCCCCCATTCTCTGTTCCTTATATCTACAGTATCCCTTAAGTGGAACATGAACCCAGTGATGCTAAAACTTGGACTGGACTTTAGAAGCCACATTATATGGGGAGGTTGAAATTAGACAAGCGTATCTATTACTACTTAGACGACTGTTAACAAGCAAGCGTTCAACAAACCAGGGCCCATGTACAAAACACTGTCGTGGTTTGAGCATTGGCCTGCTAAACCCAGGGTTATGAGTTCAATCCTTGAAGGGGCCACTTGGGATATGGGACAAAAATCTGTCTGGGGATGGTCCTGCTTCGAGCAGGGGGTTGGATAGATGACCTCCTGAGGTCCCTTCCAACCCTGATATTCTATGATTCAAAAGCAAGGAAGAGCAACCCTAAAGCTACCATTCTGTCCACAGCCTCTCCTGTTGCCTCTGTGTTACTAAGTTGGTTGCAGGGTTGGCATTACACAGCAGGCGCCAATCTCCCATTGAAGTCAATGTGTTGATGAAGGATTTGCTGTGCAAGTCCTATGGGTTTATTCAAGGGGAAGATCCAAGTTTCTCTTACATGTGCAATGATCCCCAACCACAGTGGAAAGTCCTGAGGGCAGAGAACAGCCATTCACTTTAGGTGATTGCTTCTTTTGGAAAGAATCATTCTATCTGCATTTTAACCTAAGGAGCTGGGTTAATCAGTGCAAAAGAATATACATATTTAATATTGCCTGTGTATTGCTGCCGATATTGCATGAGTAGCAAAGAGGTGGCAAGAAGAAGAGGTAAAGTTCCCCTGAAGGCAGGAGAACCAGCCACAAAGCTGGTGCATTGAGCAATTTTTAACATGCTCATCTCCACTGTACCCAAGTGCAAAGCAAACTCTGTTGCTCCTTTCACAGGGGAAATGATATCCGCAGTTACTACTTAAAAATGTTTAGCAAGGACTGCCTTGTAGCAGCTGTCAGAATCTGCTACTTGCTACTTAGGGGCCAGGTTCTGATATCATGCCGCACAGCACTTTACTGCGCAAGCCGTCTCATTGTCGTACTCATGGAGAAAGATGCTATTCGACACAATTAAGGGCAGCAGAATCTGGCCTAGATATCTAGTAGTCTTGATGTATTTTAGGTACCCACTAGGCAGCTTGCATAAAGAACCCCTTGATATGCTCCAGCATGGAGACGCTTCTCCAATACAATTTATTAAGAGGCACATGACAGCTTTTGTCTTTATTATCCGCATTGGTTTTTGCACTTAAGAATTTACATCAGTGGAATCACCAGTAATAGTCCAAACTGCACAGGCTCTCCCCCGCCACAGAGGGGCTTGTATATTATTACTTAGTTCGTCCCTTCAGTGAAACCTAGATCATTTTTTGTTGTTGTCTATGGAGGCTCTGGAGTTTAATTGTTGATTCAACAACAAATAGAGGTGCTGGAGTTAAATTGCTGTGTCAATAACAAATATGTAATTGCATTTAGCAAACAGAAATGGAGCACATTTATTTTATGGACTGAGTATAGATTTTGGCATGTGGGCTGGGCACTTCCAATTGCATGGAGTAGTTTCCATTTTCTCCCATCAGGGTTTTCCATGGAAAGCAACATGTCAATGAACACTTTGCCTCAAGGTGGATTCAGTTATAAAGATGTACTGGCTAGTGTCCAGTTTTATAGCAAGTGGATCTACATTTAGTAGTGTGCAAAAAGCACTTTGAGATCTGTGGATCATTAGCCTGACCTACCTCCCTTCCAAGTCAAACTTCCATTCATTCAAGCAGGGCAGGTTTAAGTCCTGACTGCACTATAGAAATCCTACAGATTTTTATTATTATTACAATTGCCATCAACTATTACAGCAGAACCCTATTAAAATTAAGCCCACGATTTCCCAGAGTTAGGGCTATGGCCTTGTCTTTGATGGAAAACTCACGGGAGGGGCACGGAGGGTACAGGAAATTGCTCGGGATTCACGGTGCAGAGTCAGCACAACAGTACAGTCTGTAACATAGAAACTGCCATAATGGCTCAGACTAGTAGCCCATTTCAGAGAGGCTGCATGGTTCATTGGCTGGGCCGCTGAACTAGGCCCTCTTCCAGGCTTGGCTGCTGATTCACTGTGTGAGTGACCTTCATCAAGCCGCTTTATCTCTCTGTGCCTACGTTTCCCCTCCCATCTTTGATCTGTCTTGTCTAATTAGATTTCAAGCTCTTTGAGGCAGGGACAATTTGCACTATGTCTTTGTACAGTGCCTGGCACAGCCTCTAGCACTACTGAAATACAAATAGTAATCCTAGCCCTGACAGTGGTTGATACCAGATACTTCAGAGGAAATTTCTTCTTCATCCAGGCCAGTTGTTCTCAACCTATTTATCACTGTGAGCCGTATATGTAGCCCACAATGTGTTATGTGGGTTGCTGGTTGAGAACCACAGTACCCCCTGCTAAAACCCCCCACAATCCCCTATGCCCAGCGCCTAGGGTGACCAGATGTCCTGATTTTATAGGGACAGTCCCGATTTTTGGGTCTTTTTCTTACATAGGCGCCTATTACCCCCTTCCCCCGTCCCAATTTTTCACATTTGCTGTCTGATCACGCTACCAGCACCCCCCACCCCATGGCCCCTCAACAGAGCAGGGCCGGGCAGCCGGGACCCCAGACCCTGCCAAATGTGGGATTGGATAGTTGGGATCCGGACCCTGGACCTTGCTGTGCATGGGGTTGGGCAGCGAGGACCCGGATTTTGTTTTTAAGCACACAGCTGGGCCTCAGCTGTGTGCTAACTGGGCGCAGGTTGAGAACCACTGATCCAGGCAACTAGTGGTTAGTTTATGCCCTGATACTTGAGGGTTCCATTACACATTTTTATCCTGTGGAATGTGGCTGAGGAGGCTCTCCTTGCTCAGCTGGACCCACTCTGGTAAGAGGTTAGGGGCCTGCTTCAAAACCCGATGACTTCAGTGGGCTTGGGATCAGGGCCTGCAGTAGGAAATGGGGACCAGCATGCGGTGGGGAATAATCTGGGGTTTTGCAGGGGCTGAACAACCCCTGATGCAGAACAGGCAGCTTGGCAGACCTGCACCCAGCTCTAAGACTCAAATGTTCCTCGAGAGAAGCTGAATTTTGGTCATTGCAAAGATGATTTTACTTTAATGAATTTTGGAAATGTTGATGTCAAAGGAAGGAGGGTTAATGGAGAATCACAATCTCAGGAGTTCAAAAAAAAAAAGCCATTTCCCCCCATATCCAGTGCCTTCAGCACAAGACCATCCTTCCTAGCCAATCAGCCAAATCCGTAACTCCACTGGCTTTATTATCAGGGTTGGCATTTGGCCCCAGGTGTCTAACCTGCCATAAAGATGCCACCGCTTTGACCTTGCTGATCTTTAGCTAATGATTAATGCTTAGTGTAAAGCATTTCTATGATCATTAAAATATGAGGCGTACGTCTTTCTCCCATAATAGTCTGACAATCTAATTTCAGTCATGCTGAATGCGGTAATGACCCTATATTATGAGAAGAAACTATTAAGTCACCAATGCAAAGATTGTTCCTATTGATTTTCTTCTCAGGTTGTCATGATATTCCCAGGCCAAATCCTTTCTAAATAACTTACTCTCATAGAGCTTTATACTCTTAAATTAAAGAATTGCTGTAATACTTCATTGCTTTTTTTCCCTTTCTAAAACTGCAGCTAAGCCAACCTCAGAGGATATTTATGAACCAGAACCTATTCTGCCTCAGCCAGCATAAGCATAAACTCCATGCAAGGAAGTGAACTCCTGGAGTCAGAGAAATTATATGTCAGGGAGGACAACTAGGGACAGCTCCTGGAATCGGTGTCGCAGAAATGTTCAGAATTAAATGATTCCTGTTTTTATTACAGTAGCTGCCCAGGAGCCCCGACCAATACCAGGGCCCCACTGTGCTAGGTGTTGCACAAACGTGTAGTGAGAGACAGTCTCTTCCCCTAAGAGTTTACAATCTAAACAGACAGAGGGTGGGGGAGGGAATTTAGAAAAACGATCCCCATTTTGCAGCTGCAGGAACTGAAGCACAGGGAGATTAAGTGACTTGCCCACAGTCACACACAGGAATGAAACCCAAATCCCAGCCCAGTGCCTTAATGACACAACTACCTTTTTGGGTGTGTTTGGCCAAAGAAAATCATTATTACGTTTCACTGGCTGTGTGACCGATTGGAAAAAGTCTGTTAATATCGAGGAGGAAAACAATGTATACACTAGTTAAAAAGAAAAGTGCTTATTTCCCCAGTAGGCAAGAAGCCTTGTGGAAATGGTTAGCACTCACGGAGGGGCAGTGGCGGTCTGCAGACTAGGCTTTGGCTAAGCCGGGATTTAAGGGTATGTCACTAAATTGTGTTAGCTCGTTTGATCTCGGGTAGCCCCCAGGCTTTAACGCAGTCAGTGTAGCACCTGTTACAATACATCTTGCTTTATCTCAGTGGTTCTCAAACTTTTGTACTGGGGACCCCTTTCACACAGCAAGCCTCTGAGTGCGACCCCCCCTTATAAATTAAAAACACGTTTTAATATATTTAACACCATTATAAATGTTGGAGGTAAAGCGGGGTTTGAGGTGGAGGCTGACAGCTCGCAACCCTCCCCATGTAATAACCTTGCGACCCCCTGAGGGGTCCTGACCCCCAGTTTGAGAACCCCCCTGCTTTATCTTGACTAGCTTTTTAGAAGGTGTTAGTACCATCGAGCTAGCAACCGGGATCTAGTATCCCACCTTGAAATCCTAGTCTAGACAAAGCACATCAGTGATCACCCAGACAGCATTGTTTCCATCTCAGATGCTCCCCAACGCTCTGAGCACTTTGCTTGCCAACCTCTGTCAGTCTCTTGCACTTTCCCCTTCTGTAACCTAGATCTTTGCTCCCAGTGGACTTTTTTTAGCCTAGTTTTCCCAGGTGAGTCTGACATGTCTGCCTGTATATCTAGTTGATACACCACCTCCTCTTTACTATCTGCCCATACTCCCAGGGAAATCCCACCCCCACATCACAGTGGGTGTAGGCAGTGACCCCACTTTCCCCACTCGGTGCCTATGAGACTGGTTAAACATTGTCAATCCCTGTCCGTCTTGCCGTCTGTTTTCCCCTTTTAAATAGTGTCACTACATTTATCCTGAGAATACTGGCAGCAGCTGGTCCTCTCTGACTCTATTTCCCCCCGGGGCAATGCACACAGAATAGCTCACCAGCTCCGGTAAAGGGATTAAGTGCCCCTCAAAACAACACTGAGTGAATAGTAAGGGAACACTGTCTCCTGCTTCTCTTCTTTTAAGCACAAACTCTGTCAACTTGCTGAAGGCTGAGAAGATCACCACCGCCTGTGAAATCAATGCCTCAGCAGGGCAGGATTCTGGGCCCACAAACAGGTGATCCTTATTCAGGCCCCAGTCCAGCATGTGTATAACTTTGAGCATGATTATCCCATTGCTACTCACATGCTTGAAGTTACACATGTGAATTAGGGCTTTGCTGGATCACGGCTCCTTTGCAGACTACAGACCTGTACTCCATGGAGGCTCCATAAACCACTTGGGCATGGGGACAGGATAACAATGGCAGATCTATAGTGTACTATACACCCCCTTAATATAGCCCCCTGCTGCACGTGCATTATCTTTCCATAGGACCCCTACTTCATTTCATGCACCACCTATTCTGCTTGCCGTTCATCCAGGAAAGTGAAATTGGGTTGGCTAGTTGCATTTACTAGTGATAGCAGCATCCCCAAGCCCAAATGTTCAAAAACCATGAGACTGGCTTAAAAATCATGACTTTTTAAAAATAATTCATATGGGGGTCCTTTTTATTATTTATTATTTGTATGGTGGTAAAACTTAAGGGGCCCAATCATAGACCAGAGCCCCTCAGTGCTAGGTGCTGTGCAAACATAGAACAAAAAGATAGACCCTGCCCTGAGGATCTTACAATCTAAGTATAAGACAAGAACCAACAGGTGGCTACCAAACAGGGAGGGAGCACACTAAGGGTATGTCTACACTACCCGCCGGATCGGTGGGCAGCGATCGATCCAGCGGGGATTGATTTATCGCGCCTAGTCTAGACACGATAAATTGACCCCCTAGCCCTCTCTGGTCAACTCCTGTACTCCAGAGTCGACGGGGGATCGGCAGCAGTCGACTCACCGCAGTGAAGACACCACAGTAAGTCGATCTAAGTACGTCGACTTCAGCTACGTTATTCATGTAGCTGAAATTGCTTAACTTAGATCGATTCCCCTCCCGCCCCGCATCCCCCACAGCGTAGACCAGGGCTAAGACAGTACTAGTCAGCATGCTAAAGAGTGGCCACAGCACACTAGCTGTCTACCCATTGATGAATATTTATTTGCCTTCTTGCTTTTGAGCTGCTAGAGCTCATGTTTTCAAGCTTTCCTCTAAAACCGCAAGGGCCAGAAATGTCCTTTTTTTAAATGAAAGCTGTGGTTCTGATATCATCACATTACTCCTGGAGCTTGGGCTTCACAAAAAGCACCGAGAGGACAACACTGTGATCTTCAACTTTGTTTTCTGATTCTCTGGCACATTCACAAGCCTGTTGTATTTGGGTTTCATCATAGCTTGGGGAGTTCAACTCTCCAGAGACCTGTTTTCTGTAATTCTTTATTTTAAACACTCATGAAAACATCTCTATTTAATATTGAAGTTTGCAACCCCTTCATTTCCCCCTCCACCCACTCCCCTTTTCTTCTTTAAGAAACACTGATGTGGGCCCTAAAATGACTGGGACAATGTGATTTCAAAGGATTTTTTCTCTGTCTCTCAAATCACTTATCATTACTGTTAAACCTGCCTGACTGCATAATCCTGTTAACGCGTTAATTATACAGTTCCGTTGTACTGATACCGATTGTGAAGAAGCAACTGGATTTTAAATCCAAGACTGCTTAAGCTGACCGTTTGCCAATGCCGAATGACAAGAGCTCATTTAACATTTGACTAGGACAGGATCGTTAATGTCTCCATGAGTCGCAGACAATGATTGATTCACAATAAATGATATTCTCCCCCCTGCCCGGTGCAGTACGAGGCTTATGCACCTCTTAAGTCTCATGTAAGTCCCTAGCCCTGTAGGCCTTCTGCTAAGGGCTTAAGAAGTAAATAGACCTTCGTGCTGCCCCTTGTGTAGCGTGTGGGGAAACGACATTTAATTTTCTCATGATCTAAGAGTTGCTTCCCGGTATTTCCATCATGGCACTTACGTTTCATCTGTGAAGGCAATTCCAAAGTATTCTTTCTCCTTCAGGTTGAAATGAGATGCCACCAGGTCGAGCAGCTCCTTGGCCAAAAGCTTTGGCTGGAAGGAAGGAAAGAAAGTGATCCGTGAGGTTAGGTTTGATATACTCCCTGGATGCTCCCTAGCACGAGCAGTGAAATCTCTTACGCCCTCACACAGGGATTCGCTAAGGGACAGTCCTGTCGAGAGGGGCTGGAATAGAATGCAAGTGTCACCACTTGGTGAGTTTGTGTCACGGGTATTCCTCTGTGCCTGAATAGGAGTCCGTTCTAGGGATACCTAGGGAGCATTGGCTCTTTAGCTGTAGCAGTTCATGCTTTTAGCTCTGGAAGCTCCTGGTTCAATCCTCAGTGTGTCAACCAAAATGGTGGCCATGACACAAGAGCCTCATATCTGGAACCAGTAATGAAAATCCTTCTTCAAAGGGCCTGGTTCTATGAGAGAATTCACTTCTCAAAAGATTCTGAGCACCCTCAACTTCTGCTGACCTCGTGACGTGACTGAGAGTCAGTGGGAGTTGAGGGTGGTTAGCACTCACCAGACCATGCCTCTGTAGCACTGGAAGTCAAAATCAAGTAGCCATTTAAAGGAAAACAAATGAATTATTATTTGTGTTGCAGTAGCGACTAGAGGCCCCCAGCAGGGATCAGAGCCCCATTGTACTAAGCAACGTACACACGCACAACAAAAAAGTCTCCCAAAGAGATGACAAGTTAAGTATATGAGAAGGGGACACGATAAACAAATGCAGTGCTGCAATGGCGGGTTTGAAAACTAAGGTTCTCTGTTTACATAAAAGTGGGCCCCTTTTGCTAACCTTTGAGTGACTCTGGTTGAGTGTCAGTAGCAAAACCTGAAACCAGGTGACTCACGTCCAGTTTTCAGTGGGCACTACTCTGCTACCAACCTCTGCTCATGATTACTATGCTGGGGCTAGCAGAGCTTAGGAACTCTTAGTGGACATTTACAGAATCTGTAAGGGTGGACAGGATCTCTTGCTGGATCTCTGACTATATCCAGCTGCATTGTAGGGATGATGTATCTATCACTGCTGCCAAACTATCCCGTTCTATAGGTGTGAAGTCAAACCAGAAAATCAATTCCATAGCCTCCCTATGGGATTGTTCCACCCCAGTATTTAAGCAAAGTCTTCTAATTGCAGCAGCTCTTTTACATAAGATTTTCTCCTTGTGGACTAATGAAAATAGTTGGTCGCTGTCCTCTTTACACCCTTCTTTGATTTGTAGACAGATAACATGCCTTCAATTGGTTGTCCTTACTTCAGACTCACCATGCCCAGCTTTCTTATCCTGCTCTGATAATCATAGTTTCCAGAGCTTTTTTATTGAGTAACCTTTAAAAGCACATTTCTGACACTATCACGTTATCTAGGCTTATGACATTAATAAAAAACGTAGCACAGGAGTAGGCAACCTATGGCACCGGCACGCGAGCTGATTTTCAGTGGCACTCACACTACCCGGGTCCTGGCCACTGGTCCAGGGGGCTCTGCATTTTAATTTAATTTTAAATGAAGCTTCTTAAACATTTTAAAAATCTTATTTACTTTACATACAACAATAGTTTAGTTATATATTACAGACTTATAGAAAGAGACCTTCTAAAAACGTTAACATGTATTACTGGCACGCGAAACCTTAAATTAGAGTAAATAAATGAAGACTCAGCACACCACTCCTGAAAGGTTGCTGACCTCTGATGTAGCATCAGGAGATCGGATGTGAGGGATCAAATAAGAAGTACGTCAGCTGTGGTGACACAGTTGCTTATTACGTCCTCTCATTGTTTATGGGTGAGATTGTGTCATCGGGTTTAGGGTCTTGGGAGAAAAGAGCGGAAACAAAGGCATGCTTGCAAACTATCCTTCACAGGAGCATCAAACCCAAATTTACCACTGAGGTTCACCACAGGAGGTGTACATAGCACTCCCAAAGCCATGTGAGGAGACCCTTTTGCATTGTATGCCTTATTCTCCTTGGCAATGTCTAACATTAGTCCTTTCCTCCTAAAATTTCCTACCATAGCAGCGCCAGTGGTGGCAGGAGCTCTAGTGTAGACAAGGCACTGGAAGCCACTAGTGTTTACCACCATGTCACTGTGGTCTTACCTAGACTAGAGCTCCTACTGTTGATAGCACTGGTGGAGCTATGCCAATGTAAGCAATGGTGGGAAATGTGGGTGAAAAAGACTACTGTAGACAAGGCCTGGGGGAGCAAAGTTGTGTTAGCGACAGAAGCATTAAAATATGGTTATGGCCAGTGGCTACTAGCACAGTTTCCCTGACCACTGTTGATATGGATTGTGGCCCTGTCTACACTGCAAATCCTACTGTTTTGGGGGACCCAGTTACAGTACAGCAACTGGCAGGCTTGGTTAACACACTTCACATCAGCTAAATGTTCGAGTCAACAGAGTTATACCAGGGATGAATCTAGGCTGGAGAGATTGAGTGATTTGATCATGGTTGTATAGGAAATATGTGGCAGAGCTGGGAGAACCTTGGTGTCCCAGTGCCTAGCCCTATGCCTTACCCACAGAACCTCTCCCATACCCTCCTGCAGCCCACACTAAACAGAGTCCAGTTATTGCTGCACTCATAGAGCCGTTATCTTATCCTCTGAAACACTTACCTCTGCCATGAAGCCCATAGCTCACTGGCATTGGTGAGGCAAGTGACAGCCTAAGACATCTGCTGGTGTGTTGATGTAATTGTTACCTCATCCTACAACAGTTCATCTGTTTTGTCCACCCGTTACATCCTGGCACCTACAGTAGGGATTACTTGTCTGTACAACGACTAGCACAGTGGGTCTCTGGTCTTTGCCTGTGGTTTTTAGGTCACACCACAACAGAAATAATGAAATAGCAACAGCCATGTTCAGACGTGGTTGTAGCTAAAACAGTTTGTTCCCCACATATGGACAGGGCCCAAGTTACTGGACAGGACGGATGGCCTAGTTGATAAGGAAGTGGACTGGGTCTCCAGGGACCTGACTTCAGTTCCCGACTCAGAACTTCTTATGCCTGATCTTGGCCAAGTCGCTTCGTCTCCCTGCTCCCCTCTGTAAAATGGGGGTGATATTTTCCTACTTCAGAGGGGTGTTGTGAGGATAAAATCCATTAATTATTGTCTGATGCTCAGACACCATGGTTTGAATGCTGACAGCCCCTCCCCCCATGCCTGCCTCAACTAAATGGAACCTCCCTTGGTCCTTTTCCATCCTCCTCCCTGCACAGGGGCACACGCAGCAGTCCTCAGAGTCATATGCAGCCAGCCGGCCGGCGGTGGAGGAGGAGAAAGGCTTTTCTGTTTTCCTACGATTCAGTGACAACTTGACAAAGCACATGCGTGATGACAGCACTGTCTGTGCAGCCACGGCCATTGATGGAGGCCGGGTGAAGCAGGCTCCCCACAATGGCATAGATTGCAGCCCTGAGTTCTGCCCCTGGCACTGCCTGGCAGTTGCCGCTCTGCTGCCACGGAGATATTTGATACGGGAGCAATTATGCTGCCGAGCAGAGAAGCCAGAGGTCAGCCTCAGCGGCCATGCTACCTGCCAGGGTGGAAGCAAGTTTGAGATGTGGTGACATGCCACCGCTCTACACCCTAAGGTGGGGAGTAGAGGGGAGGTCAGCTTTGGTGTTTCACTGGGCAAAGAAAATAAAACGCGTGCTAAATAAATGATCTGATATAGACACACCTGGTCTTGATCCTGCAGGGCACCAAGCGCCTCCTGACTTGCGTGGCAGCAGGCCACAGTCACTAGCGCTACTGCCATTCACCCGTCATCCTCGGGGAGCTCCGCTAATCTGAGTACATGCAAAGTGTTTGCTCATTATTTCCGCAGAGTGGAAGCAGCCGACCGATACAACACATGATGTCGTCCCGTGAGGCGTGCCTCCCTTGCTTGCGCCCAGGTCGCCCGCTCTGCATTCTTCTGACACAACACCCTTGACAAAACGAAAAGGTCCTTCCTGGCCCCTTGCTGTAGTGGGGCAGGAGGGGCAAGGCATGGGGGAGGGGAAGTAGAGGGGTGGAGAGAAGGGAAGTAGAGGGGACACTCTACTTCCAGCACTCCTGCTATTGGGTGGGCCTCTTTAAAAATCTGCTGTATCAGATAAGATGGGCTAACCCTTGTCTTGGCAGATAAGGGAAAAGAACAATAGATGCAGAGATGGCCGTGGCTCCAAGCCAGGTTAGTTAATGGCTCAGCATCCCGGCAGCGGCTTAAGACTGAAGTTAAGCCCTGCTAGTCCTCTCCAAGATTACTTTCCTCAGTCATCCTAAGCCTTGTCACAGCTGCGCAAGGTTATTGGCCTTTTTAGTGCTATGGAATGAGCCCCTTCCTTCCCTGCACAGAGAGCCCTGGAAGGGATGAGCGTCAGTGACGCTGATTCTCGGTGGCAGGAACTCACTGATACTAAGGGGACGGCCCACCTGGCTGGGACCCAGGGCAGGGAAATTCTGGCAGAGACAACTGAAGTCGCAGCCTGGGTCCCCATCTCAAGATAAGACCTGAGTGCTGAAAGTTAACAGTTAAGCCGATTGCAGTTCAGGATGAGAACAGATGAGTCATGACCTCCTTTCGTGTGAGCTACATAGACAAAGAGCTCATTAGCCATGTCCGTGGCACATTTTAATTCATTATTAATTTCTGGACTTAACCTTCCAGAGGATGCTTGTTTTGCATTAATAAAACCTCTGCCGTAGACACACTGAAGAAAAGCAGGCTAGCCCAATGAAGCAGAAGGGTCTGCGGTGCGACTGGGTATTATTGGGACATTAGGACTTCTCTGCATTAAAATATATCGTCCAGACAAGGTCTGCAGGCTGGATCCTGATATCAGTCCCATAGGTGTAAATGGGGAATACTGGAGTTACTTCTGATTTACAACCATGTAAACATGATCAAAATGTGTCCTCAAGTCTGTGCATTAGTGCCCTATGAGGCCAGTATCTGGCACCCCTCCGCATCATCCGGTCTTTGTTTCCTTCCCATCCAGTCTACTCTGCAACCCACACTCTGCCCTGTCCTCAGTTGTCTCCATTTCTGTTCAGTTGATAGCAGCAGCCCCCAGAATCCTTTGTGCTGGCTGCGGTTCTAAGGGCAGTAAAGGATTATGGGAAATATCCAACACACAGCTGCAGCAGGTGGCTGGGCCAAACCTGGGACAGGGCAGGTGAGGAGAAACTCGGCAGCTGGAGCAGCGAGGGCTGCAGGCCAGTGTGTTGGCAAGGGATGCGGTGCCAGTGCTTTCTTCCAGTATTTCCTTCCCCAGGGCGCCCTAGTTGGCTGCTTATTTAGCCTACGTCAAAGGCCGCCTCTACAAAACTGCAAAGTAAGAAACAATAATGCAGTGGAACTTCTTCGTTTTCTAGCACAGGAATCACCGCGGCCCAGATCCTGAGCTGGAGGAAAAGAGAGGGGAGAAGGAATCCTTTCTCCAAGCTGCAGCCTTAGGGCTGGAACTCCCAGATAGCTGGAGCCCACAATGGCAACTGGGCTCCAACTATCTGGGAGGAAAGCTTGGGGGACCCATGTGCTGGTGTTGTGCAGCCCCTTCCTCAGCTGGCATGCCCTGTCCCCACACCCCTGCTGCATGGCGGCATGTGGAGGAGAGCCCTTCAAGAGCTGGATTCCCGCCTGGCCTCCTCAATTCCTGCGTGGTCACATTGCACAGCAGAACTGTCAGGGCTGCACGGCAGGCAGGGCCCTCGGTGCCTGTGAAAGTCAGGGCAGCAGCACCTCTGAATGATACAAGAAGCAGAGCTTTGGTGCATAGATACAGTGGTGATGGGCTCATTAGGAATGGATTGACATCACTGTCTGAATGGGCCCATCAGGTGCTTTTTGACGGGCTAATAGTCTGGATATTGAAACCAGATCTGGCAGCTCTGAACAATTGAGGCTTTCCTGCTGCCCCCTTGGGAAGGAAGGCGAGCAGATGGGTATTCGTTAGAGGCTGCAAACCCAGCCACCCAAACACCCTGCAGCACGCTCTGGGCAATGTCAGAGGGGTATTTATCTGACACGGCATTCAATGCACAGCAGGAGCTCGGCGTTTCTGCCTCAGTAGCGAGGCACAAAAATCAACACAGGGCTGGGGCTGGGTTTCTGCCGCCTAGAAGCAATCAGCTCCCTACGCATTGTGGGTCCTGTGGAACTGCTGCTGGGAGCCAGCTACTGAATGAAGGCAGAGAGCGGATGGCCTACAAGGGTGAATGTGCCACTGTGAATCAGAAGACAGTACTAAGCAGTAGCTTGGCAGGGGTGGGGGACTGGATGATCCAACAGGCCTTTGTCAGCTCCTTGCACTGATTGGTAGCAGTGCAGAGCAACTGGAGACCTCGTATGCTCAACTGGAGTTACGGGTGCTCAGCGTTTCGGAAAAGCAAGTCTCTCGATGTCTATGTGCCAAATCCTAAAGTCTTTGCTCAGACAACATTCCCATTGGGCCAGACCCTGAGGGCTGAGTAAAAATTGAGCAGGGACCTAAGGATTTGGCCCCATGATTGCACAGGAGGCCGTTTTAAATTAAAAACAGGAGGCGATTGCTCCATAATTTGAAATGTCCTGTACCAGCCTCTGAAAGGCCTCTGTTTGCTTTGAAGGGCTGGTGAAAACAACGTATATTTGATCACAGAACTGCCAGCGCAGTCTTGGCTCTATTCACAGAGCTGGCTTGGCTACACCACTTTCCTTTGCAGCACATGAAAAGAATGCAAATTTGGTTGAGAGAGAACCCATCATAATATCCCTGATGTCCGTGGCTGAAGCTGACACATGCTAGTGACAGCCCCGGAGAATTGCATGAATAGATCTTTAGTGCATGGCAAATGCTATCTACATTTTCTTAGGTCCATTTTAAGGAGCATTCAAAAGTAAAAAATTAACAGCGGCCTGCGAGATTCATTCCTCTGTGCGCAGCCCTTATCTGTGGACTGATAATATTATACAGGTGTCTCCTTTTAATTGGACTTGCAGGCAACTCACTGATGTAACAATGGCTGCGGAGGAACATGACAAATAGTAAAAGCAGATTGAAAGAGGAAGAGCAGCTCTCCCCGCACACGCTGAGGAGGAGTGGGGTGTGGGAACACACTCCTTCCCCAGAACAGGACGAGGAGGGATATGCCGTCTAGATGAAGGGAATCTGTGCTCCTCTCTGCTCGCCCTAACTTCAACCCCTGGGAACTCAAGGTCAGTTAAAAGAAGGGGAAGGGACTGCAAAGGCTGAAGTCATTTTTGCTCTACACGTTTCAAAGGGGAACCATTTTACATGTTTAAATGTTTACATGTTGCCACGTGTGTGTGTGTGTGTGGGGGGGGAGAGGATAAATATTTGATAAATGGGAAAACCAAAACAAGAAGCTACAGCTTCCAATTTCATGGGAAATGTGGACATTGCTGGAGGGAAAAAAACATTCCTTCATGAAAGTTTCCGAGTTTGTTAAAAGGCCACTTTTGGATGGAAAAAAAGCGCTTTGCCTGATAAACCGTCAGCCAGTTCTAGTGGTAACACGTGTGTAAGAGCGAGTGTGGTGCTGATAAGAGGTAGCAGCAGCTCCGCAGGCCTAGAGACCAAAGTGCTCTGTCCTCAGAACAGATATTGTTCGGAATGGAGCAGTGCAAACTTCCCCTACCCCAGCAACGTGCCTCGCTCCTGACCTCGAGAAATCTCACCCAACAGCGAGGGAGCAGTATCGTTACCTGCTCAGTCTCATTCACTTTATACCCGCAAATCCGACAGTTTAGCATCTCAGTGGGTACAACTGGAGACTCAGTTAATTGAGCCTGCATTTCTGCAGGCCAGAAGGAGGCCTGGGTTAAAATCAAGGCCTTGAGGTTTTATCTTAGCTTTGGAAATTGGGGAAAGGGTGGTGTGACTAGGGTTGCCAACCCTCCCCAGTTTCTCCGGGAGTCTCTCAGAATCAGGCCCTATATCTTGGAGGCTACTGAAGCCAAACTGGGAGATTTTAGGAGCTAAAACTCCGGTGGCGCAATGGGGCTAAGGCAGGCTCCCTGCCTGCCCTGGCCCCACGCCACTCCTGGAAGCAGCCGGCAAATCCCTGTGGCCCCTGCGGGGGGCAGGGGTCTCTGTGTGCTGCCTATGCCCCGAGCCTTACTCTGCCACTCCCATTGGCTGGGAACTGTGGCCAATGGGAGCTGCAGGGGTGGCACTTACAGGCGCGGCACTTGTGGGCGCAGGCAACACGTGGAGCTCCCTGCCCACCCCTCTAGGGGCCGGACATGGCAGCCACTTCTGGGAGCGGCATGGGGCCATGGCAGGCAGGAAGACTTCCTTAGCCCCACTGCGCTGCCACCTGGGAGCCGCCCGAAGTAAGCGCCTCCCGGCCAGAGCCTGCACCCCACATCCCCTCCTGTACCCCAACCCCCTACCCCAGGCTAGAGCCCCCTCCAGCACCCAAACTCCCTCCCAGAGCTTGCACCCTGCACCCCCTCCTGCAACCCAAGCCCCTGCCCTGTGAAAGTGAGTGAGGGTGGGGGAGAGCGAGCAATGGAGGGAGGGAGGGAGGGAGGGAAGGGGGGTGGAGTGGGCGGGGCCTCAGAGAAGGGGTGGGGCAGAGGCGGGGCCTCAGGGCAGGGGCGGGGAAAGGGTGTTTGGATTTGTGTGATTAGACAGTTGGCAACCCATAGGGGTGACGCTGGCAGACCAGGTGCTTGTTCATGCCAAGGTCCCCACGTCTCAGCTGGACACTGACAACCCAGGGTTGTGAGTTCAATCCTTGAGGGGGCCACTTAGGGATCTGGGGCAAAAATTAGTACTTGGTCCTGCTAGTGAAGGCAGGGAGCTGGACTCGATGACCTTTCTGGGTCCCTTCCAGTTCTATGAGATAGGTATATCTCCATAAACTACATCGCTGGTATCGGTCTGGCTCATCTCTGTGTTAGTCTTGTTAAAGCAAACATTAGGATTAAAAGAATGTGTTTAGTGTTTAGACTTTATTGAATGCTTGGGAGTTGCTCCCTGTATTAATCTCTCTTATAGCATCTGTATCCCATATTCTCAGGTAATATTTAAGCATTTGAATTGTAAGACTCTCTGACTGTGTAAATCACCAGACAGGAGAGAGACATTAAACTAGTGTAACGTCCTGGCCAACAAGAACGCCCCATGGACACCAGACAGACTATTGTGGAACGTTAAAGAGAACAATACATTTTGTTGTTCTGCTCTACCTGGCCTCCCACCCCATGAGGAGGAGACACACCAGTCAATTACTCCCATTAGCTGAGTTCACAGCTCAGAGCACATGAGAGCTGGGAGAGTGGGTGGAAAGGGAATAATAACCGTTAACAAGAAGGAACTGTATCTCTAGGCTGTTTGGACTCTGGGGGGCGAGGCTTTCTAAGCATAAGCAAGAGAACGCCAGCTGCTTAGCCTGGGTTAGCCCTAAAGGATATATAGAGCTTGCTTACTATAGATGCTTCTATTACCTGTTGAAACTTAAGACTGTAGCTCAGTTGTCTACATATGTTTACCTGCTTTAGCCTTGTAAATAACTCATTTCCTTTTGAACAAATCTACCTATACTTTATTATAGGATTGGCTACAAGCATTGTTTTTGGTGTGAGGTCTAAGGTGCACTTGACCTGGAGTAAGAGACTGGTCCTGGAGTAGGAGTAACATGAATATTGCTGTGGTTGGTGGGCCAAGGCAATGTTTCTCAACCTTTTTGATACTGGGGACCAGCTTGTTGCCTTCCTAAATTGTGTCAGGGAGATCTCAGGGACCAAAGACCAGTCATTGAGAAACACTGGTCTAAGGGACCATCTATTACAAAGGCATGCTCACCTGGATGGTGAAATAGACTGGAGTACCCACAGGGACTGTCTGTCTTGTTTAGGCTGTTAAAGTACCTGAGGACTTTATATTTGATTAGTGAAATCCAACCCATTTGGGGTTTGTGCCCTGGTTCTTAACCATCTGCCCTGAGGTTGGTACTCACGGTCTTCAGCCACTGCAAGCAGCTTGACAGCTAAAACAAATGATTTACTCCTGGCACCACTGGTCTGGTTTTGCAAGGTGCTCAGAAAGATGTGGTGGTTATGTGGCTATCCTAATATTAGAGCTATGCTATGTTCAGTGTAATAAGATCTGATCTCACTTACACTAGTGTAACTTCAGAGTAAAGCCATTGGGATGAATCCTCTAAGCCACCTGGCAAACAGGATTTCATTGCAATTTAGAGCAGCCAAAGGGCTGTTCTAACTTACTGTAGCTACAAAGCTATGATACCCGCATGAGGAAATAAGGAAACAAATCAACAGAGCCAGACGTGTACCCAGAAGCCTCCTGCTGCAAGGCAAGCCCAAGAAAGAAACCAACAGAACTCCACTGGCCATCACCTACAGTCCTCAGCTAAAACCTCTCCAATGCATCATCAGGGATCTACAACCCATCCTGGACGATGATCACTCTCTTTCACAGGCCTTGGAAGGCAGGCCAGTCCTCATCCACAGACAGCCCGTCAACCTTAAGCATATTCTCATCAGCAACCACACACCGCACCACAGTAACTCTAACTCAGGTACCAATCCATTCAACAAACCTTGATGCCAACTCTGCCCACATATCTACACCAGCGAAACCATAACAGGACCTAACCAGATCAGCCACAACATCACTGGTTCATTCACCTGCACATCCACCAATGTAATATACACCCATCATGTGCCAACAATGCCCCTCTGCTATGTACATCGGCCAAACTGGACAATCCCTACGGAAAAGGATAAATGGACACAAGGCAGATATTAGGAATGGCAATATACAAAAACCTGTAGGAGAACACTTCAGTCTCCCTGGACACACAATAGCAGATTTAAAAGTAGCCATCCTGCAGCAAAAAAGCTTCAGGACCAGACTTCAAAGAGAAACTGCTGAGCTTCAGTTCATTGCAAATTTGACACCATCAGCTCAGGATTAAACAAAGACTGTGAATGGCTAGCCAACTACAGAACCAGTTTCTCCTCCCTTGGTTTTCACACCTCAACTGCTAGAAGAGACCTCATCCTCCCTGACTGAACTAACCTTGTTATCTCTAGACTGATTCTTGCCTCCATATTTATACCTGCCTCTGGAAATTTCCACTACATGCATCTGACGAAGTGAGTATTCTCCCAAGAAAGCTTATGCTCCAAAACATCTGTCTATAAGGTGCCACAGGACTCTTTGTTGCTTTTTACAAATCCAGACTAACACGGCTACCCCTCTGATACTTGTAGCTACAGTGTCCCTTAGGGGCCATTTAGCTAGAATACATCACGCTCTGGCTCTGACCACTTCCACTCCTGACATATCTCCTCGCTGCCCTCTCCCTGCCTCAGGGCGTGTGAAGGTGGTGAATAGCCAGCCATGCCAAGGCTGGTTTAAAGGATCCTTTGTGCCATGGGAGCATTGCAAAGGGACCTTAGCTAGGGCCAGGGATCTGGCCCATTGACTTCAATAGGGTCACTCCAGATTTACATGAAGGAGAGCTCAGAATCTGACTCAGTAAACCAGATTCATAGAGATTAAGGCCAGAAGGAACTACTAGATCTTCTACCCTGGCCTCCCGTATATCACAAGCCATTCAGTTTCACCCAGTTATCCCTGGATTGAGCCCAATAACTTGTGTTTGACTAAAGCATATCTTCTAGAAAGGCATCCATGCTTGACTTGAAGACGTCAAGATATGGCGAACCCACCACTTTTCCATTGGCAATTACACTCTGTAATCAAGTCATTTCTCAATCTTCTTTCTGATAAATGAAACAGATTAAGCTCTTTACATTTCTCAGGGTAATTTCTCCAGTCCCTGAATAATGTTTGTGGCTCTCTCATTTTTCAACAGTCTTTATAAAATGTGGACTCCAGAAGCGTATATAACATTCCAATAGTGGTCTCATCAATGCCATATACAGAGGTAAAATCAACTCCGTCCTCCGACTCCTGTTTATACACTCAAGATCATATTAGCCCTTTTTACCACAGCATCACACTAGAAGCTCATGTTGTGTTGTTTGTCCACTATGAGACCCCTAGATCCTTTGCAGAATCACTGCTTTCCAGGATACAGTGCCCCCTTCTGTAAGTAAAAAGTGTGTATGGAAAAATCAGAGATGGGCCGGAGTCAAACAGTTCAGATCAGGATCTGAACTTTCCCTGGACTTCACAAAAGGGGTTTGGATCTGATTTGTGTTTTGTCCCATGACAGAGAAGCGGCTGGATTCTCCACTTTGTTACCTCAGTTTTATGCTGGTGTTTTTCCATTGGAATGTGGGTGGAGAATCAGGCCCAAAGTTTGCATCTGAGTCTGGACTAAAATTTCCCAAAAGCTGCAGTCTGAGCAGATCCATGTGACGATGGCTGTGCCTGTCTCTAAACAAATTTCTAACGCTGATAGAATGATCAAAAGAGACACAAAACACCAAATGGATGGATCAAATGGACCAAAAAACAGCAGGATCCAAAATCCTGCTAACCATCCTAGTGGAGACTGATTTTAGATTGTCCTAAATGAAAGCCCCCATCATGAGTGCATATTTCCCCAAAAGCAAGGGCTCAGATATCACAGAGTTGGACTCGCCCATCCATTATGGACTTAGCAACCACTGCATGGACCCTCTATCACCCTTTGACTCCCTAAACAGGTTTAGCCGCTGCTGGAAGAACTTCAAAGTTAACCCATCAGCCTGTTTGAACTCATCTGATTCTATGAGTGGGTTCAACTTCCCAAGTATTAGGTGGGTCACTGCTTGTAAAACACCTCTCCAGTTGTTCACCTGAGATGCAAGAAATTTGCAGTCTGGGAGTGCTGTGCAATTGATCCTTCATATACTAGGGAGCTGAGGCAGAAGAGAGGAAGCAATTTGCAGTAAGACAAAATACAGAATGTATCCAAAGCAACACTGACAGGCTCATGAGCTAACAACTTCCAGGGCTCCTTGGCTGGAGGAAGGCTCCCTGTTCCTCTAGATCTTGGAGAGTGTTACAGAACAGAAGGAAATGAGAAAAATGGGAGTTCCACTCCCCCCCCACTCCCCATTTCTCTAATGAAGTGGACCTGCGCCTGTTTACTGTAAAAACGGTGTGGCTGTTTATACGGCATTATAGGCATAATGATCATCAAAACCATAAACGCTATGTCCATGTAGCGTGGTGATGAGTGCATTAAAAATGCCTATAGATAGAAATGCAAATAGAACACAGGACCTTTGTGCTTCCAGCATACAGGCTAAAGGAACACATTATTCAGAGAAAGGGCTTTTATCTACTAAAAGTCAGCAGCGCACACATATACCCACATGCATTAGTCAGTACATTACACTCCGATTGCTTATGTACTATAATTTTTCTTGCTTCCATAGCCCTTGTGCATGAAATACAGAAATCCTTCATCGAGGGGCCATTTAGCTGTCAGTCATTCACCATTCTTTCCTTGTCATATTGGTTCTACCAACGGCAGAGGCACCCAATTGTTTAACCCACTTTGTGCACTTAGAATTAAAAAAAAAATAAGTCGATCAGGACAAATGTTTTGTAAATACTAAATCACAGTCCTTTCAGCTATCTTTGCATCTCAATGCAATGTAACAACATTGTACAAATCCACTCATGCTGAAGATTTGAGGCCTTAGGGTCTGGAGCTTTGAAATTCCCCTTATGGGCTAGATTTGCCATTCGTTAATTCCATATTAATGTGTTAACCTACGGAGTGTGCATAATCAAAACAGGCTGAGATGTATTTGTGTGAAAAAATATTCATCAAAATGCAAGATGTCTGCAGAGGGAAGATCTTTTTTTTTTATCGCGGAACAGTCGAACTATGTCACTGTTGTGGACAAATGATGGAGGTATTATTCACACTGGTACAGGCAGCGCCTCTTTCAGCGAGTCAGTGTTTGACTCTGAAACCTCTGGCCCCAATTTACATAGGAAAATGAAACAATTTGCCTCCAGCAACCTCCTCAAAAATAGAGTGTGTGTGTGTGTATGTGTGTGTGTGTAATTGACTTCTTTCTTGAAAAATCAGCAACTGCAGGATGTGTGTAACCATTAAGATTTATTAAGGCCAGAAAAAAAAGACACAGAATGCCCGATATTTAGAAAAACAAACTTCGGAGAAAGGACTGGATATACCACACTGACAATGCATCTTAAAATAAACCCCAGGTAACTGACTTGTGGAGTTATGCTAATAATGAATATTTAACAGCTTCAAAAATCTTGATGGTCATTAACTAATTCTTCTTTGCAGTAACGCTGACAAGGAGGTAAGTATTATTTTAGCTAGAGAAACCGAGGCTCAAGTCTGTGCGTTGAATCAGTGTCGGTGCCAAGACTAAGACTCAGCACTGCTTGACTCCCACACCAGAGCTCAACTTTCCTAGGTCACCTTAGTTCTGTGTTTCCAGCAAGGGGTTCAGGTAACGCATAAAGCACAAGAGCAAAGCCATTGTGGTTTGCGCAATCCCCCGGGCAGGTCAGAGGTGGGATAACCGACCTGAAGTGCAAAATCCTTTCCTCCATGCAAGACACAGCTCTGCAATACAAGACACAGCTCCACAACGTTCCCCCCTTCCCTCTTTTCTTCCCCTTCAAATTCCTCTCTTTTCCTCTCCGACCCACCTACTTCCCACCTCTCTTTTTGGAACTTGCTGCTGGAGCAACTCCACTGCAAACACCTCTGGGAGTAGCTCAGCTTTCCCAGCGTTGCTGAGGGCTTGGGATAGAAGGAGAAGCTGCTTCTTGTGACTGGTGCATTGTCACACTGCGTTTATTCACAGGCCTGAAGCCCGAAGCAAATTAAGTGGCTACTTAGAGCACCACATCCTGTGTGGGACTCTGCAAACCCTGGGCCACCTTTCTGGCAGTGAGATCTGAAGAGGAAAGGACATTTTGCCAGGCACACACAGACTGATTTCCCATCTCGCAGGAGCCTGCGCAACTACGCGTGCTGGGGGCCCCATGAGTCATAGATGTGATGCTACTTCTGAGAAGGCTCTGTGTGGACTGGGATAATTCACTGGGCTGCCCTTTCCCTTAAATTGCTTCAGGGCAGGGTATTTTTTGTGTAAATGGCTTAGACAGCGAAGTTCTAATTCACACATGCACACACGTCTCATTTCAACCTCTGCTCCCTGAATTCATACCACTCACTGGATTGCTAATATTTCTAAAGAACCCCACGCTAACATCTCCTTGCTCTGATCCTCTGTTCTCATGCAGACCTTTCCTCCTTTTCTGCAGCCCTTTCCACTG
The DNA here is from genome assembly GCF_020497125.1 of Mauremys mutica. Lineage (NCBI taxonomy): Eukaryota > Metazoa > Chordata > Testudines > Geoemydidae > Mauremys > Mauremys mutica. The sequence goes on from NC_059072.1 coordinate 16,756,954, forward strand.
GATCTGGATCTTCAGCAGAGCCAAGCTGCACATCCCCCAAAGTCTCCAAAATAGTGGGTTGCACAGCTGCACAGCTGCACGGATTCTGAAGGGATCTGGCTGGCTATAGACTCTATCACAGATTACAAGTAGGAGCACAGGGATGACCCTGTTCTTTTTTGGGTGATGTGATAAAGAAAGCGTGGAAGTCCTAATGCCAACTGATGTAAAAATTGCTTTTGCAGTGCATCCCAAAAGTAACTGTCAGCTCAGCTAATCAGCTGTGTAAATGCCAGTGAAGCAAGTTAAAAAGTTGCCCCAAGCCAACCTGAGCGTACAACTTTATTATTGGTCTTTATTTAGACTTGCTAGGATTGGCATGTGGGAGCTTGCACCTTGCCATTGTTTCTCTTTGCCCAGCCTCTCCCCTTTGAAAAGCAGGTCTCGTCTAGAACAGCAAGAAACGTTCATTGTGAAACCCAGCATCACCTCAAACTCACCCCGTTCTTTTCACTGCAGTCTTGAAACCCAGCCCTGGTTTGCTGATTGGTTTTGCTAAGCTTCTAAGTGAACCCACGCCATGTTTTCAGCAAATCTCCTCTCCCCTCCGTGGCAGGATGAGTGGTTTTGACAGACACCACGTAATGCAGATTCAGATGATTTTGATTAAGAAAAACCAGCCCACACATGATAGTTTTGGCTGAGTTTTGCTTTGAATTTCCAAGGAACTTGGAGGTATGAATCCAGAAAGACTGATACACTCACCTTTGTGAAATGAAACAATCCAGTGTCATATAATCGCAGGCCCATCAAAACAGAAAAACCAACTCCAAAGCCCACGGCTACTTTTTCTCTTCAGATCTGCACTCTGGAGCTCCTAGCCACATTCAAGATCTATTGCATACCCTCCACCTCATTCTGCACAGAGAGCTCTCCGGGACGTCTATGGAATTTCCACATGCAAATGAGAGCTGAATACACAGCATGCCGGCAGTTCTGAGAAGAGATCCACACGAGGGCAGACAGACATTGCCCTAGTTTGGAGAATAACAGCTTCATGTAAAAAGAATAGGAGTACTTGTGGCACCTTAACAAATTTATTTGAGCATAAGCTTTTGTGGGCTACAGCCCACTTCATCAGATGCACAGACTGGAACATACAGCAAGAAGATATTTATACATACAGAGAACATGAAAAGGTGGAAGTAGCCATATCAACTGTAAGAGGCCAATCAATTGAGATGAGCTATCATCAGCAGGAGAAAAAAAAACAACTTTTGAAGTGATAATCGAGATGACCCATAGAAGGTGTGAGGATACTTAACATGGGGAAACAGATTCAATTAGCTTCATGTAAGTTAGAGAGAGGAGCTTTGTTACAAAGCAATAATATACAGCTAAAGTCATTCCTCCCTTTAAGCTACCCATCTCATTTGATCTTCTAAGCCACACAAAGTTGGCCATGTTTAGTACTTGGATAGGAGACTGCTTGGAAATAATACGTTATGTGACCAGAATCGATAGAGAGAAAGGATATTCTCAAGAATCTGAGCCCAAATTAGCTTGCGGTGTCTGTTTTCAACAAACCTAGCTTGAATTTCAATCTGGAAACAAAACCCAACCAGGTGACCTGTCATGGATGGTTTCATGTTTTGTAACAAAAGTTTTCCACAGTTCCAGGTACATGATATAGTTCAGTCTCACTCAGGACCTAAAGCCCTTTCTGGCTATGCCCTAAAAATACAGTGTAACCCACAGGCAGAGACCTCAGTACAACACATTCTTGACAGTAACATTGGCAGGCAGAGTTTGGGTCTCTGTCCTCCTCTACTGGCTAGACCACATAAAGAGGTATACAAGTCTACTACTGCCTCAAGGCTAACGGCTTGGGTCCCTTTGGTCAAGCAGTAGAGCCTGGCACTGCTAGAATCAGAGATTCAGTCCCTACAGATGACTCTTCCCGGGGTGTCATTACAAATACAGACTATTTACAACTCGTCGTCTCTTTCACCTAGTTTGTTTCTATTCTTCATTCCTTTACTACAGCAGTAGCACTACAGTAGAACCTCAGAGTTACGAACACCTCAGGAATGGAGGTTGTTTGTAATTCTGAACAAAACATTATGGTTGTTCTTTCAAAAATTTACAGTCAAACATTAACTTAATACACCTTTGAAACTTTACTATGCAGAAGAAAAATGCTGCTTTCCCTTCATGTTGTTAGTAGTTTACGTTTAACACGGTACTGTACTGTATTTGCTTCTTTTTTTTTTGTCTCTGCTGCTGCCTGGTTGTGTACTTCCAGTTCCAAATGAGGTGTGTGGTGTTGTAACCCTGAGGTTCTAGTGTATCTAGTATCAGAAGGAATGAATACAGCCCTGGCTTAGTCCACTGGGGAATAGGGCCTTGATTCACTTCTCACACTGGTATAACTCTACTGACTTTAATGGAGCTACACCTGATTTACACCAGCATAGTGAAAGAAAAATCAGACCCCCAGACTGCACGCTCCCACGCATTAACATTTTTAGGTGCCAGGTGCGTACTCTAGCCATTTTTTAAAACCACGCCTTTAAAAAGCCAACCAGGTAAAATTCTCTGATTATGGCTGAGCTGACACTCAAAGACATGCAACCTGTGGAATTCACTGCTGCAACACACGGAGAAAAAACACAGTGCCTGGATTTTTTTTTAAAGAAACATAATTTTATCACAGTTAATAACATTTTGTAATCAATTTAAGCGAACTAAGATTATGATGAGAATAACCCAATCTATTTCTTCAGGTCATGGAACTGATTACTGGTGTGAGTCACATGGGATTTTTCACCTTCCTCTGAACATTTGGCATAGCTAGTGATGGATACAGGGTACTGGGTTAGATGGACCAATAGACTTACACAGAGCAGCAAAGCTTATGATCCTATTCGGCTAGGACCTAGTGCTAAAGTAAGATAAGTAAAAATGGCTCAAGGAGTAAAGTTCAGATCTGGATTTCAAATGTCCCAAATTTCAGAATTTTTGGATACAAGTTTTTGGTGCAGGCTCTTATCTAAATCAAATAAAAACATAGTAGCACACAATAGTTCTTTGGAACATACTGTGGTCTGTAGTTAAAATGACCCAGGTTAAAAAAACACTTTTAAAACGTGACAAATTTCTAAAAGTCATTGGTATTCCAGACGGACGACCTAAAATATTCTTGGTAGAACAGTCTTCACATTTACTTGCTTTAGGGTTTCTGAAGATACATACAATTACCAAGAGGTTAGTCAATTGCTGCAAGAAAATCAATTGTCTTTTAAAACCATCCAACTGAATCATGCATGGCAAATCAAACTTTGAGCATCAAGTTAGTTTCGGAGCCAACTTCACTTGGCAGGAATACATTGACACACATTCTCCGAACATGGCACAGTAGATGCAAGTAACCAACTGCCAAATGTAAAAATTTTGCTTTCTCTTGCATCTGTTGGAGTTTTGCAGCACAGGTAGATTTTTGTTTTGTTTTGTTTTTTAATTAAATCTATGCCGACAAGGTCACCAACAATAAGAGGTCAGCATTGTTATTTTGAAATATTCCATCATAATTCTATCAGCCATTAAAGAAAGGGTTGCTTAGGGCAAATAATTGAATTGGACAGCTCACACAACCCATTTATCTCTTTGTGAACCTCCGAAGCTCTCCAGTTCATTCAGTTTCAAATCAATTGTAGAAATGTCCATCTCCCTTCATCCCAGGCTAAAGAAATTACTACTTGGAAATGCTCTTGATCTCTTATCGCTGATGGGAAAACAAAAAAAATCATTTTTTCAAGAGATATTACTCTGGCTCCATTTTTATATTATTATATTTACTTTTAACAATGTAGCCTGCATACAGATGTTCATTTCTGTCTCAAATCAAAGCCACCTCTTCATTGCTGGATATGCTCAAATAGGAATGGTATATTCATTTTGGTAGCATGTACAGGTAGGTTTCCTAAAGCCATTAAAACCATTTACAAAAACATGTATCTACATGACCAGTTTATGTGCAAAGATAAACTGGTTCAAGTACATTTAATGGCAATAAATATAAAAGTCAATAAAATCAATAGCAGCATCAGGTCTAATGTGTAGAATTACATCCTCCCATTATATCTCACCATTTGGATACGATTTGTGAGTGCAGCGAGACTAATTAAATTGAATAATTAGAGTTACAGACTGATGTGCTGAGATTCAGCAGCTCCAGCGGAAACCCCACTGTAGCTTAACAGACACAAAACCTCATATATATTATTATTATTATTAATTATTTGTATGGTGATAGTACCTAGGAGCCCCAGTCATGGACCAGGACCCCATTGTGCTAGGTGCTGTACAAATACAGGACAAAAAGCGAGTCCCTGTGACAACTGTCTAAGCATTCTAAACATGCACTGCTTCATATGTATACTAATTATTAGTTGAATTATTTGCTAAAATATACTACAGTGTTCTCGAGCTTCTGGCACCAAACAGGTACTGGAAAAAAAAACCCACCCCAAACCAACCAAAACAAAACAGCACATGCTGTACACGCAATTCTCCCTCTGGGGAGGGGAGAAGAGGTGACAGACGTTAGTCCTAGCGCTTCATGCACTATTGGCAAGTGCTCATACTATGGTAATGAGGGTGGAATAACAACAACTAGGGAACAGAATAGTAAGCGATTTTTAACCTCAACCCCATAATGACCCAACAAACTACTTCGAGCCAGATCCTCAGCGGGTGTCACAGTGCAGCTCCGCTAACGCCAGCAGAGGATCTGGCCCCAGATTTCCTCTGCATGGCCTTGCCCCAGAGCCCACTGAAGTCAATGGAAGGACTTCGCTTGACTTCAGCAGGCTCTGGATTGGGATCCTGCTATGCTGACTCCTTCGACTCCCAGTGACTTCACCAGCGCATAGAAGGTGCTCCGCCCTAGACAGGATCAAGCCCCAGATATGACCAATGTTACTTTATAAGCAACTGCTCAAAGATCTGAGAGAAAAAAAACCCTCCATACTGGAAATGGATAAACGCAAGTACCTTATCTGCATCTCTAAGGCCTTTTATGGCTTAGCACTGTCGCAGCCAGATGCTCTGTTAACTCATCGTGGTGTTGACCACTGCTTTCACTAATACAAATGGTATTAATTATTATTAATGTATGGTAGGGCCTACTATGTGCTAGACAATTTCAAGAAATTCACTAAGGAACAGTCACTCCTCTGAGGATTTCTTGCACAACCTAGAGACAGACAGATGAATGGATGGAAGTTGGGAGAAATGAGATATATACATATTGTTTCTTTTTACTTAACGTACATAGCAACAAGACTCACTACAGGCAGCAACATTCCCAGCCTTTACCACCGCACCACACAGATTCTCCACCAAGCACCTTTGGGCTTTCACCCAAACTGCCCTTTGTGCATGGGAAAACTTCCCCGGGGTGTGGGGGGGGGAATCTGCAAAACTACCTCTTTATCCTTCAAATCCTTAATCCTCACCTCTGCAGTGATGCCTGCTACCACTTACATGCTGATCAGTGCTGCAGCGTTGCCAGTTTGGTACCAGTCATGATGGTAGGCAACGTTCAAACCAAACAGACCTCCTTTACTGTTGCCTCTCAGAGATCCCACTGTCTGCAGCCCAAATGGATCCAGCCAGTTCCGCTCCCAAGTGTGCCCTGTTACCAACTCTCTGCAAGACACAGTCCACTACAATGGTGTGGCAAGCTGCGAGTGCGGCTTACTGTGCAAAACTTGTTCGTTTCATTGTTACTGCTTCATCTTCCCCCATTTATTGCCTTCACCTGTTTTGTCCAAACCAAACCTGTAAACTCTTTGGGACAGACACTGTCTTTTTACTGCATGTCCATACAGTGCCTGGCACAATTGGGCTTTACTCCCTGAGGGGACACTTTCGCTGTTACTAGCCCACACGTTATCCACAGTTACAATAAATCATGATGGAGACTAACAAGATACTGAAAATCAGCCCAGGCTCGTAGGGTAACAGAGAAAAAACAGCAGAAATACTTCCAACCTATGCTTACCAAATGGATTAAGAGGAACAAGACAGACCTATTTCCCCCGGTATTTGTGAAAGCAGTATCAGTGGAAAAGTAGGCCTGTTAATAAAGGAGGAGGAGGAGGAAATGAATGACTTCTGTAAAACAGCCGAGATGCTGACTTAAAAAAAAAAATCTATCTCCCATATGAAAAATGAAGAAAATAAGTCTAGACGATTAGAAGGGAATCTAGGCAGCGTCAAAACTGTTAGTGATAAACAGCCAGCCAGGGAATAATTGGAAAACGTAAATGCACACCAATCTGGATGATGGTCTGTACGCTAGGGCGATCGAGGAATCAGCCAATGAATTTAATGAGCCGTGGAGAGAGAGATTTGAAGACTTTATTGAGGATGGGGGGTGGGGAGCAATTTCTGCAGAAGAGAGGAGGAATGACCCTGGCGAGCACCATCCTGTAAGCAGCACTTCAGCCCAGAGCCAAATATGAGAAGAAATATTCAAAGACAAAGAGGAAAACATCCCCAGGAACAGCTTGGCTTATCCTACCAGAGAAGCCTGACTGGGGTTGGGGAACAAAATGACAATAGTAGTTGATGAAAAGAGCACAGTAGCTATGTTCAGTTTGGATCCACCACCTCTCACCGCCCACCCAGGAATGTCCCCGAGGCTCAGGAGCAGGGGCTGAGGACCTACCTGGTTCTACCAGCTTTCCATCACCCAGGCATTTGCTCTGGCTGCCCCATTAGGGCAGTTTCTGTCCCCTTTGTTGAGTGGAGCTGGGGATCATGTATCTGGCTCTGAGTGTTTCTAACCACTTAGTCTGGAACAGACTTGCAAAGCTGATCAAGCTTCTCAGCTAAAGGTCAGAGGTATTATGTGCCCGCCATAAGATGAAGGGTGCCTGGAATTATGGATACTGACAGAGGAGCTGTGAAATAGGTCAAGTGAGCCCAGTGATAGGACGGGAGCAGGGTCTGAAGGCAAATGGCTGATCTAACTGGCCATTTGGGAACTGGCCAAAAGAGACAACGTACCATCACCACCAGTAAGGGTTTTAAGCTAAAGGGACCTTGGGGACACCCTGCAAAGCTCATCTTCTACCCCAGGTGGTTGAGAAATACATTGAGTGTGTGTGTGTAAAGGTATAAGGTGGCGAGGGCATTTTTGAATTCACAGTTTGCTGGCCCTGGGTTAAGTTGCCTGATGCTGCTGTAACTTTTGATTATAAACAGTCAAGGGTGCCCAGAGCAGATGGACAGGTGCCCTTTTTTGTGTTCACTCCAAGTCCTAATACACAGGTATGTTCTGCTGACCATGCCACGGATACAGGTTAAATCAGTGGGCACTGCATTCTGGTGTAGGGATTGGCCCTCGAGTTTGGCTCCAACTGCCCAAAATGCTTCCTTCAGCATTGAGAGAAAATGGAACCGATGGGGAAGATGGCTTTGTGCAACTTAAAGCCGAGCCCAGCAAAAGCGGGGCTGTTTCAGCCTGCACCTCTTCGCATAAGGACACTGCCTGCCCTTCGAGCCTCTAGCCCATCTTACACCATGCTGGGGGAATGAGCTCCTTCCCCACAGCTGCGTCTTGCCATGCTTCCTTCATGGACAGGTTTCCTGACCAAGCGGCCCAGCTGCCTGCCCTCAAGGGAAGTTGTGGTCTTTCCTCTACTCAGGGACAGAGTTAACTCTCTGCTTGCTGACTCCTGGGTAGCCTCAGTTGTGCACTTAAAAAAAAACAGGCTAGGGGCTGTATTGCCTCCTACATGGCAAATTAAGTCAATGGGAAAACTCTCACTGGCCTTAATGGGAGCAGGGCTGAGCCCTAAAGTAGCAATGGCAGGCACTTCCTAGGCTGCTAGAGCAAACATTGGAAAAGCTGGGCCAGGTAGGAGATCAGAATCCCAGTGGAGCTGCCTACAGATGATGAAACCCTCTGAGCGGCTGGGAGCATCAAGGGACCCAAAGAGATCTTGACAAGGATCCTCAGGGAATTGTTCATGCCCCCCAATGACTAGCTGATGATCACATTGTACAAGTGATGGACTCACCCCCTGGCATTCTGCCAGACTGGTGCTTCATTACATAGCACTGGAAAACCAAGAAAAGTTCACCACTAAGCAATGAAAACTGCCTGCCGGAGAACTTTTCAGATGAAGAAATATTATGATTTTGAAAATGGCTGCACTTTATACATCAGGGTGAACAAAACAATGATATTCATGTGGCATGTGCAATTTGAGGTGCTTTGATTTGGGGGTTTTCTTTTTCCTTTGGTGAAATTAGGGAGCAGGGGATAGACGATCGGTTTATAATAGGGAGTCAATTCTAACCATTGAAGGATTAGTGACCCCCAGTAGTTCAAATTCTCTCATGCCTCCTTATCGCCTACACAATTTGACTGTGTCTTTCTTTCCTCCCTCACATTTAAAGCACAGCTTGGATTGAATGGACATCTGCCCCTGACAAATGTTCATTATTTAAGCGGATGGAATTGCATTTCTATTGATTCTTTTCTTTCCAAATAACTTAAATAGTTGCAGATTAAGTGAAAGCTTTAAAAATCAGGTAAACGGTTGTCTATAGCATGTGCCTGCAGTCTCTTTGGAAGTCAGCATACAGGGGGCGAGGCAGAGGCTCTACCACTCTTATTTAAGGCCGGGGGTGGGGGGTGGGGAGGGAGACAGACCTAGATAGCACAATGGAGCCAAAAGATGGGCTCAGAGGAGCCCAGGAAATCACTGCTTGCTGCTCAGGCAAGAAGCATTTGGGCTATTGGCATTATTGAGCCTTGGGGTTTGTGCCTCCCAATGCAAGCAAAGCAAGTATAACTGATCCAATGTACACCACGCCACAGCAGGTCTCCTCTCATGACGGAGGGCCCAGTCCTGCACCCACTGAAGTCAATGGGATTTTTGCCACCAACTGAAATGGAAAACCTCGAATTCAACGTTCTGCTCTCCAAAACTCTCAAATTGAAAACAGTTTAAGATGTGATATAGATTTAGGTCACTGTGACTGTATGGATGGTCAGCCTTGAACTTGACCTAGATTACCAGGGGCTGACGGAAGTGTCTTGAAAAGACATTTTCTGCTAGACTTGCAGCAAGGACTTGTAGCAGTGACTCTGGCCTAGTCTATACTAGAAGGTGTGTGCCGGGATGGTTATACTGCGATAACAATACTGGCAAACCCTCCCACTGTTGACACTGCTTATACTGGCAAAAAAAAGAAAAGGGGGGGGGGCTTTTGCCGGTATAATTTACACACATTCCCCAAGCAAAATAAACGGTGCCAGTAAAAGCACATTTATACTGGCATAGCTGCATCTACACTAGGGCTTTTGCTGGTGTAGAAATGTTCTCAAATATCGCACCCGTAACTGACATTACCATCACAGCAAAGCTTTCTAGTGCAGATCTGGCCTGAGAGGTATTAGGACTGATGATCTCCGGGCAGGTAACATACAGGCAGGTACTATACAGACAAAGTAATGTATACTAGGCCCAGATCCTCCCCAGTATAAATGGCTGTGCATTCACTGACATCAATGGGAGTGCACCCACTTACACTAGCTGAGGCTTTGTCCTACAATACTTTTGCAGATTTGCCAGAATTTTATTAAACATAGAAGAACAGACATGGATACTTTAATATCGGAGCCTAATTTATTTACACTGCACATACCCATTCTTTGAACAAGGAGCCCCAGTAGTGTACATTATAATGGACAGGTGACTTAGGGCTTGATTTAAAACTTAATGAAGCCAACGGAAAGACTTCCATTGACTTCAGTGGGCTTATTAAGACAATATAAAAATGAGCCGGCTGGTTAGAGTTTAAAGAAAATGAAATGGTTTGGATTCTACAGTAAACCAAGGCATACGATAATCTCAGCTGAACCTAACCCTCTCTCTGCTGACAAGGCATTCACACATTTCTGAGTTGCTGAAGTTGAACTTGAAAACTAGGAGATTTAAAAAAATGCCTTAAGAGGAGTCCCCAAAGGAAAACCGCCGGTGATTTGAAACACAGCTCATTTCCTCTTGGCATGAATCAGGAGATAAGTGTCATGTATGTGTCATTCGGAGGCAGCATATGCTGTTCCTCCATGTATACTCAAGTCCTGTTTCAACTATTTTTCCAGCTGACAGACAGCGCAGACGGCAGGCACCTACATTTACTTTCCCTCGGCCGTCCTTAAATAAATCACATCAGTTACGTGACATGTACGGCCATTGTGATAATCAACCTGAAATTCTCACAGAGCTCGGTGCGGTATAGCCCTTAGAGGGGTACACATGTTCGCTTCTATGAATGCAACTTACTTGTATTCCTCATTGGCCTTAGACACTTAGACTGGACCCAACCCTGCAGCCCACAGTTAAAACTCTGATGGACATCAATGGGGATTTTGCCTAAGCAATGACTGCAAGATTGGACCATTATCTACATTCTGAGTCAAGTTTTTTTCTTTGACTTTTTTGTTTTCTTGTTTGGTTTGGGAAATGTTTGTTGATTACCAACGTCACTGTTACATATTGTCTTTCAAGACACATAAAAACACTTATTAAATCATTCTCTTGAGTCAAACATTTTAAGGACAAGATGTTATTTCATTTTTTAAATAATCAAATGAAAAACTAAAACTGATACATCAGCTTCCATTTCTGCCGAAGACACAATGTGTCTTTTCAATATATTGTTTAATAGCAAAATGTAACTCAACCCAAATGTAAATGCCTGGAGAATTTATTACCTAATTTTCATTATTTCCATTCGCTTAATACTATTTGAAGCATCTGTCACTACTCAATTCTCCACACACTGAAAATAAACAATTCATGCTTTGACCCTGCTTTACAAACATTAATTAAGCCGCAGAGCTAGAGCTGTGCAAAATGTTTGCAACAAAGTCTGAATCATGGAAAACTCCCCTGAGTTTGAGTTTCATTACAAACTTGAAACTTAGAAGAAGGTCTGCTGAACAATGTGAAAAAGATGCATGAAACTTACAAGTGATGGAGCTGAAAACCCTGGAACTTTGGAAAAGCCTGGGTCTGGATTAACCACCTGGGCTGATAGGTGGTTTCCTGCTGAAACCAGGAAAAACTCCTGTGGTTTACATAAAAACCCGGTGAAACACACTGGTTCTGATAGAACTTTGGTTGCTTGTACTTTTGGCGTCCAGAACTCAAGGAGTGCAAATTCATGACCCCCTGGGAACCAAAACTGCTGAGTTCTATTCACAACATTCCCATGAAGTAGGCGGGTATTATTCTCACATTGTGCCAAAGGAGTAATGGGGCACAGATAGATTAAGTCACTTGCCTTCTAGTGGCAGATTCTCCACAGGCCTTCGCCCCACAAATGCACCCCTTCTTCATCTTTGCACCATAAATGCTGACTCCGTGGGTGCTCCAGGTGCTGAGCACCCACCGGCAGCTCCCCTATCAGCGCCTTCCCCTCCCCCCAGCGCCTCTCGCCTGCCAGTGGCCTCACCAATCAGCACCTCCCCCTCCCCAGTGCCTCACCCACCGTGGATCAGCTGTTCTGCGTCGTGCAGGAGGCACTGGGAGGAGGGAGAAGGAGCGAGAGCAGAGCATGCTCAGGGGAGGGGGCGGAACAGGCAGGGCAGGGATGCGGCCTGGGGGGAGCACCCCCCGGCACATTAGAAAGCCAGCGCCTATGCTTTGCACATTTTTATTCTGAAAAGAACACCAAGTTCTAGGCATATAGGCCCCAGCCTCACTGAGAGATGGAAGGTGTCATGGTGACCTAAATTACACGTATAACATTTTTAAAGGGAGTGAACACATTTGATCCAATTGTATAAGCTCTCTAGGCTCTGTGGACAGGAATAATAATGGGGAGGGACCCACAGCTTAGAAAGTAAGGAGAGAGTTTAGGCAAAAAGACATGAGGCATAGTAGCAAAACAGCCACTGAAAGTAAGCATCATAAATTAGCCCAGGAGCAGCTAGATGGTTTTGCTAAGCGCAGAGGAAAACATTCTTCCTAGTTACCATGAGGACCCCCATTCTCACTTTCAGAGCATTCCATTTTTTGTCCCTTCAGCTGTTCCACAGCCCTACCTTTTAAAATCTATTCCCGTGCAACAGCCTGGCTTTTAGCGAATAGAGAAGCTGCAATAATAGTTTTCCTTAACAAAGATCAAATTGTACTCCTGAGGGAATTCTGTGCCAAAAAATGAAAAAATTCTGTGCACAATATTTTAAAATTCTGCATATTTTAGTTGCCAAAATAACACAGTATAATCACACCATTTTCAATGATTTTTGCTGACACGTATTTTGAAATAAATTACCAAAATCATTGAAAATGGTGTGATTACACTGTGTTATTTTGACAACTAAAATATGCAGGACTTTGCAGAATTTTTAAATTTGTAATTTTTGGCACAGAATTCCTTCAAGAGTACCAGGGTTCTGTGTGGAGCAATCTGGGTGCGCGTGTGTGTGTGTGTGTGGGGGGGCAGGAATCTGGATGCACAGGGGCTCAGTTGCGGGGTTCTGGGTGCAGGGGGAATGGGACTCTGCAGGGGCATCCAGGTGAAGGTGGTTAGGGCTCAGGGGAGGGGGGGTCTAGGGTGAAGGTGTCAGAGTGCAACTGGTTGGGGCTCAGCAGGGTGGGAGTTCATGGGGCTCGGGGGGGTTTCTGAGTGTGGGGGGCTCCCGATGCAGGGGGCACAGCTCGGGGTGGTGGGGGTTTGGGTGCAGGGGGGCTCAGTGGGGGGTTCTGGGTACGGGGAGGTCTGGGTGCTGGGGCTGATGCAGGGAATAGGGACTTGGGTTTGGGGGGGTTCGTGAGGGGGGGGTTCTGGGTGTGGGGGTGCTCCTGATGTGGGGAGGGCTCAGTGTGTGTGAGGTTTCCAGGTGCATAGGTGGGGGGAGGGGTCTCTGTACCGGGAGCTGATCCCCCTGTCCGCCCAACCCCTGTGCTTATCTGGACCCCCCTGCACCCAAACTCCCCCACTAAGCCTCACTCCCCTGCACCTGGGACCCTCCCCCCTCTAAGCCTCCTCCACCACGGTGCTGAGCTTCCTGCAGCCCGGAGAAGTTTCTGGAGGTTGATCTGACCCAGCCCCAGCTTCTCTGTGCAGGGAAGGGTGAGAGGGAACTCGGTCTCCATCCTCCGCCTCCTCCTACCCCTCTCCCCGCCCAGCCAGAACTAACATTCCTGGGCAGCCAGGGCATCCCCAGGCCCCCCTCCCACCAGTGATTTACCTCTCCCCTCCCCCCGCTGCCCAAACAGACCCATCTGAGCTGCCGGGGAGGGGTGAGTGAGCACTGGTGCAGCTTCTCTTTGCTTCCCGGCAGAAACCATTTTCTGCAGAAAGTAAAGAGAATCTGCGAGGGGGGCGGGGGCATGTTTCTGCTACACCACAGAGGCACATAATTCCCCTAGGAGTAAAATAGCCATGAGAAGCATTTGCAACACCACTCCTAGACTGCATCATGAGTCAGACAGAGAATATGCTGGAATGGCTAGAATAATAATCCCTAGCTTTTATTTAGCATGTTCCAGCCATAGACCTAAAGCACTTTAAAGGTGGTCACCCCATTTTACAGGTGGGGAAACTAAGGCAGAGAGAAGAAGCAACTTGCCCAAACTCAGCCAGCAGCAGAGCTGGGACTAAAACACAGGTCTCCTGAGTCCCAGTTTCCTAGGCCACACTGCCTATGGCTGTTCTGTACAGTGCCTGTGATGGGGGAACTCTCGCTTACTGGCTAAGAGAATGTTACAGCAGCAGATAAGGACTGCAGTGGAGGGGGGAACTGCAAATTTCAGATCTAGAAGAGGGTGAGGCTCTAACTTTCCCAAAGTTGAAGGACTCTTGGAGATGATGGTTTTGTTGCATCTACCTACAAGCGCTTGGGTTGATCTGTTACAGAGATAGTGGCCGGCTGCAAAGTTGTGCTCAAGATCCAAACTTCCCCCTAATTCTTGCACCTCTCAGGGTTTAGCCACGAGCCTCTCTCTGGTTAAATATGGCCACTTTAATGGCAGAGGTGATTGCATGAGGGATATTGATAGGTGCACAGACATTAGAGTGACAAGCAGAGTCCAAATACAGATATTAGAGAAAGAGATTAGACCCATCCGTGGTAAAATGGGTTCCAGCATGCCTTTCAACTGAACAACTCTCTTATACAGGAGAGGTCAGGAAAGGAATTTGAGAGCAGGATGAACACATGTCCTGTTTCTCACAATGAGGTCATGCAAGATTTTTTTTTTTAAAGATGACCCAATTCTGAGCCAACAGTCAGCTCCTCTGTCCTGAAAATTAGGAGAGCTATCTTTGGGCATAAAAGCATCATGACATCCCACATCACAACAGACAGAAAAAAATGCCACAGGGTTTTTTTCTGTACTTCTAGCAGAAAAGCATGAGGCTGGAAACTGTGTCTGCTCTGCTTGTTCTCTAGGCAGTGAGACCGCTGCAGTCAGCAAGCTAACATGTCCTTGGAGGAAAGGGGAGATTTGGAAAAATACATCACAAAAGAGAAAGACAAATGCATTCAGGCACCAGAACTTCCCAAGTCCTTCTTCTAGTCAACTGTCATGAACAGACACTTCCCCAAAATGAAGACAAAAGAACGGACAGGCAGCATGCTGGAAATATTGCATGGGTCCGGCGAACAGAGATTTATGTTGTTAGAGAGACTGTGTTTCACTTCACTTCCTAATAAAATACACTACACCTTGAGAGAAGCCTTTGATACAATCTCTTGGGTAAACTCAAGGGGTAATTTTCCACCAATAGAAAATGGGGATCATTCAGAGGCAGGAAATATGAAGGAACAGAGGGGTTGTTGGTCAGATACAGACCCTCTCTTTTATTGGTTCTAATGCAGTTACATTCAGTGATGATCTGTTGGATTACTCTTCTTAAGTCTATACAAAATGAGTAAGTTGATAGTGTACTAGTGCTCACATCTCCAAAAAACCCCACCATCCAATACAACTGGCATCCTTGTTTTTTAATGTCAGGAATGGTTCTAGCATGAAATAGGTACAAAGGGACTAAATTCTCCATTGTCTTGCACTGGTCCCATCATTTACAGCTGAGCAAACTAAACAACTCAGAATGGAAGTGTTTTCTCTCCAGTCTGCATAGGTGTAGATACGATACAAGGTGAAAAGCAATGAAGAAGCAGACCCAGAGACTGAAATAACCTTTCCCTCCTAGAGCTAAGTCTCTCCACTTCACGGTTAAAACATTCTGGGCCTTGTTTGCACTGGTTTAGCTAAACTGAAGCAAACCCCCCTGCGGATACTTATATCTGTTTAACTTGAACCTGTTCCCAATTGCCATAAGTGGGCAGTGATAAGCCACTCTTAAACTGAAATAAATGTCCACACAGGGAGGCGTGTGCATTGGTTTAACTACACTGGTTTAAATACACACCTTTATGTAAATCAGTCAACATTCCATGTAAATAAGCCCCAATTCTCCACTGCCCTGAACCTTGTAGAGTCTTTTCCACCAGCATAAAGTGAGGGCACAAAGGTATTTGACAGTATTTGACAGGCACTTTTTTATTATGGTAGCATGTAGGAGTCCTAGTCATGGACCAAGTCCCCATTGTACTAGGCACTGCACAAATGTAGACCAAAGAGATAGTCTTTTCCCCACAGAGTTTACAATCTGGCTCTCACATGGCACTGGCATAAATGACTATTCCAGATGCAGAGCAATCCAGAACCAGCCACAGTCTCGGTATATGCAGGCACTATACTGCATGCTGCACGGAGAATGCCTTTTTGTAGCGCATGTGCAAGATTGCACCTCATGGGAGGATGCCACTTTGTTTCTGTACGCTGCCCGCGGAGGTGCCGCATAACTAGGCAGGCTGCCCACGTCGCTGACAAGGTTGGACTACTTTGGGAATTTTGCTGTGATGCTGCCCATGCTGTTTCTGCACTGTGGACAAACAGAAGGCTTCAGTCCTCCGAGCTGTCAAACTGGCACCTTTTGTCTAAACTACATTCCCTAGAATTAAAAAGAGAGAGACGAGAGAGCAGAAAACCTTTTTCTCTACACTGGGTAATGTAGTCAGTCTGGCACCTGTCAGTCACATGCAACCTACTATTTCCACCTGTGGAAAATGAAGGACGTAGTAATAGGAAATTCTCCATCATGAAAGACTGACTCAGATTGGAAGCACAAATTCTATATTTTAGATTGAAACCTAATCTACCATGCTAGTTGATGTCAATTTCATCTGTCTTTCTACAGAGCTGTCCTTTCCTATATTATCCTGTATCTATTGAAAACACTAGCTAATATTTTTAACTCAGTCCAACAGAACGTGCCACAGAAAATTTGCTATTTCCACTTTCAGTGACTCCCAGCAGGCAGGCTCCCAAGTTGTTGTCCTGTGCTACATTTCCTCACTATTTTTAAATGCATTTTTTATCTGATTTTCCTTCAGGGAACCATTGCCTAGCGGTTGGAACAGGAAACGGCGAGTCAGGAAACCCGGTGTCTAGTCCTGTGTCTGCCACAGACTGTGTGGCTGTGGATAAGTCACTTAATATCTGTGTGCTTCAGCTTCTCCGTTTCTTAAAAAGGGATACAACTTGCCCTCCTTTGTAAAATACAGCAAGATCTTCAGATGAAAAGCACTGAGTACGTGCAAAGTATTATTGTTATTCAAAAATAATAAGCAGATCCTGACTTCTATTGAGGGGAATACGAAGAGTTATTGAACAGACAATTGAATATTGCACCACTCAGTATTTACCTTGAGCGATGATAAATCCTGAAGTTAATATGCTCTGTGTGTTTTTAATCGTACATACCTTCTGAATGGCTCCAGCCAAAATACTTGGCAATCTCTCCATTACAGCCAGAAATTTCTAAAGGGTAATAAGCAACATTCTGAAGGTAGATGAAGTTAGGGTCCTACTTTGATTGGGAGCTATTTGGGGGCAAAGTTTTTTAAAAATAAGTGCCCAATATTAAGGCTCCTAAGGCCATACTTAGACACTAAGGCTAAAATTTTCAAAACCACCTAAGCGACTTAGGAGTGCAAGTCCCATTTTCACAAGTGACTATAAGGGCCAGATTTTGAAAGGTATTTAGGTGTCTAAAGGTGCAGACAGGCACTGCTGGGATTTTCTAAAGCTAAATTTGTGGAAGTTAGGTGTATAGGAACTTTTGAAAATCTCACTAGCCACCTCCCTGCATCTTCTGCCACCAAAATATCTTTTCAAATCTGGACTTTAGGCACTTAAGAGTTTAAATGGGACTTGTAGATTCCTAAGTCACTTTTGAGAATTTGACCCTAAGGCTATGTTTTGACTTCAATGGGAGATGCTGGGTGCTTAGAACGTCAGTCATTTAGGGGCCTAGATACAAACTTTGGAGCGTAATTTTAGACACTCATTTTGGAAAATGTTGAGTTTTCTTTTTACTAAAAGTCTATACAGAATTATCCGCACCTAGCAAGTAGTGCCTCTAAGCCAGTGGTTTCCAACCTTTTTTCATTTGCAGACCCCTAAACCATTTCAAATGAAGGTGTGGACCTCTTTGGAAATCTTAGACATAGTCTACAGACCCCCAGGGGACCACGGATCACAGGTTGAAACCCCCCACTCTAAGAACTATGGCTGTACAAATAATAAATAATGATAATAATAGGAAAACCTATTCTTCAGTCAATCAAACAGGGTTTGGCATGTCAGTAGTTCAGACACTGTAGTCTGTGATGCTGCTGCTATCACAACCGTGAAGCATTTGGGTCTTCAGGCAGTGACAAGACCTGCTAATTGTACCATCATCGTGGCTGAGCCTTTTAGGGTTTCAGGGGCTTTTTTGAATAACTAAAGTAGAAACAATCCTCCACCTCTCTGCTCCCTGCAGGTGGTGTCTTCTGTGTCAGGCATTTCTTTGGTGTAAATTCAGCTGTGATCCCACCTATAAACCATTTTCAGTTGGAGGGGCAGCAAACACTCCAGAGGGCTGATCTGCACCGTGGCTAAGTTAGACAAGTGCTGGGGGCTTCAGGCAAAGCAGGCAGAGCTAGTATTAAGACCTGTAACGCCCTATATCCAGGAAGTAGAAATAGATATAGAGCACAATGAGGGACTATAACCAAACCAACCACGGCCTCACACTTTACTGAGTTTGTTTTCATCTTGTCCCCTTGGTACTGTCCTGTTAGTCACTGTAGTTGCCACAGAAAAGGGTCAGAATTGTGGCCGGGAGTGGAGATGGCCCTCAGATGCCCTGTATCTTGAAACGCATTCAGCCCATAACAATCAAATCTTTAAGAGCCATTGTCATATACTATCAAGTTAGCTCAGGCATGAACAACAGTTTCAATGAGCTCATCGGCAGCTGAGCCGGAGAGCAACAATAGAAAATTCCTGACTCATCATCCGAGTGTTTCCAACCAATCATGAGCCAAGCTGTTTTCTCTCCTATGTAGCAGTGTCCATTAGGTGTTGGGCATGTAATTATTAAAGCCAACTTGGTGTGTGCACATGGGTGTGCCTCAACCATGGCAAGTTAATTAGCTGAAACACAACATGATTTTGGGAGCTAACTCATCAGTCGATGAATAGCAAATCCTCTGCTTTCCCCTCTCCCCGGAGCTACGAGTTTGGGATAAAATGGTCTCGATTGCCAAACTCCCCCACCCCCATGCTTTTAGCATTGAAAATCAGAAACACAACCAGGTTAGGGAAATCCCAGAGCCCTCCATTTTTGCCCAATAGTAAGGCTGGCTGGAAAATTTCAACAATAAACAACAAACAACAAAATCCACAGAATTTTTTTCTCCATTATTTGACCAGCTCTAAATAATATCCCATCCCTTACATATATAGTATGAACACAAAAATATCCCTCCAGCGTATCTGCCTTACAACAGCTCACAGATAGCTCCACGGCTATATTATTTAGAATGCAATTCATTGTGGACAACTGATAATGGGGATATTGATTATGAGGGACCTTTGAAACCACATCTTCATTTCATTCCCCAGGAACAGAATGATTGTTGTCCCCTGACATATTTATTGTTATGAGACTCAGCGGTTATCTACATGGGACTACTCTCCACAGCTCCTAAACCTTACAGAATTATGATCGTGTCATCCGAAATGCACGCAGTGCTCACTTATAGCAGCTATATGTCAAAACAGGACAAGGCTAACACACATGGGGACTGGGTCTCCATCTCGGTGTAAGTAGCTGCTGCATTAAAAAAAGCCTACACCTTGGAAAACTGGGAATGTGTAATATTAAATGCAGGGAAAGTCTGGTCCCTGTGCGTCTGACCCCCTCCAGTTAACGTCCTAAGATACAAACTGGTCTTTGTTGTCCATTTCTCTCCGCTGCAAGGTCAGCCATAAACTAGTGGACTCATTTATCAGGGTCACTTGGTCCCCCGAGGGTTATTGCCCCCTGCCACTAGTAATTCCTCCTTCTGCTCATTCTCCTCCCATCCCCATGTCCTCCCCCTGGCAGTTCATCAACAAGTCTGGAGCAATCAAGTTATCCCTGCTGGGTTTCATTAATTACTAGCCTCCCATTTCTTAGTCTTAGTGGGTTTCATTTTTCTACCGCTGCCTGCCTGGCATGACCTTTGTCAGCACACAGATAGTTTGCATGGCTCTTCTGGCAGCTCTCCACTCATTTGTGTCCCCAGCTCATCTACTACCATGGCTCTGTGCCTCACACTTTACACCCTTTTCTAATCTGCCTCTCCACACTTATGTCCCTCTTACCCACTTCTGCCGTGATGCTCCCACAGCAAACCCGGACAACTGGCAGAAACAGGCCCATCTTGTTCACCTTTCCCTAACCTTGGTTTGTCTGTTTCTGGCCTCAGAGTGTGCGCTCCCCGGGGCAGGGAGGGTCTCTTCTGGGGTGTCTGCAAAAGACCTCGCCCACAGAGGGCCCTGCTACAGACAAACACGCAACAGCCACTACCCACAGAAATGCTGGCCTGAAAACCAACCTGCCGCCCCACTGCTGGCGTTCAGGCTTGCGGCACTCCGAAGATCAAGCCTGATCAGGTTTGCCGCCCTGTGAATTGCTGTAAGAAATTCCAGGCCTGATCCTCAGCTGGGATAAGTCAGCCTCGTTCCACAGGCTTCACTGGAGTGAGGCCAGTTCACACCAGCCGAGGATGTGGCCCAGAGTCCCTGAGCCCTGTCAGAGATCTCCCCCAAGAGGTTCTCTTTTCTAGTCCCTCCCTGTCCTGAGCACCCTGTCAGCTTTATCTTCGCAACCACTTCATTTCTCTCTGAATGGCGGCGCTTGCCTGTCTCCTCGCCACTCGCACTTCAGGCTGCCTTTGTACCCTCCCAGCCACTTATCATCTGAATTGCTCAATCCCATTGTTCACTTCTGCCCTTGCGTCGGTCCTTGGCTCCCTATTCGCCTTCCTCATTGCTTTGGTTTCCCTTTGAACCGTGCCATTCCAGCGGCAGCTTCATTCTGCCCTCACATTATTCCACTTCATTTGCCCTTCAGTCGCTCTTATCCCCTCTATCTCTGCCCCGCCGAGCCACCCAGCACAGGGTCCCCTGCGGTCTGCGCCACTAGTTCAGCGCTCAGCGGTCTCGGTCTTTGCATAGCTTTTGTATTCTAACGTTCTGTCACGTGGCTTAATTTCTCTCCCTTTAAGATGTCTCTGACCCTCTTTCTGTTCAGACTGCTGCATTTCAAAATCCTCCAGAGCTTTCTCTTTAGGTTTTCAAAGCTCGACTTCAGAATACCAGCAAGACCCTAAAGTTCAGCCATTTCATGACTGTCCTTCTGCCTTTTGGGTTTTCTCCAAAGATTTTATACATTAAGCCGCTTAGGAAACTGGCACTGATGTTCTTGCTGCTTCTCCTGAACTGAATACTGGCCCTGCACTGGTACAAAGGGGGAGCGAGAGGATGCAAAGATTCCTTCCCCGGTGCTACTAATGCCATTCAAGAGATCAGTCCCTGCTAGTACTCCTGCACTGCGAAGGTGTCTGAAAGGAAAGATGGGGCAGGGCAGTGGCATAGAGGCGGCTAGGTGCAAAGCCAGGAGTATGCTGCATGCTCGCCAAAGGTGGTAGAGACCGCTCTGATGCAAGGACCCTGGGAGTTCCCAGGAAGAATTGTGTCTAACTCAGTTGGTGGGGAGCAGGCTCCAGTGGCTGAGAAGCCCCTTTGAACACCTCTTCACATAGCTTGAAGGATGCAGAACAGAATCTTGTCCCCAGTTTGGTTGCAAAACAGAGTCATGCAAAATATTCCACAACGAAACTCAAAATCACATGAAACTCGTCCAGTTTGCATTTCATTACAGATCGGAGCCTCAGTCTAGGGTGACTGCACAGGTCTGTGACTCCACACTGGAGTATGGTTTCATAGTGGACTGGAATGAACCAAACTGATGGACCCCAACAACCCTTAATGTGGTAAGTATTCAGCAATCTAGCTCAAATTTTCCAAATGTCCACTGGGCCTTTTTCAGGTCTCACTGATGTGATGGCCAGAAGCTGGGACTGGAGGACAGGGGATGGATCACTCAATAATTGCCATGTTCTGTTCATTCTCTCTGAAGCATCTGGCACTGGCCACTGTTGGCAGACAGGATACTGGGCTAGATGGACAACTTGTCTCATCCAGTACTGCTGTTCTTGTGGTGTGAATCTGGACTCATTACGGATATCAACAGAGCTACACCACATCCAAGTGGTGTAGGTGAGCAGAAAATCAGGCTCCTTCTAGCTCTAAAATAGGCCACAGCAAAACCCCAGATTGTCCTTCTGTCCTTTGGGTTTTCCGCAAAGATTTTACACATTAAACCAACGTAGGGAACCGGCGCTCATGTACTTGCTGCTTCTCCAGAGCTGAATACTGTACCAATGCAGGGCCTGGCCAGACGTTCAGGTGGTCTAGATCCTGAACCGAATTCAACGTTGGCAGTTTGAGTAATTTCTGCTGAGTGCCCGGATTTCCAAACAGGTCAGTCCACCTTGGACCAGCGTGGCCTCTTTTTCCACCAGCTCTTCCGCTGGTGGGAGGTTTTTTGGTCCAGTTTGTTTGCACACTGGTTCGTTTTAACTGTGGTATATTCTGCACAGGAACCCAACCGCTGTTGTGAGATGGGTGGGACAGAAACAAATAACCTATAAACCACTGCTAAAGAGTAGCTAGAGCTTCTGCACACACGGTGCCTGCGTTAACAGCTAGGGACACATTCTGGTCACCGTTGGGCAGGTGTCCTGGGGCGGGGTTGGAAGACAGATTGCAGGGAGCCTCTTTCTACCACAACTCAGCGGTGCAGGAGGATGTTGATGCTATTGGGCCATGTGTGCAAGAGGGAGCGGCACACCTAGCAGAGCTCCCTCGACCTGATGATGTGGCCAGATGGTTTGGGGTGTAATCCGGGTTGCATCCCCCTGTGCAACTGCTACCTCCTAGAAGCAGCCCCAGGAGAAGCACACACTATGGCAGTAGTAAGGAGCAGTGATGTAGTGGTAAAAAAAAAAAAAGGTGACTAAACTAACCTAACCTAAACACCCTATTCCCCAAATGAGAAGTGGGTAAGCGCTGTTTACCCGGGTTTACCCTTGGTTCCCTACTGGAACGGAATGTTTGTCAGTGCTCTCCCACTCACACATCCCTGAGGCAATTCACCTGCCACTGCCCTTGGCAGCGAGGCCACCACGTCTTGGGGACTATATGCCTTGTTCTCCTTCCCCATACCCCCTCACGACTTCAGCGGAGCTGCTCCCGATTTACACCTGCGTGATAGAGAGGACACTCAGGCCTTGCATCTCAGCCCCCAGCAGGGCTGACCTGGCTGTAACACAGAGTCAGAATTTAGCCCTATATATCATTGCCCCAGGAGAGCACTGTGTTGCCGTCGGAGCGAGGGGAGGTGACAGTGGCCGCCATGCGCTGGGGAGGGGGACTCCATACTCACATTCTCACTTTCAGATTTCTCAGCTCATACGCCCGTGCTTGGGCCCTGGTAGGCGACTTCTGGGGCGTGTCAATCACTGGCCTAGGAACACCGGAGGGACTCGCAGTGATTGCTTTGCTGCGTGAGGACAGTTATTGTGACTCATCTTTCCCATTTATGGTCAAGGCAGTAGGGTGCTGAAGTTGCAGCAGCCTCGAAGCCGGTTCCTTTAAAGGGCCACTGACACTTCGACTCAGAACGTAGAATAACACCATAAAAGGGGAAAATAAGTGGGTGTGCATGGGGAAACACTGGAAACTCAATTTAAAGATTGGAACTGTAGCCCAGAAGACTAGGAACCACTTCTGTTTTATCTGTGAAACTTTGGACAAGTCACTTAACCCATTCTGTGACTCAGTTTACCCCTCTGTGAGGCTAAACTGATGTTTGCCAGGCTCTTAGTGCTCACATGAAAGCCTCTATACACATTGAGACACATTCTGCCCTGAGTAAGGCAGGTGTCATCCTCAGGGGCTTAGTGGATTTGTGCAGCCCAAACTGGTACCAGTCTGGTTAAAGCCTTTGCCAATTTCCCCCCTACAGACCCAGATAAAACTGTTGCCTGTTGAGACATTAACACAGTGCTACAGTCTATCATGAGCTCACACTGGCAAATCCCATTTAATTGGAACTCCATGGCCAGGAGGCAATGCTGAAAGGATTACAGGCAACACAAACGTCCTTTGGGAGAAGTTTCATTTGCTGGACATTTTTTTCTCTCTCTTATCACTGTGAGTGAAGTTAATGCTCACAGAAGATGCCAGATCCACAGCCCTGGAGACTTAAGCCCTCTGTTTATCCACAGAGCATGCCTGGCTGAGTCTAGTTCTGGAGAACTGTCTGGTGAAATGAAAAGTTAGCTCAGTTTCGCCCTCTCTACCACGGGCCCCGCTCTGCTAGAACTACCGACTGTGCAGGTAGCTTGGTGATGTGGACATTCATCCCATGGAAATAAGCTCTAACCACCTCTCACATCAGAGGGCTCCAACACCCATCCATTGGCTCACAACTTAGAAAGTAGCTGTTGTTTATCTAGCACCAAAAAGTGCTAGGCACTTTATAGACGAGCCCACCAGCCCAGAGGATTCCAAATCTAAAGTCAGTGCACAGATGGACAGGATAGGGTGCAAGAGCAAATGGGCTGAGCAGGAAATTTTTGCACACGCGTTGTTCACTTTGAGAGCGTGTGTCCGTGTGTGTCTGTGTCGTTAACACTTCGGTGGAGGGAGGTTAGAAATGAAATGCACCATATATCCCATTATCAAATCTATGAGCCTCCCAGTCCCTGCAGTTTGTATCTGCTGTAAACATTGGCTGATCTCTGCATCTGGGAGGTTTGGAAACTATTCTTCCAAAAAGAAAGAATTAGCGGCTTAACACTTCAAGATGACAATTCTTTGAGCTGAAGTCAGATAACGGGACCAGACATCCATGGCAGAAGTGAAGACAACAGCAGTCAGTACTGGTGATTCAACTCTCACACAAAAAGCTGTATTTATGAACCCAACATGAAAAGCAGCAAAATGCCAATTACGTAAAACCTTAAATAAAGGGAAGCAAATAAAATTTGTGAGGCAAACCTTTCATGTGCAATGGGCAAAGAGTACACAGCAGCATGGAAACAGTAAATAACTAATGCAAAACAAGGCCGAGAAAGGGAAATGATTTGTATAAACCCATTATCCACAAGTAAGAAAGAAGATTCACTCACTGGAAAGGATTAACTGGATAAAGCCAAACATTTCCCTAAAAAACTTGCATTATAAACCACACACACATCAAACAGAAATGGAACAGTGAATGAATTCAAATGTAAGGAAGATCCAAGGAGCGAGGCTCTGCTGCTTCTCAGAAAGAAAACGTGGTCAAAAAAAATCTTATATAAACTCACTGCATGCAACAGAACATCAACAGGCGTTTATCAAATGAAACACATACCAAATGCAACTCCTTTCCATAATCCCAAATCCAGCAGGCTTTGGATTTCAGAGCCCCAGGAAGAGATTTTCATGCGATGATACTCTGCCTGGTTTATGATTAGAGCGTCTCATTTTTGCTACTTATCTGTCAAAACACTTTTTTTTGGTTTCTTTTTCCCCAAAGCCCATTTTTCTGCTTTTTCTTTGTGCTGCAGCAAATAAAGCTCTGTGGCCACTAAAGTTGGGAGAAAACTGCAAAAACAACACAAAAGTACCTCAGGGTCACTAGTTTGAATAAAAACAGCACATTGGACATGGTGGTATTTGCAACCGTACTTTGCTTAAGAGCCTTCTTCACACAACTCACAGTCCACCTGTGGAACTCATTGCCAGGGGATGTTGTGAAGGCCAAAAGTATAACTGTGTTCAAAAAAGAACTGGATAAGTTCATGGAGGATAGGTCCATCAATGGCTATTAGCCAAGATGGTCAGGGACACAAACCGATGCACTGGGTGTCCTTAAACCTCTGCCTGCTAGAACCTGGAACTGGACGACAGGGGATCGATCACTGGATAAATTGTCCTGTTCTGTTAACTCCCTCTGAAGCATCTGGTACCGGTCACTGTCGAAAGACAGAATACTGGGATAGATGAACCACTGGTCTGACCCAGTTTGGCTATTCCTATCTTCTTATGTTCTTAACCTCTTGTATTCACTTTCTGCCAACACTGCCACGATTCAATTTTAGTTCACGGGAATGTTTGCAGAATATATTGTGAACATTCTCTTTGGGAAAGGCACCATCTTTGTGGTCTGGGTAACACAAATAATAATAATCTGCATTTGCAAGCATTCTCACATTGGAAATGATCCTGGGGCCATCTTGAGAATTATTTGAGGCTTTGGCAGTCCAATCAGGGTTCTGAAACATCACCACGTGACTTTGGTGAGCTATCACACACAGCCAAGGTCAAATACTCAAAGCAATATGTGGCAAATTTCTCCCCTCCCTACTTGGGCTGAGGTATAGGCCCATCAACCATGTGTTGACAGACTTTGGACAACTAATTCGGAAGACGCCAAGTCGGATCACAGCTAATTCACAGACATAAAAAGAGGATACATTTGTCCAATAAATTCTTTTAAGCAAATAATTCACCCTGCTCTAGAGGCCACCACTGCTTTCAGGCAACCGCATGGGCATGGCTTCACGAACAGACCTCACTTTGGCTCCCAAATGGCACCCAGCTATCCAGTTTCCCAAGTTTGGCTGTAGGCACTCGGACAGCCCTGACATCTATTGCATCCAGCTGGAAAATAGTACACATCCTCCTAGCCATATCTACCTCATTTCCCTCCCCAGATACATACAGTCTCCCTCCCTTCAAGCTGCAAGTTCCCAAAAGCCTTCTGTAATAAGGGCGAGTGACACGGCCGTGCTGCTAAGAGACTGTTCTTTATTTCCTAGCTCCAATTATATGACAAAAAGACTAATACCTCCATTGATGTGGCAGAAGTCTCTCTCTCCTGATTCCTGTGACCACTGTTAGACCATCACATGATAGTGACTGCTTGTCCTATGTAGCAACAACAGTTGCTAGGTAGAGGCAAAGCTTCCATCAGAGCTGGTGTTGCTGTGGAAGGCTCAAATTTTCATACAAGATTCACCATGGTTTGGGCCCTACCAAATTCACGGTCCATTTTGGTCAATTTCACGGTAATAGGATTTTTAAAATAATAAATTTCATGATTTCAGCTATTTAAATCTGAAATTTCCTGGTGTTGTAATTATAGGGGTCCTGATCTAAAATGGAGTTGTGTGTGTGTGTGTGTGTGTGTGGGTGGGGGTCGCAAGGTTATTGTAAGTGGGGGTTGTGGTACTGCTACCCTTACTTCTGCGCTGCTGCTGGTGGTGGCGATGCCTTCGGAGCCAGGAGCTGGAGAGCGGTGGCTGCTGGCTGGGATCCCAGTTCTGAAGGCAGAGCTGCTGCCAGCAGCAGCGCAGAAGTAAGGGTGGCAGGGTATGGTATTGCCACCCTTACTTCTGCCCTGCTGCTGGCGGGGCGCTGCCTTCAGAACTGGGCGCCTGGCAAACAGCCACCACTCTCCAGCTGCTCAGCTCCGAAGGCAGCACACAAGTAAGAGTGGCAATGTCACGAGCCCCCTAAAATAACCTTGTGAGCCCCCTGCAACTCCCTTTTGGGTCAGGACCCCCGATTTGAGAAACGCTGGTCTCCCCCATGAAGTCTGTATAGTATAGGGTAAAAGAACACAAAAGGCCAGATTTCGCAGGGGGGAGACCAGATTTCACGGTTTTTCATGGCCGTGAATTTGGTAGGGCCCTAACCATGGTTAAAGGCACCGGTATTGCCAGTCAGGCTGCTAGGTACCAGTGCTGCGGTGGATGAGTCTTTTTCATCAGATGCAAACACATAACAGTTAATCCTCAATTTAAACTCTGGCATAGGGTTACCCAGAAGTAAATCTTGCTTCTAAGTGGCATCCAGAAGCCCTAGATATGATGCAGAGAGCACTGTATTTAAACATTGTATCGGACACACAGCTGTCAGCTCAGCTATGGAATAACAGCAATACTTAGAATTTACATGGTCTTTTTTTATCCAAGGATCTCCGAGCGATTGCCAGACGACAAGGGCCAGACTGTGATTCCCTTACTTACACTGAGTACCTGAGTACTTTAGTAATCTCACTGGAAACAACGGGACTATGGAAGGAGCCAGGTGCTACTCAATCAGAATAAGGGTCTCACAATCTAGCCCCAAATAATCAAGCCTCAAGACCCCTGTGAGACAGGTGGTATCACCCCCGTTTTATAGGCAGACAAATGTACAGGGAAGTCTTGTCCAAGTCTACAAAGAAAGTCAGTGGCAGAGGCAATAACTGATCCCTGCTTCCCAGCTCCTGGCTCTAACTAAAAGCAACCTGTTCTCTACATCCCTTTATGAATATGATGAGCCAAAGAATCAGTAAAATGCTAGAGAACTGGAAGTAAAGTGGAAGACTCTTTGAGGTCCTCAGATGAAAGGGGCTATATAAGCCCCAAGGTGTTATTCGCAGAGCTGGGTTAGGGCCGCCCGGGGGGGGGCAAGTGGGGCAATTTGCCCCAGGCCCTGGGCCCCGCAGGGGCCCCCACGAGAGTTTTTTGGGGCCCCTGGAGCGGGGTCCTTCACTTGCTCCGGGGGCCCCGGAAAACTCTTGCGGGGCCCGGGCCCCCGGAGCTTCTTCCGGTCCCGGTCTTCGCCGGCGGGGGGTCCTTCCGCTCCGGTGCGGAAAGACCCCCTGCCGCCAAATTACCACCAAAGCGGGACCTACCGCTGAAGTGCAGCCGGGTCTTCAGTGGTAATTTGGCGGCGGGGGGCCCTTCCGTTCTGGGACCTGCTGCCGAAGTGCCCCGAAGACCCGCTGCGGGGGCCCCCCACCGCCGAATTACTGCCGAAGACCTGGCTGCACTTCGGTGGCGGGTCCCGCTTTGGCGGTAATTCGGCGGCGGGGGGCCCCTGCTGCGGGTCTTCGGGGCACTTCGGTGGCGGGTCCCAGAACGGAAGGACCCCCCGCCACCAAATTACCACCGAAGCGGGGGGCCCCTGCCGCCGAAGACCCCAGGCTCCCAGAATCCTCTGGGCGGCCCTGAGCTGGGTGAACTACTTGCAAAGATCAGTTATAAAGCAAATGTAATCCCTTTTTCAGTCATTAATTTTCCATGATAAGACTTCTCACTTTACAAGCTGGCATGTTATTTGAAAATATCCAATGGATGGTTTTGCATGGCCCAAACCCAGCCAATGTGTCACCAGCAAACTATTTACTATGATTTACTGTGTTATTTACATCAAGTTATGATCATTGGTCATTGCCATTCAAACTCTATGAGCAATCACTTCAGTCATACGGTGGCGGTTCTGCTTTTAGATTCGATGACTCCACAATTCACCAAAAGTTTTAAGATGGCCTCCTGAACAGTCACATATGCACCGATGGTTATGACAGTTTCTCTTTCCGTAAACTTTCTTGTAAACAAAATGTTGCTGGTAAGCAAGCAAATAAACAGAGTCGCCAATACTGCCACTGCAAAACCATCAGTGATCTTCCCTGGTACACTCTGTGTAGTTCCTGCAATAAGCCTCTTGCTGTCATTAAAATTGAGAACAGTGCCTCGTTAGAGCGGTTTGCAATATTCATATAGGTTTGTTAATCTAGAGACTCTGGGTAACATTTCCAGAGGCTCCTGAGGGTACGTCTACACAGCTTGCTCAGGTTGAAAGACTTGGTTTTGTGAGGCTTGTGCTAGTGCTCTAAAACTAGCTGTGTAGACAGCACTTCAGAGGTGTGGATTGGGCTAGAGCTTGGGCTCTGAAGCCCATCCCCCTCCCTAGGCTTCAGAGCCTGAGCTCAAGCCTGAATCGCTCCGTCAAAGTGCTGTCTACACAGTTTTTTTTAGAGCGCTAGCACAAGCCTGCAAATCCACACCTGTCAACCCCGGCTGGGAGGCTTGCTGTCATGGGCCACCTCAGGCTGTGTAAATGTATCCCCAAGTGACTTAGGAACCCAAGACCCAATTTCACAAGTGACTTAGGTGCTTAGGAGCCCAACTCTCATTGAAAGACACCTACATCCCTTTTGAAAATGGGACTTAGGTGCGTTTGAAAATTTTACCCTTTATTTTTTGTTGCCTACGATTTTTGAACAACCATCCAGAGTCACCTACAAATCAGTGCTGAAATGCATTTCCTGTGATTCAAACTGGTTCCAAAAGACCCCATTCATCTTCTCCCTGTTTGCTATAGCAAAGCAAACACTCATCCTGCCCACCCCAAGCTTATCAGCTGCCGGACATTAATCTGAGTGCTATGGGAAGTTTCATTTCCTGTTTCTAGTGCTGCTTGTAATGAGGCTAGTAGCATTTGTAAGAGGAAAGTCATTTTTCTAATTCTTATTATTAACCCTTTGGAGATCTCTGAGAGACATGGCAGAATTTCCAGAGGGATCAGCAGCTGCAATCAGGTTCTGATTTTCAAGAAAGCTCAGGCCCTGATTTAGGCACCTAATAAGTAGCCAGATTTTTCACAAGAATTTAGCACCCAGCAGCTTGCATTGGGAACATTTTTATCAGACGTTTCCAGTTTGGGGATTAAAAAACAGAAAACATTTATAAAAAACACCACCACCAAAATGGTTTTGAAAAAAACTAACTTCTTTTTTGGTTTCTGATTTTTCGATGGGAAACTAACCTTTTCATGGGAAATTTTGATGAAAGCAAGAATGTTTTTAAATTTCCTGTGGAAAATAATTGGCATTTTCCTACCAGCTTGATTCTTTTGAAAGATCTACTCCTAATCGTGGGTGCTGAACACTTTTGAAACTCTGGTTCAGTTTCTGTCTCTCTGTAGCTATATAGTGGTATAGCTTCCTGTCCAAGAAATGGGCATATTAGTGGAAATACGTTACCTTTTAGAAATGAATTCATTCTAGTCAATGAATGAATTCTACAAACTGAGCTAGCAGATCTATGGACATTAGGGAAATCCTAGCAGGGTCTGCACTTCATACACCTGTATGCCTGGATATTAAGAGTGTGCAGATGAAGAATATCTTGTCGGGTATCGATTTGTTAAAGAGATGCTGCGTTTAGGTACTGATCCTGCCCAGGGTAGGTGGGGAGCGTTACACATGTAAGTGAAAGGTAAAATAGGAAAGGAAGAGCAGGGGAACCCAGCCCTGTAGTAATGAGAGCTGTGCTGAATGGCTACCGCATTATTCCTGCTGAGTAGCGGGTTCATGGCTAAGCAAGGGGCATGTATCTCAGCCATTCATTATCATGAGGAGGATCAAAGGTAAGCACAGATTTCCTCAGACATTCCTGCCACTCTCAGCCCACCCCCGGCCAATTTCATTACTCTGGGCAAGAGGACGGGTGTCTGAGGGGGTGGGGCCGGAAGCTTATTCCCATTCAGTGTGGAGGCCATGTGCCCACGTGTCGCCTCCTCCACTCACATGACTGCTATAGGCCAATCACCTCACCCAGCCTCCCGTGACCTGCTCAAGGACTTGCGGGACCAGGACCTTAGTCAGGAGGCAGTGAGCAGAAGGACCCAGAGGGTTCCTGGCAGGCGCAGGAGTCACTGCAGCAGGTGGGTGCACACATGCTCTGTTAGTACCATCACATCACTTCATTAGCATTAGGATCTAGACCCTATAGGCTGCTGGCCTGTCCCCTCAGCCCAGCAAGGAGTGACACCATGCCCAGGGTCTGGGTCAGGCCACTTTCCCAGGATTTCAGCTGTTCTTCTTCCACATCAAACTAGCACAGCGCATCAATCATCCCTTCCCCGAGCCCAGGGTCTTCTACAGGGGCGTCCGTCTGTCTATTCCACTCCACAGGCTGTTTGTCTGAGAGTCATGCCATGCTCCAGGGCCTCCTGCAGGAGCCAGCCTGCTTCAGTAGCAGTCTCCCCTTGATCCGAAGGGCCAGCCACCCTGTGACAGGTCAAACCTAGGACCTTACTGTGACGGTCAGGAAATGCTCCCTTTCCTATGACATGTGCCATGAACTGTCAGCTCCTGCTTTTCTAGAAGGAGCTCAATCCTGACTGATGATGTACCTTCAGAATCCCCAAGCATACAGAGTGAAGCATCTGTACTAAGAACCTACCTCCCGCAGGCCCTCGCAGGTCTTATGCAATTAAGGCAGGCTAGCCCAGAGATTTCCAACCTACTGCTGAGTGATCTCTCATCAAGCTGCAGGGGTTAGTTTGGGAGTCAGATTATGGGGAGTAGGGGTGCTGTGTACAATAAAGCTCTGATCCTGACTGGGACCTCAGGGTGGTTACTCTACAATAGTACAGAAGAATCAGAAAAAGTAGCCAAAGATTTAAAACAGATATCTGGGAGATGTAAGTTCAAACCCCAGCAATCAGAAGAATGCAATAGCTCTAGTTGGATTGCACACATGTTTAAGGCATATTCATGAATCCCAATAGGTATATTCTGAAATATCTCCAAAGATAAATCACCTCTTACATTTCCATATGTTGCCTTTTATCCTGAAGCATGTACTATAAACCTAAACTGACATGCAAACTATGTATGTGCGGGTCACTTCACCCACGACTGAAGCACTGCCATCTCCGACAGCAGTTTAACATCACCCAGCGATGATTTAGGAAGTGAAGAACAGTGTGCGTGCAATTGACACTGCAGAGGGAATTTTAGGTAGGCAGAATGTTGTTCCTGGAGCTGAAATTTGGCCAGGACATGATGGTTAATGCCTCAGAAGGTGTCATGGGATTATTAAGGACCACAAGCGGCCCTGACTCTGGTTTTCCATCCCACGCAAAAGACAGTGGCCTCAGCACCATTTTGGAGCATTGGTCGTGCTCTGACACAGAGTGAAGAGTGCCAGCTAATGAATCACTGCCAGCACTTCCTGCAGCACCCTGGATGTCTCCCATTCTCTAAAGTCCAGGCCCAGGTTGATGCTGCTTAGCTTGCAAGATCCAAGAGGATCCCAGCACAAAGTAGCCGAATAGCAGGGAGCTTGTTACAAGCCCAATTTACTTCATATGGCCCAGAATTCAGAGCTGTGGCAAACGCTGCCATCAGTGGAGACCATTTATTACCTGCACGAGAAGTTCCAGCTTCCTGTCATCGAGGAGGTGCACTTGACATCGGCGGCCCTCCGTCATCTGCAAGAGAGAAGCAAAGCATATTTCAGAGTGCTTCATTTACAGGCTTGGCAAACATTGAGAGCTGCCGCTAAAGCACTGCAGGCAAGCTCCCTCAAAGCCCTGTCCCAGCAAAGGGTTTCATTCCCTGGTTTCCCTTCCCTGGCACCAGGAAAGGAAAAAGTTGCATGAGACAAAGAAATAACACCCTACCGTCACTGAACAGCGCGGCTTTGACTCAGCTACAGAGAGTGGATCGCTCCAGCATGAAAAATGAGGCCAAGGTGCGGAGTGAACAAGAGAGACAACTAGTCCCGCACAGACTATGGGAGACGGCCCAGACGTTTCACACGTCTGCCCCCGTCTTCGGTGCTTTGTTTGGCCACCAAGCAGTGCCAGGGGAAACTTCTGTACAAGTTACAAGGAAGTGGTTGGTGCATCAAAGCAAAGATTCAACCATAGCTGAAATAGTTTAAAGGCTGGCAGATCAACTTTTTCCATGGTATAACCCTACTGAATTCATTGGTGTTACACCAGGGATAAATTTGGCCAGGATCTTTCCCACCTGTGCTCATCTACACTAGAAAGTTGCACCAGTTTACCTACACCGGTATAATTAAAATGGTACTACACCCTCAATGTGGACACAGCTATATTGATATAAAGGTGCTTTATACAAGAACAGCTATTCATAGACATCATGATACCACTAACATTTAAGTGTAGACCGGGCCTCTTCCAAACTCATGTAGACTGTGGCTGCATTGAAATACATGAGAGTACTTCCATGGAGTCAGGGAAGCTTCTCCATGGCCAGCCGGGAGTTTTACAGAGTGCCCCTATGGACAAGCCACTATGGCCGAGAGTGTGAGATCTCTATGCACTGTTAGGCATTCAGAATCCGATTCAGCAAAGCACTGAAACACATGCATAACTTTAGACATGGGAATAGTTCTATTGGCTGTTGGTGGCACTTGTGCCTAAGCTATGTAGGGGCTTTTGAAACTTCCAGTCCTGTATCATACAGACACTCTCAGGGACTAAGGCAGTGGCTTGGCTGCTCCCTTTAAAGTCAAGGCAAGTCATGCAGGGAAAGCCTCCTAGCAGCACTTTCCAAGTTGACTTGTTAAGGGTAATGCAGAATTAAGAATATTCTTATCTTAGGGCCAAGGCAGATTTCTGTGTATTGAGAGGATTCTATATACACTTCAATAATATTTCGTGCCCTGACAAGCTCTGTAGGTGTTGCTGAAACAGAATCCTCAAGTGAGCCCGGAGTGAGCTACAATCTCCCCAGGATGCAATCTTCACAATGCGCCTGAGGTCTTATACCTGTAAAGCAGACCCTTCCTCCAGGACTAGCTCGGCTCTACGTGTGGGAGATAGCAGCGCTGACTCGAAGTTCAGAGGTCTGAACCACAGCAACCAGGATACTTGAGCCCAATAGGTTAACCAAGGACAGCTTTGCCTTTAGACCGTGTTATCAGGATTCCATGGGCTTAAAACCACACCCTACTCCAATTTCACAGAGCACTCTGCAACGTTCAGCTCCTAAAGGTGAGCTTTATAATCGGCAATATTAATCAAAGGCACCTTTTCTTTTCAGTTACCACCAACCCATAAGATTTACCACCCCATGCATGTACAAACATCACTGAAAACCCTGCAGGCTTTGTCTGTGTTGCTAGTTATACCAGAATGTCTTTTGAATACCAACAATGCCAACTAATTCCTGTTTCTTAGGCACAATTGGAGCTCTGGCATTCAACTCAAAGAAAATCCTTTGTAAAACAAGACTTCTCATAAATGTCAATTGGTTACCGCCATGGCTACAAACTGTCTTGCTACAAGATATTTCTCTGGTAAGTAATGGCATGCAAAATATTGCTCTACATTGGTTATGTTGCCTGATGAGTGAGATGTGCTCCATAAACCCTATTTGTATTTAAATGGTTTTCAACTCAGCTGTAAAAATGCGCTCCAGGCTTGCCATTTAAGGCCTCAGACAAGAAGGAAATGTGTGTGTCCATAGCACTTCTTCCCCATAGATCTCAGAGTGCCTTATGTAGTATTCCTGGGCAAACAGGGACTCTCAGGTTTTAGCAAAATAATTTCATTTAACTGTGCCATCAGCAACTTAATGGAGGAGATTGGATTCAATGTCTTACTTGGAGAACTCCAAAATAGCCTCTCTCCATGTCTCTCTCTAGCCTATTTCCTGTCCAATACCTGCAGGGTCCACAAGATGGGGCTAAAAAGGTGGAGAAGCATGTATATCCCAGTTTTACCTGTTCAATTAATTGAGGCAGAGAACAGGTAAGGGACTTGCTCAGGGCCACACCTTGAAGCAGTGGCAGAGACGGAAACACAATCCGATTCCCCTGACTCTCAGTGCTGTGTATAATCTACTAGATCACAGCAGCACTTTTTAAAATGAGAGGGGTTTTTGTTTTTTAAATGTGCAGATATTTTCGGGCTTTGCACTATCATAGCTCAAAAAAAGGCTCAGTTTTCAACTGGAACTTTATAGCTTCCTGCTCCTTAATTTTGTAACCTCGTAGTAGATTTTGTTTTAGGTTTAGGTTTTCCCTAACGCAAACAGATGGTCTCCTGGAATTCAAAAATAAGTTAAAGATATTGTGCATGACACAGAATCTCAATTAGGTGCAAAGTGTTGTGCATATTTTGATCACTTGCAGAGATGGAAAAAATGTAGGAAAAGTTAATGATCTTTGGGTTTTGCAATACTGCTTATCACCAGAGCATCTGAGTAGCTTTCATGTTAGACTGGCAATTGCAAATTACCTAGCAGACGCCAAGGGATATGTAATAGTTTATATACAGTATGATCACATACTATATATATCAGGGTGGATTGATTTTAAATGAAGGCAATACAAATCACAACTTTAATCATGATTTAAATTACCCCATGACAAGCCACCATTTAACTAATTGATTTTAATCAAGTTTTCCTTTTGCACTTCAGTTCTTTTCTTAAGAAAGGTGCATTCTCATTGGTTGATATAATCATTCAAACTTGTTAATTTACAACAAAATAGAGCATTTACACTAGATTTGGCACACCATTTTGCTACCTAGGAAGTATACTAACTATATTCATTTATATAAGCAACTATGTAGCTTAATATTCTTAGATGCTTATTAAGTGTCGATTTTTAGTATGTTAGAAAATGATGAATGATATATTGCTTATTTACTAGATCAGTGGTCCCCAATGCAGTGCCAACGGGTGCCATGGCGCCCACCGGGGCATCTATCTGCGCCCGCGTACTGGCCGGCAGACAAGCATCCGCCGAAATGCCACCAAAAAGCAGCAATGTCAAGAGGCGTCGCCACCGAAATGCCGCTGATTTTCGGCGGCATTTCGGCAGCGATGCCTCTTGACGTTGCCACTTCTCGGCGGCATTTTGGCGAATGCTGGTCCACCAGCCACGGTCCTCGGTGGCTCGTCGTCCAGCACCCGCCAGACAAAAAATGTTGGGGATCACTGTACTAGATAATCAACTTTTTGCTCCTGCTTTGTGTCAAACTACAGCATTCGGGTGGTACCTGGAATTTAATTGAACCCTCAAAACAGCATATAAAATGTATTTTTATTAAAGAAAACAACCTAAAGTGTTTTGGATATATAAACTTTTCTTATGAAAACATGTTTCACATTACAACGAAATGATTTATTAAAAAGAGGGATTAACTGTAGTCAGTGAATTACACTGATTATTTCAGGTCAGCCTGGGAAAATTTTCAAATATGCCTAAATGAAAGTGGCTGGAGCTTAACTTCCTATTTGCCTAAGTCTCTTGAAAATGAGACAGTCTCCTAAGTTACTTAGGCTGACCTACTGCGCAGTATTTATAAAGCTTGACCTCAAAAGTTAGCTGATTTCTCCCTTGATTCTTTCTTTATATAGAAAAAGCAGGTTTTAACTCAAAGTCTTTGACAGAGGCTCCTGAATTCAGCATCTTTATTTTTTATTGAAATATTTTAAAGGGATTGTAATAAGTCTAGGCCTTCACACATTTTGTATTAAATTCAGATTTTAAATATAAACCTGTTTAAAATTTAAAAAATATATAATTTAAATAAAACCAAAAAATCTGATTTTGATTTTGTCAAAAAAATTCTCAATTTTTATCCATCCTGACCTACATGTGAAGAGCTCATGCACAAATGTTATAGTGTCAGTAGATTCCTATGCTTCATATTGCTTCTGAGATTGGAATCACAGTGTAATGAACTGGCTAATGGGCATGGGTACTGCTGCCCTCTACTGGGCAGAACCAGAACTTTTCAGCTGACTGCCATAGGCCTTTTATTGTGACCGCAAATGGAGATTTTCCTTGAGCT
Organism: Mauremys mutica; assembly: GCF_020497125.1. Lineage (NCBI taxonomy): Eukaryota > Metazoa > Chordata > Testudines > Geoemydidae > Mauremys > Mauremys mutica. The sequence continues at coordinate 16,793,937 of NC_059072.1, forward strand.
CATAAGGAAAGGAGGATTTGGAGCAGGAGGAGCTGAGTTCTAGTCCTGCTGTTGTCTTGAAATTCAGTGTGGCTGAGATGTGCAGCACTGTGAAGTTGCTACATGCCCAGAGATTTCTTACAGACTTTTCCCTAAAGATCAGGATCCCAGGCTAAGTGTGTTATGTGATTTTTCTTTCCTCTGAAGCAACAGGTCCTGACCAGTGAAAAAGGCAGGACTACCAGACTAGTTATGAGCTAAGACATTATGGCAATGCCCATATTCCTGCTTGTTTCCAATTCCACGAGGGCACCTGCTCACACTGAAAGCTATTTTCCAGCAACAAAGTAAAAGAAGCTCTATTAGTGTGTTGGAGTGAGAAGCAGGAGCGTTTCATGGCACCGCAAGAGAGAACTGATCCAACACATTCTGGCTGCACTGAGGCTACTGCGTCTGACTCTCGCAAAGTTGCAATGCCACAGTGTCTGCTCCATTGGGCCGGTGCCTCCATGGTCTCTCAGGAGATGAACCAAGGAGCAGCTTTGGATTGTCACATAACAAGAGAAGAGAAATCAATGGCAATGCTCAACAGATGGAACCAGGGAGCAGGAGGTCACTAACCATTAACAATTACTCAGCAGCAGAGGCGTTTGATGGGAGATCCTGCAAAGAGTGGCACAAGGTCTTTAAACTCCATCAATAAGATCTTGCTACTACGAGAGGGGCACAGGGGAGTTCAAAGCAGAAAGGGAGGGTGGGGATTTACTTTCCCTTAGCTACTAAAAGCATCTGGAGTATTCCAAGGGGGAAGGAGAAGAAGATTAAGAAAGGGAAGATTATGGGTAGAAGACAAGTATGCTTGATGGTGAAGGAAAACATGTCTGAGCATAAGAAATTGTTCATGAACAGGGATCCTAGAAATCCGTTTGCCGCGGAAAAACACCGAATTTGCATTTTTAGAGAATCTTTAGTTTTTACATTTTGTGAAAGAATAAAAACATATATAGTAGAACCCCATTTATCTGAGCTTCTGTTATCCAGCTCTCTGGATTAACCAAACTGGGGCTGACAGCCCGAGCCCTGGGCAGCAGGGCTTGGGCTTCAGCTGAATTGCAATTCTATTAATTTTATTTTATTATAGTGATTGATGGCACTGATAGGCTTCGAATGTGCTTCAAACATTATGTTCAACTGACCCCTATATGTATTATGGCTAGGGAAACTAAAGTTCAGCATTTCATTGTAATCACGGAAAAACACAGATTCTTATGGTTTTTTTTATCAGAGAATTTCGGGGGTTTTTTATCATGGAAAACTAGGATCCCTGTTCATGAATACTTCAAAGCTGGACATTGTTCTGAGCTGGGCAGGAAATTATGCTCCGGAGTGTCACTGTAACACTGTAGGATTTATTACTTTCACACCCAGCTCAAGAGTTGTACCTGCTGCTTGCTAGGGAGAGGATCTGTTTGGATTTCATTGATTTGTGGCAGGGCTATAGGCTCAGCTCCTCCGAGGTATTTAGGCTTCTAACTTCCAATGGATGTTGGGAGCCTGAATACTTGGATGCTCTGGGCTTTTAGTGCCTATGGATTAGCAGGAGTGTTGTAAGCAAGACCTGAGAAGTAATTCTTCCACTCTGCTCAGCACTGATAAGACCTCAGCTGGAATACGGTGTCAAGTTCTGGGCACCACATTTCAGGAAAGATGGGGACACATTGGAGAAAGACCAGAGGAGAGCAACAAAAATTATTAAAGGTCTAGAAAACATGACCAGTGAGGGAAAATTGAAAAAAAATGGGTTTGTTTAGTCTGGAGAAGAGAAGACTGGGGTGTGGGGGGGGGGGGAAATGGACATGATAACAGTCTTCAAGTACATAAAAGGTTGTTAGAAAGAGGAGGGTGATAAATCATTCTCTGTGGACAGGATGAGAAGTAATGGGCTTCAATTGCAGCAAGTGAGATTTAGGTTGGACATTAGGAAAATCTTCCTGTCAAGGTAGTTAAGCACTGGAACAAATTACCTAGGGAGGTTGTGGAATTTCCATCATTGGAGGTTTTTAAGAACAGGTTAGACAAACACCTGTCAGGGATGGTCTAGAACAGTGGTATATAATCTCTGAGGCAGTGTGGTCTAGGGGGCAAAGCATTAGACTGACACCTAGGTTCAATTCCTGGCTCTACTGCTGGTAGGCTAGGTGACCACAGACAAGTTACCTCACCTCTCTGCCTCAGTTTTGCCATTTGTAAAATGGGGATAATTATACTGACCTCCTTTGCCAAGTGCTTTGAGATCTAGGGATGAAAAGTGCTATGTGAGAACTACATACACATTTGTTCATCCCAGAGTATTTCATCACAGCAGAAAGTAAATTCCTCTTAAAAGTTACTTGCTGACTCTTAGATCTTGGCCTTTTGCATTAAGGAAAGATTTTCTAGCTACCTTTGTTTGACATCAACATAAAGCTTTAAATCTTATTTAGCGACGGCTGGCCAAATATTTACATAGTACGTTTCTGAGGAAAGTATTACGTAGAGAGGCTGGTAGTTGTTTTGCACTGTTATATGAACCATTTTAGCAGCTCACCTCTTTTCCATTCATCTGGACTCTAACGCCAAACACTAGCTCCGAGAGTCCTACAGACTGTCCCCATCATTCCCTGGAAGCACACCCGAACACTCTGTTAAATTCTGGTCACAGGTCAGCCTGCCAGTAAATTACCAAGAGTGTGCACTGCTCACAGAACTGTTGAATCCAACACAAATAATGTTCTTTAAAAAAAGAAACAGTTGCAAAGTGATCCCCTTTCAGCTGCTCTTCAAAAAAAAAAAATCCTGTAGGTGAAAACTGCCACACTAAATAACTCAAAGGCACAAAATGCAAATGCTATCTACAGTGGCAGTTCTATAAATATCCCTGGCACATTTCATTACCAGTTGACTGCAGAAATAAAGAGGATACAGTGTATTCTTCCGTGACTCAAATAAAAAATTATAATTGGAAGCAGAATATTTCCTAAATGCTTGCTGCATGTACAGGAGGTAATTACTGTACTGAATACACAAAAACCTGTCACTGGAGCCTGTTGTTTGGACAGATCCATTGAAGGAAAGAGGAAGGAGAGATTGATTCCTTGATTAAAGGGATACTATTGGCTTAAAAATCATACTCCTGTCTGAAAACTTTTAACTGACTGGTGGTACTGGGACTCCTAAATTGCTAGATCTGGAAGAGATGAGAGAAAAAATATGTTGGTTTACTTTGTGCTTTTACCAGCACTTTGGCCCTAATTCAAGAAAGCACCTCTGTGACAAGATGGACAGGTGCTCCACACACCCCAGCGTACAAGGGGTTAACCCAGACCCCTGCTTGACACATGGCTGACTGGCATAAGGATATAAAAGTAGAAGGGAAGTGACTACCTTGGGGAACAGTGCAACCTTCCCCTCCCAGCTGGCTAAGAAACCAGAAAAGTCCCAGGCCTTTGAGGTCTATTGTTCTGAGTGACTTGTTTACTTCTGGAATCCTTTGGTTTTTGACTTATTAAAAGAAAACCCTGAGAAAAAGGACTGAGAGTTATTCACCTTCCCCAGCCGGTGAGTCGGCCCACTGGCCTACAATCCCTATTAGGGAAAACGCTTACACGTGTTTAAAGTGAGGCACGTGTTTACATGCTTTTCAGAATCAGGGCCTTTGTGCATAGTCATTTTCTCTGCTTTGTACAGTCTGTTAGTCAGCCATTTGCCCCTGCTGTTTGTATGGATCTTTCATGTAGCACCAGGGAAGAGAAGAAACATTTTCAAAAGAGAGGAAAAAGTGACTGCAGAACTAAAAAAATTGGCACAATTGGAAATACTTCTATCACTTAGGGTTTATCGCACTAGGGTTCAAGTTGATTGTGTCTCTGATGTCTGTAAACTGCTCTGAGATCCCACAACAGAAAGCAGTACAGAAATGCAAAGTATTGTTTTCATATTTGTTCTATTATTATAAAATACCTAGGATCTTTGGTAGAAGAGGCTAATGATGATTAGGAACTGGTGACCTAAATAATATTTTAGCAGCAAGTCCTACAGAGTCCCGGTGCCATTTTGGAGTAAGAACACACTAAACCCAGGGGCACTCTGTGGGTTAATCTTCTTTCATTCACAGCTATTCATGCTGTTCTTCTTTACCAAGAATGCTATTCAGCAGCCTGTGCTAGAAGTGGTTAATTATAAGCCTTGTGGTTCTTCCCTAGGAAGGATGATGATTTTAGTTCTCTTAAGCCTTGTCCTCAAGCATTTGCCATCTACTAAAAGTCTTTCTGTAGCAGAACTGACTACGATCTATGGCACCCCTTTAAAGCAATGGCAGCAATGGGCAGCATCCCCTTTAAAGTTAACGACAACCTTAACTTTGGAGCCCTGGCCACAGATCCATGACAGATATCCCAAATTTCATACATTTCTAAAGTGCCACAGCAGAGAGATACACACGGGTGACAGACAAAATTAGATATGAGCTCATAAAACACGACAGTGTTGAATGTTCCTAGTGTCCTTTAAAGCTGAATATAGGTAAATAGTTAGTAGGGAAGGTGCCAGGCACTGAAAAATATGGAGTATTGTTCCTGGTTTAGTAGGCTATATGCAACTTATGTGTAATGCAGATGGCTTCGTTTGTGCAGCTTTTTACGTCAGTTCTTAACGGTAAGAAAAAAAACCCACAGTGAGATTGTGTGTTCCATACACTGAGACCATTACAGCCCAGACCAGGGGCGTGACCTCAAATTGGTGAAGCTTCAATTACAGTCCTAGCCCTTTAAAATTCCTCCTCTCCTGCAGGAAGGGCATGGTGGTGGCGTGGCTATAAACAGGCCTTCAGTGTTATTCAGTGGACTTCACCTGGCAGGGCTGGGCATCCTCTGGCACAACAGGAAGCATTTTAAAGGGCCGAGAATGCAGAATATTTCAGACATTTCTGTGAATATCAATGCCAAGAAGATAGCAACAAATAAGAGGGAAGAGAGACCTATAACGAAAATGAGTAAGTGATTAGTTAGGAAGATTGACTTCTTGGGAGGAAAGATTAAAACACAAAATATGTATAGCCTAAGGGGAATAACTTCACTGTCTGCAGGATGGGAACAGCAACAAGGGGAGAAATTATTATGGGCTCTAAGTGGAGTTAAATAGAAATAACGGGATGAAATTAAACAAAGAGCAAATTTAGACCGAATCCCAGGAGTGACGTGTTCCCTCGCCTGAGCGTGCGAGTGTCCTCTGTCCCCAGCACTTCCTCTCTACATCTCTCCTTACGTTTTGAGCAATACTGCCCCAGGAGCTGCTGAGTTCACTGTTTTACCTTGACAGCTGCCAAAAGAACTCTTGGCCTACAGATGGATCCTTTTCTTCCTAACGCGGGAAGGGCACCATTTGTGCCTATGGGACTCAGGGCGTGTCTCCACAGGAATTGCAAGACGCGACTGCAGCACATGTGAGCACCCCCAAGCTAGCCGTGACTGAGCTAGCTCATTAGCAATAGCACCGTAGCCGTGGCAACACGAGTGGCAGGATGAGCTACCTGCCCAAGTTACAATACTGCCTGGCACCGTGGGTACGTAGGCGGGAGGTTACTCCATGCGGCTGCGGCTATGCTGCTGTGTTTTTAGCAACTAGTTGGATCAAAACTAGCTTGGTGATGCTGTCCCCATTGCAGTGTACACACACTCTGCGGCTCCCAAGGCACTTACACACTACTGAGAATCTTCCCCAAGTGATTTTCTGCACAGGTTGTTTCTTCCACAAACACCAAGGGATGTAAAGGCCCAGATTCAACAAAGCATGTGCTTACACCCTTTTCTTTTTGATAGGCCTTGCTGAATCAGGGCCAAGTGAACTTTCTCTGTCTGTCTCCTTATATCCTTATGTCCGTTTACAGTACAAAGCCGAGATTCTCAAATGGGAATACCCACATCTAAAACTCAAACTATTTAGTATTTGACCATGTAGTTAGAATAGATTCTTGGTCTGACACTGTACTTTTAGCTAATCAGCGTACGACCCAACAGACTTCTGGATCAGCTCACCAGTGGTATATGTTTCAGAAACGCTGGCCTCAAGGGCCTACTTTCAGCAGTATCCTGAGATAAAGAATTTCTTTCCTGGACATGCCGGTTTCCTCACCAGAATGATTGCTATGTTGTTTTATGTCACTGATCGCTTTCCTCTCTGAAAATAATAAGTGTCTATATTCTTTTGAAAAACAAAGGAAACCTGGACATTCTACTCCCCTTTCTTCCTTTCACAAATCCGACATTGTTTCAAAGCATCGAGGTATTTCAATATTTATGTTTTGCCATTTCAATTATTTCACCCACCCACCCTTCAAACAGACCCCGCCTAGGAAAACAGGTTGTGTGGCGCATTTGAACAACACCCATTTCCAAACACTAGTATAGCGAGAGTTTAACCCCTTTAAGGCAAGTTAGTTAGCCTCGGTTCCAGGGCTAGGTTGGACCATGAACAGCTAGAATGTTTTTCATCATGACCTATTTTCTTAGTCTGAGACATGGCCAAAGAGTCATTGGTCACAAGGTCAGAGGTCTCAAATGCTGCTCAGTTTGCAAAATACTCTGCATTTGGGTGAAAATGCTTCTTCCTTCCCACCTGCATGGCTCCTTATCATATAGGCTTTCATTCAGCAAAGCAGTTAAGCACATGCTTAACTTTAAGCACCCGTTCAAGTCCATCTTGCAAAGTTAAGCATGTGCTGAAGTGCTTATCTGGATCAGGGCCTTGCTGCCCATCCAACTTTCCTTATGGTTGGATCTGGGAAGTGTTTGTTGCTCCTGTGCAATGTCTGTACTTTTAATGTAACTGTGACAAGCACCTCAAGACGATAAGAGCTATAGAAATGGAATAAATAATAAATAAATGAATGATCTATCCTATCAGGACACCTACTCCACCCTCTGCCAGCTCAGGATTGTTCCCTGCAGTACATCTTCCTAGTGGTTTGTCCAGACTAGGTTAAAATGAGTCAAGTGATGGGGCTTCCATCACTTCCCTTGGGAGACTATTGCACAGGCTTATAGATCTAATAGATCAGTTTCTGCCTAGAGCTGACTGCAAGTGCTGCTAATAGAGGGAACCCTGAAGTCACTCAGAATGTTCTGCTCAGCGGCTTGTGACTCCTGACTGCGAAGTTGACATGTTGTGTGTACCGAACGCCGGGAAGTGGCTTTAGGTGTCTTGGAAGGCACTTGATCAATGTGCCAGCTTAACATAGAAATGTAAAGAGCAAATGCTACCAATGCGCTGCTTTCTGCATTCATTGCAAATGGGGGGTGGGCGTAGTGTCTCACTACGTGTTTGTACAGTAAGTGACAATGGGCCCTGATCTTGCTTAGGACATCTAGACAATAATGTAATAGAATTAATAATAAATCCTTTTCTCTGAAGGTCTCTGAGTAGCTCTTGACCTCTTCTACGGCTGACTTAATTCTTTTTAACAAATCATAAAAAAAAAAATCTAATCTTTTTGATGTCACCGGCCTTTCACCTCATCATGTTTTCCACAAATGTTTCCAGTAGAATTCCTTTGTGGATGTGGGCGGTAATTTTTACAAGAGACCAAACCAGCCTAATGAGAAAATGTTTGCAGGAAGTTTGGCTGAATTATACAGGAGACCTGGACAATATTGTGTCCAGTTCTGGGCACCGCATTTCAAGAAAGATATGGCAAAATTGGAGAGGGTCCAGAGAAGAGCAACAAGAATGATTAAAGGTCTAGAGAACATGACCTACGAAGGAAGGCTGAAAGAACTGGGTTTGTTTAGTTTGGAAAAGAGAAGACTGAGAGGGGACATGATAGCAGTTTTCAGGTATCTAAAAGGGTGTCATCAGGAGAAGGGAGAAAACTTGTTCATATTAGCCTCTAAGGATAGAACAAGAAGCAATGGGCTTAAACTGCAGCAAGGGAGGTTTAGGTTGGACATTAGGAAAAAGTTCCTAACTGTCAGGGTGGTTAAACACTGGAATACATTGCCTAGGGATGTTGTGGAATCTCCATCTCTGGAGATATTTAAGAGTAGGTTAGATAAATGTCTATCAGGGATGGTCTAGACAGTATTTGGTCCTGCCATGAGGGCAGGGGACTGGACTCAATGACCTCTCGAGGTCTCTTTCAGTCCTAGAATCTATGAATCTATGAATTTCTTTATGGTTGAAACTAATGTGATCTGCAGGGAAAAAAAAATCAATGTGGGTTCCTAGGAGACTGACCAAACTGACCCAGATGCTGGAAGCAACAGAATGTGTGAATTATTCTTGAAGGGCAAATCAGGAGTTAATTCTTAAAATATCCATTTCAGTGCTGTCTGTTGTGCCTATTGTACCGCTACACATTCACACATTTAGGTGGTGTAGCCGCTTTTATTAGCTGAGTAGGCTGTTTGGGGTTATGCACAACACAGGCTTTCAGTAACTGTACCATATATTTAATTCACAGGGCCAGATCTTCAGCTGGCGTAAGTGGATGCTGTTTCATGGAAGTCAATGGATCTACACCAGATGATGGTATGCACCATAGCCCTGAAACTGTGTATCAAACTGTATTACGAGAAGGACAGGGAAGCATGCAGAGTGTATTGGACTTAAGGATGGGGGACTTACTATCAAAGTCCTACATGCTTTATTAGAGGCAGGGCCAAGCTGCAAACTTTGGCTACAGATTGGAATTTCTACCTGGAAAGATATTGGAACAAATGATTAAACAATCAATTTGTAGAAGCAGCAAAGAATCCTGTGGCACCTTATAGACTAACAGACGTTTTGCAGCATGAGCTTTCGTGGGTGAATACCCACTTCTTCAGATGCAAAGAGAAGACTGAGAGGGGACATGATAGCAGTTTTCAGGTATCTAAAAGGGTGTCATCAGGAGAAGGGAGAAAACTTGCATCTGAAGAAGTGGGTATTCACCCACGAAAGCTCATGCTGCAAAACGTCTGTTAGTCTATAAGGTGCCACAGGATTCTTTGCTGCTTCTACAGAACCAGACTAACACGGCTACCCCTCTGATACTTGAATCAATTTGTAAGCACCTGGAGGATAATAGGATTATAAGGAATAGCCAGCATAGGTTTGTCAAGAATAAATCATGCCAAACCAAACTAATTTCCTTCTTACACAGGGTTACCAGCCTAGTGGATAGTGGGGAAGCAGGAGACATGATATATCTTGATTTTAGTAAGGTTTTTGTCACAGCCCCACTTGACATTCTCATACGCAAACTAGGGAGCTGTGGTCTAGATGAAATTACTATAAGGTAGGTACACAACTTGTTGAAAGACCATCCTCAAAAAGTAGTTAGGAATGGTTCACCGTCAAACTGGAAGTGCGTATCTAGTAGGGTCGTGCAGGGATCAATCCTGGGTCCAGTACTAGTCCATATTTTCATTAATGACTTGGATAATGGAGTGAAGAGTACGCTTATAAAATTTGCAGATGACACCAAACTGGGAGGGGTTGCAAACATTTTGGAGGACAGGATTAGAATGAAAATGACCATGACAAACTAGAGAATTAGTCTGCATTCAACAAGTTGGAATTCAATAAAGACAAGTGCAAGGTACCACGCTAGACCCCTGCTCAGATTTGGGTGGGCCTGGCTATGTCCCTGGTAAAAGCTGCAAGTGGGGGCAGCCCAATAGCGGAGATACGGAGGGGAAGACAGTTTGCTGGACACACAGCCGGTACCTCTACTGTCCCTGCTTCCTGCCCCGAGCAATGACAGGCTCTTTTACTCGGGATAGCAATCACTTTACCCACCAGTGACATGCACCCAGCTCTGGAGCGAACCACAGCGGCTAGATAACAGCGCACAGCAACACTACACGAGAGTTTGGGACAAGAAGTGAAGAATATTATACACTGTTTGAAAGTCACTAATGCCTAACTTCTGCCACACCGATCCATTCCGTGCCTAAGCAGGGAGAGGCAGCACAGAGGCTGCCCCAGAATCTCTAATGGTTAAAGAAAGACCATTTCAAGGAGTTTCCTCCTGTTCTCATGCAGCATGTTTGATGCAGGCCGAACTTTCTAATGCTTCCCAGATGCTTCTGGATAGCCTCCAAATCTCCACGGTCTTGCTCAGGTATAGATCTCCCCTCCCCCATCCAATTTCATCTTGCTGCATGAGTCCAAGTGGAAGCCTTCCGTTGCCATGTCACCGTTTCCTAAAAGGCTATAGAATTTCCCAAGGCGTCTAAACCTCTCCAGAGTTTTTTTTTTAAATCCCAACAACTTTAACATCACAAGAGGCTATAGGAGCAGCCTTAGCAATTTGCTTTTCTCCAGCTTGCTTCATCATTGCGTTGTGCGTGTGAGTATATAAACCAGGCACCATATCTTATTACAAATCCCATAAGACACCCTCGTCCTCTACAGCAAATATTTCATTTGAAAACGAAGGGGTCCAATCTCCCCCTTGATACAAAAGCATACATGGCAGTTGGGTACCATGGTGACGGGCACCCTAGAGAAACCCAACATAGAGTTTCAGCGATGCTAATAAGAGTTACCATTCATGTATATATCAAGGGCAAAACAGACCTTTAAAACACAGTGTGATCTACAGTCTCTCGCTGACGGGAGTAAAGTTTCACTAGCAAATGAATACGGTAAAAACTGGAGAGATTCTCTGTGACATCGCGTAGGGCAGGCGCATGCTGATAATAAAGGGGATGGAGTGGTTGTTTGGTTTGAGGATTTAGGAAGCTTAATTGAAAGTGCTGTTGTGAAGATTTTTGACTACAGGATTTTGTGCTGATTCTGAAAACCATTTGCTTGATATGGCAGTTTTCACAGTAGACTTGTCCTATGCAAATGCTGTCTAACAGCATTAGGGTCACATGTTTTGCTGCTGTGCGATTGGCAGAGCTGTTCCTGACTAGACTGGTGCTTTCAGCACAGACAGACAGGATACCGATGATAGTTCAGTGTGTGTGGTATGGCTCTAGCCATGCTGGAACCCATGTGGCTAGGAAACTAAAACAAGAGTGGATTTATTTTGATTGAGAGATTCTGAACTTCTAAGAAGGAAAAATCTAAACACAGAATCAAAGCCTTGCACATTTGCCAGCACAGCATTCATTGTCTAAAAGCACTCACCCACTCCTGCAATAATCACATCGCGTAAGGACTTATATGGGACGAAATGAGTTAGCAATTGTTTTGAATCATTTCCAGCGTGTTTTATTTTTACAAATACTGCAGCTCGCCTTCTAGACTAGGTGTGAAGCATTGTAATAGTAATACTTCGCTTTTATATAAAGTTCTTCGTTTGGTGATTTCAATGAACTTTACAAACTTCGCTTAATTAAGTCATACAACACCCCGGTGAAGCAGGTAAAGGACAAAAGGGTCACTTCATCACCCAGCACATAAAAGGGAGCCACCTCTGGGGTGGAACGCAGCAACCAGCATGAGGCAACATTCCACAACAGCAAAGAAGCAAAGAAGCAAGCCATATCCAATTGAAAATTGCAGAGGGAATTTTCAGCTAACTAGATACTTTCTGCTTTGATGGAATTTGCAACATTCCTACTCTTATGAAAAGCGCAATGGGCTCTTTAAGCACCAAAAGAGGCCAAGACCCTGGATTCGGTTCTCGCTTGTGTTTTAAGTTCCTCCAGGGATTTAAACAGGAGCCCCCTAGGAATACACCCATTGTACAGGGATACTTCATGGAGCTGCTGGAACATCTCTATGCCAGCCCTGGAATAGGGCGTGTAGCAGGGAAGTGATCATGACCAGAGCACACCATGCTCCAGTGACTCGTCTAGTGAACGGCCCTTAGGGGGCTGTTGTAGCCAAAGAAGTAGGTTATCAGGCCCCCAGCTGCCCCATAAGGAGCCAGAGTGCAAAGGTGGCTTGGAACAGAGGAAGAGAGAATCAAACCTCTAGTGTTTGTAGTTCATCAACATGACAGCGTCCCCCCACCCACCACACGGGAGCCCCTATTCAGTACTGAATCAGAGAGAAGAGCGCTTTGGCAATCAGTTGTGGTCTCCAGTGGATAGATCTCAATACCAGGAAGCTGGGACACCTAAACTCCATTATAAGGCCACAGAGAATTATTTCTCTTCTACCATTTTCCCCATCTGTAAAGTGGGTAATACTGATACTCACTGACCTAGCTTGGAAGGGGGCTTGGGAGGACTAAGCAACTAGTGCTCATACTTTGCAAGGTGCACATGCCAAGAGGTTGTTATGTACTCAGTCCCCAACACCACTTCCTGCAGCACCAAGGCATTGCCTGGTGGATTGCAATCCACATTTGATCCAGTCCAGCCCTTATTAGCCCCGGTGAAAGATCACCGTGTCACCAGGCAACATCTTCAGGAGATGCTGCTGAATACTGAACCCATCTAACTCTTACATTCCTTCCATATAAACCAAGACACTTCCGTCATCACCCCATTCCTCATCGACCTTGTTCCCTGTCCTCTCCACGGCTGTCTATCACTGGCCTCTTTTCACATCACACCTTGCTCGGTGCGATAGCCTCCTCCACTGCAGCTCCTGCCACAGCTGTCATGGAGGGTCATAGCACTGGAAATCTCATTTCAATGTATCTTTCCTCTCCTGTCTATACCCTGTGGTTTTACTCACCCTTTGCTGTTATTTAAGCCCCCAGGACTCTCCTGGTATTATACAAATACTAACCAACAGCAATAACCAACATCCTATTTTTCCTCCTCGTTGCGGTCTTTAAGTCTGTAAAATATTTTGGGGTACTGTTTGTATGGAAGATGTTGTGCATATAAAGTTGTGCTGTCACGTGTCATATCACCTGTAAAGGCCTGATCCAATGGCCATTGAAATCAACGGCAAGGCTCTCTCTAATTTCAATGGATGTTGGATGAGGCCCTATATGATTTGACAGTCAGCTCACAGGATGTAATAGCTGAAAATTTTCACTCTCCATTAATAAATTCAGAGTGCCTGGGGAGGAGAGCACTAGAAGATGCCTATCAGATCAAGAGTGGGTAATAATTCCTCACTAAACCAGTGATCACTCTTGTACCTAGCTACGTTTTCATAATAGCACAGGTACCACAATCCTAGCATGTGTCTTAAAAAACAACTTTACCTAGAGCACAAGGGTTTATTTTACATTCTCACAGGGCTAGGATCCAGCCAGCCTTACTCCTGCTGAGTAGCTGATTCCTCACTTGCAGACCAAGGATCGGGGGAGGTCCTGTATGACTGGAAAAAGGCGAATGTAGTGCTCTTCTTTAAAAAAGGGAAGGAGGAGGATCCGGGGAACTACAGGCCAGTCAGCCTCACCTCAGTCCCTGGAAAAATCATGAAACAGGTCCTCAAGGAATCAATTCTGAAGCACTTAGAGGAGAGGAATATGATCAGGAACAGTCAGCATGGATTCACCAAGGGCAAGTCATGCCCGACTAACCTAATTGCCTTCTATGATGAGATAACTGGCTCTGTGGATGAGGGGAAAGCAGTGGACGTGTTATTCCTTGACTTTAGCAAAGCTTTTGATATGGTCTCCCACAGCATTCTTGCCAGAAAGTTAAAGTAGTATGGGCTGGATGAATGGACTATAAGGTGGATAGAAAGCTGGCTAGATCATCGGGCTCAACAGGTAGTGATCAATGGTTCCATGTCTAGTTGTCAGCCAGTACCAAACGGAGTGCCCCAAGGGTCGGTCTGGGGCTGGTTTTGTTCAATATCTTCATTAACGATCTGGAGGATGGCGTGGATTGCACTCTCAGCAAGTTTGCAGATGACACTAAACTGGGAGCAGTGGTAGATACGCTGGAGGGTAGGGATACGATACAGAGGGACCTAGACAAATTAGAGGATTGGGCCAAAAGAAATCTGATGAGGTTCAACATCGAAAAGTGCAGAGTCCTGCACTTAGGACGGAAGAATTCCATGCACTGCTACAGACTAGGGACCGAATGGCTAGGCAGTAGTTCCTCAGAAAAGGACCTAGGGGTTACAGTGGACGAGAAGCTGGGTATGAGTCAACAGTGTGCCCTTGTTGCCAAGAAGGCTAACGGCATTTTTGGCTATATAAGTAGGAGCACTGCCAGCAGATCGAGGGACATATCCGAACAAGGAGTAATGCTCTCAAGTTGCAGTGGGGGAGGTTTAGGTTGGATATTAGGAAAAACTTTTTCACTAGGAGGGTGGTGAAGCACTGGAATGGGTTCCCTAGGGAGGTGGTGGAATCTCCTTCCTTAGAGGTTTTTAAGGTCAGGCTTGACAAAGCCCTGGCTGGGATGATTTAGTTGGGGTTGGTCCTGCTTTGAGCAGGGGTTGGACTAGATGACCTCCTGAGGTCCCTGCCAACCCTGATATTCTATGATTCTATGATACGAACTTATACTGGTATAACTATGTCACTCCAGGGTGTGAAAAAAATCCCAGTGTCAATAGTGCTAGGTCGACAGGAGAGCTTCTCCCGTCAACACAGCTACTGCGTCTCAGGGAGATGGATTAACTACGGTGATGGAGAAATTCTCCCGTCGGTGTAGTAGTGTCTTCACTAAGGTGTGACAGCGGTGCCGCTGCAGCACTGTACATGAAGACAAGCCCCCAGGAAGTACTAATAGCAATTTCTACCATTTTCCTCCCCTCCTGATTGATCCCTCTCTTTGCAGAAAATACAGATCCCGTTAGCAGCTCAGGTTGGTGTTCATTCCCATGCATTTTAAAATACTGTCTCTAATTAAAGGAAGCAACAGCTATTTAGCCACCAACGGCTTCTGCCACAGTGCCCTCCGCACGCTTTGTGCTTAAATAAACTCCATGTTCAATGGCAGAAAATGATCAGACTTGTTTGCTTCGGAAACTGTACCCCACCAGCGGCTTTTCCTGCTACAGTATAAAGCAATTTACAAGCAGTCACCGGTTTGGGTTTATTCCTGCACCAGTGAAATCAATGGAAGATTGGAATGGGAGCAGCAGCAGGCCCCCATACGCTGCTGTGCACGGGTTGATTATACTGTTCCTAAAGGTTACATCCCAAACCAAGCTACCATTAAAGGCTGCTTGAAAGAACTGCTTTGCCACCGAACCTTAGTGGTATTAAAAATTTTTATGAATGGACCCCAGATTATTGAGACAGGACAAACCCCCAATAGTTCTTACACATTGGGGCCAGATCCTCAGCTGGTATGAATCAGCATGGCTCTGTTGTGTCTCTTTTCTAACATATCCCTTGCTGCACATTTTCAGCGGAGGATAAGCGTCTGGTAACTTGTGCCAGAAAGGTTAGAACAAGTAGCTCTGAGCAGCTACCCTGAGCCAAAGCACAGTAACATTGCCAGGGTCAGCAGCAAGCAACGGGTTCAAACAGTGTGCAGTCAGCTATTCACACAGCAGCCCTCCTCGTGGGCCCTCTGCCATCCTCGGAACGTGAAAGAGAAGCAATCTTCTAGTTTAGCACCATCAAGATCTCTCTGGTGCCAGGGATTCAGTTTTCGGCAGGGAAAACGGCACGGTCACACAAACCAGAGCTCCCAGTTCCTTGCACTACGCACCTCCTCCGGGCTGTTCACAAAATCTGAGTAGTGTGAATCCAGAAGAAGTGAGTTGAAGTGAGTGGAGTTACATTGGTATAAAACTGGCACAAGGGAAAGCCGAATAAGGCTCCGTAGCTTTAGAAAAAGGCATGAGCACTTTAACTCTAAGCTCCATGGTGAGCCATGAAGTGCCACACAGAACATACAATATACACAATACTCCCCTTTCCATTTAAAAGACATCTGAGGGCAGCTATTTTTACTTTGCTCAGGACAGTGTTTTAAAAGCTGCAGTTCACATT